>NC_041342.1:6372259-6707259 GCF_004354835.1 Perca flavescens | reverse complement strand
TGATGGGAGTAAGAGTTAGATTTTTTTTGAATATAACATCAATTTCCCAGAAGTCAACTTACAACTTAGCATTAGAAAGAATGAAACTGCGTATTTGCAAATACCTAAAAAAGTTATTCTGCGGGACATTGTACTTCACTCTGAGCTGATCAAAAGACAACACAGTGCCCTATGTCAGCAGGTCACCCACAGGAAATGATGTTTAACCATGTATCCAGCTCATTTAGATAGCTCACATTAATACCAAAACAAGTTCCTTCCTGAGACTATTTTGCAGAGCCACCGTAGCTGCACAGCGCCGCGGAGTAAGATCTGGCACTGCGAGACTACATCTGGGCTAACCAGAGAGGCATTAGGGCTGACCAGAATGACAGGGGGCACTTTCAAGCTGCCATGCACTCTCCACCCATGTGCACACCAATGGTAGGCCATATACATATTCTCTGAAAGCACATGAAATATTTGATCCAATATAGTTTAGTTTGTTGATATTGTCTACCTTTTAACGTGATTACTGAATACCCAACAGCAGGCCTAAATTGTACTTCTGAGCACTGTATGTCCTATATTTGGCTAACATATACTACAACTGACCTTTTTTAATATATGTTTATTGATTTTCAACACTTTCAGGGGCAGCCCTGAACAAAAAACAAGCAGAAATAGACAAAACGTAATGACTCAGGTAGACTCAGGCACACTGTATATGCCACTATATATATATATATATATATATATATATATATATATATATATATATATATATATATATATATATATATAGACATAGACATAGACGTACATACAGAATTTAGTCCTCCATTAACCCCATGGTCAGAGTAGTAGAAATATCCATTCCAATGCAGGACAGTGGTGTAGTCTATGTGATATGCAGGTAAGAAAGCTCCAGGATTTCCATATATCCACTTCAAAAAAGCCCAGTGATACATAACAACATACTTTCCATTATATTTTTGATATGAATTGTCATCTGTGTTTGTTTTCTTCACATAAATGAAGGCATTTCCACAGTAAATTGGTGCATAAAAGTGTACAGTAAATGAATTCGTTGATGCTTAAAACTTCCCTGGGGGAGGACACCCAGAGACGCCCCCCACACACACACTATAATATGGCCCCCTCCTCCCCCAAAGGCAGATTCTGGCTTATGCACAGTACAGTACACCCACTACAATACGTTAGACTAGCCTACACCACTGATGTAGGACATAAAAGGCTCCCATGTTCTATGAAACCCATTCTCTTTAGAATGAACTTGACCTGATAATATATTCTATTATTCTATCCTTATTATTATTATTATTATTATTATTATTATTTTAATTGCAACAACAGGCAGTTCCTGTTGCCCTTAAAAAGCCCATAAATGCAGACAGACTGACACAAGTCATCTGCATGCCATGGTGAACACAGCGACAGCAGCAGCAGCCGCCTGTGGTTGAGTGAGGCAGCTCCACGTACAGGGGCGGGGAGGGGGGCGCAGCCCGAGCTCACATTCATTAACGACCACCGACACAACCGGGAAGCCTCCTCCGGTAGCATCGCGGCGTTCACCGACACACGACCGGGGAAGATGGTCGCGGTGCACACGTCTCCGTCGGCGGAGTGGATCTGCTGTCTGGATAAAAGGTGGGTGAATACACTCCACGAGACACACTTTCCACGCCGTGCGTTCACAGTCACACACGGCAACGATTGTGTTTTCTCAACCTCTCTTTCATTCATCCGCGGCAACGTGATCCATCGCAACCGGCGATCGCTGCGTGTGCACTGTGTGTGAGTGTGCAATAATAGCGTGATACGCCTTGTTTTTAAGCCTGTGGTAGGTTACTGTCATTTCCAGTGAATGTATATACCCTTCATGCAGTGATGGTAAAGGCTGCAGTGCATAACAATATACACCCATAAAAAAAAAAAAGGTCCTGTATTTTTTTATTTTTTTATCTGCACGGTCAAAAAGGCGTTGGTGGCTTCGCGGTTCACCGATGTCTCTGCACTGCATGGCTCTGATAAATGCCTAATGAGACGCACATGGTTTATGTCTGTTTGCAGAACTCAAATTGCCATACATTTTTAAAATACTACTGTGGCGTGGATGTTATAGTGATGTTCTCATAATAAATGAGAGGCAGGTCAGTGCATTGGTTTTTTTCCCCCCCACTTCCATTTTTTCTTGCCACAGTGCTGCATGTGAGACTGTATTTGTCTGATCTGACTGAACAGGTTAGAACAGCCAATTACAGAATATGTAGCCTATTAACAACTCCTCATAATCCAGAAGCTGCAAAAACCTTTTAGTCCATACTGTATCTGTCCAGTTATGCCAGTTAGCATTACAAGTCCCATGCTGCATGCATAAGGGGGGAGAGGTCTTGAATAAAAATAGACGATGAAAGGGCAGATATACACTAATTGCTGTATAGATAATGCACCTCACACCTAAAACAAGCAGCAATTCATTAGCCATGCGCCCCACAGCTCACACCCACACATAGTGTACACACCTCACTATGACACATCCCCACGTTACTATTGGCAACCTGAAGCTACCATCTTGTCTTCCCATCCTCACCTGTAAGAAGACTGGATGCATTGTGTAAATACAATGTGCTGCTGTATTTTGTCATTCGTGGAAGGAAGTGCATAGGGCTGCAACTAGCGATTATTTTCATATTAAATTGAATTTAAAATTTAAAAACAAATGTGCCAATTAAGTTTCTGTTGATTGAGTAATCGATTAGTTGACTTATTGTTTCAGCGTTAATTGAGTGTAATTTGATGTTGGTTGTTGAGAATCGGGTAACACAAGACAAAGTCATTGTGAGAGGGGTGTGACTCTTACTGTGCTGTAATGTTTACAGTCAATCAAACTAAACCGCACGCTACCATACTGTCTGTCTTAAACTAGGGCTGGGCAATATATCTATATTATATCGATATATATCGATATTGTGATATGAGAGTAGATATCTTCTAAGATTTTGGATATTGTAATATGTCATAGGTGGTGTCTTTTCCTGGTTTTAAAGGCTGCATTACAGTAGAGTGAGTAAGTGATGTCATTTTCTGAACTTACCAGACTGTTCTAGCTGTTCTATTATTTGCCTTTAACCACTTAGTCATTATATCCACATTACTGATTATTTGTCACAAATCTCATTGTGTAAATATTTAGTGAAAGCACCAATTGTCAGTCCTACAATATCGTCGCAATATCGATATTGAGGTGTTTAGTCAAGAATATTGTGATATTTGATTTTCTCCATATCGCCCAGCCCTGCCTTAAACCCAATGCAGCAGCTATGCAGCAGTAGGCAGTGTCAGTAAGGGCAGCCAGGGTCGTAAGATTAGACTGGACAGGACCTTATTGTCGAGCACTCAGTGCTCCTCAGCTATGCACCTCCTCATTCAATCAATATCCATCAGTGTGGGTGTCTGTCTGAGTGTGTGTGTGTGTGTGTGTGTGTGTGTGTGTGTGTGTGTGTGTGTGTGTTTGGGAGCTTTCATCTACAGTAAGTGTTGATGTTAAGGGAAAGAGGCGAGGAGAGGGGGTCCGCTAAAAGAAAGACAGAGGTTAAGCTACGACTGTCTTTAATATATCTGTCCAAAGACATTTATTGCCGGTGAGTGTGAAGTATGTGAGATGAGATTTGTTTTGGGCCAGGCAGGTTATAGACGGCATAGTCCACACACACACACACACACACACACACACACACACACTGTAAACTGAGCTGTGCTTATGCTGATTTAATATTCAGTGTTTCTAACAGGATCTCAGGTTTTTAGCAGTAATGCAGATAGGAGTTGAAAGAGCTGTGTCAAGGATGGGATAAAGTTGCCCGAGCAACAGGCCTAAGCCCATTTGCCCTTTTTGGCTAAACTGTCCCTCTGGAGGAACAAAATAATAGTTTTATTTTTGCTGTTGTGTTTGCATAAATAGGAGTAGCCCATAATTGCTCTAGAATAATCACATATCATCCAAACTTGTATCATGTTTGATAGGCATGCTTCCGCCGGACACAGAGATGGGGCGGCCCAAAGTCGGAAACTCTGTGCACATGTCATGTGGCTCTGGCAAAATATTTGCATAATCTGGTTGTTTTTTGAAGAACTTATTCAGATGTGTGAACCCCCAGATGGATCCGCAGAACCTTCTGGTGTCTCTCGGTTTTCTCTTCAGAGTGACAGTTGATTTGGAAATCCTGCGTGTGCGCATAGGTGGCCATATTTTGTGGTTTAAAGCGGAGATCTATACTGACATGAATGGGGGGGGGAGAGAGAGAAGTCAGGGGAAGAGAGACTAGAGGGATGGATGGAGAGTGGGATAAGGTGAACAGCTCTCAGGTCACATCCGTCTCCCACCAACAGGGGAGGCAGATTCCTCTGGACAGGCGGGGAGCGAGCAAGCACAGGACAATGACAAAGAGAACGGGGCGAGCGAACAAGGATTCAACGGACCTTAACAGTTTGGAGTGGACGGATAGGTGAAGGGTGATGCTGCAGAGTTGCCCACTCAACCCTGCAGAGTTAACCTCCCTGTCTCTCCCAATTGCAGCGTGTGGGAGTCCACCTGTCTAAACCATTAACCCAGCCTACACTGGGATATGACTCGCACAGAGGGCCAATACGCAGGCAGTAGGAGCATGATGGGAGGATGAGTCAGAGACAAAAAAAAGGGATTAAAAGACAGAGAGAAAGCATAGACCCATCTGTAATGGCCCTGAGCATGTGGCAGATGTGGGACTGGAAGATGTGTTGTGCAGTGCAGCACTTTAGGCTAAGTCTGTGTTTATCTGGGAGTACTGTCCTGGCTGCGGAGGACAATCTACTACTGCTCGGGGACACACATATATGTGTGTTTACCTCTGTGTGTACATATGCGTGTGGTTCAAAGTGGAGTCATCGTTGCCTGTGAGCTTGCAAAGCAGAAATAAAGGGATAATAATGGGAGGATGGTGAGTGCGGGTGCGTTAGCGGTGGGACTTAATGGATAAAGGCAAAAGAGGAGGTGCCAGTAATGGAGAGGAGAAAATGGGTAGCTTCTAGTAGAAAGAGGGTCATTTGTTCTCATCCATGTTGCTTATCATGTTCCTGAGAGGAACTTGCAAGTCTTGAGAGAGGAGAAAAGCGGATGGAGATTATGAGAAATGTTTAGTGGAGGCAGACAAAGAAAAGAGATCTGGGAGCAAGGGAAGAGGAAGGAGCTGAAGGAGGAGAGAGGGAAGACAGCCTCTCGCCTGTGAAGGAAGAAGCCCACAGTGCATTAGCTATTCTGTATGAACACACACACACACACACACACACACACACACACACACACACACACACACACACACACACACACACACACACACACACACATGTGCAGGATGAGTCACTAGCAAAGGAAAATAAGTAAATGAAAGGTGTTAATTGCAGAGTGTGTTACTCTGAGACATTTTGGCTCTGTAGTTTTCCTCCACCGCATCGCAGAACAGAATGTTTAAGCTCTCGGATCAAACTTCTGTGTGTGTGTGTGTGTGTGTGTGTGTGTGTGTGTGTGTGTGTGTGTGTGTGTGTGTGTGTGTGTGTGTGTGTGTGTGTGTGTGTGTGTGTGTGTGTGTGTGTGTGTGTGTGTGCTCAGATTTAAGCATATTAGAAATAGCAGTACAAATGAGATCTTACATCAACACCCTGTGGGGGGTCTGAGCCAAGAGAAGTAACGCCTGCAGCTCTCCACTGTTATTGCTAAGACACAAGGCTGAAAAATGAAACAATGCACACACACACACACACACACTCACACACACAAATACATAGGAAAGGACAATACCAACCAATTTTTCATGTTTTCGTCCATTAACTGCTAATTACAAATATTTAACGTTACTGTTAACCGTTAACCGCATACTCTAGGTTTTTGATTGATTTCTAACCCTCAATGCTGAAAGGGACTCTCTTGAGATAGATGATCCATCACAGTCATCATGTGGTTAATTCATTTAGTTTAAAATAGTTTTGCAGTTACAGTGGGGGAAATAAGTATTTGACCCCTTGCTGATTTTGCAGGTTTGCCCACTTACAAAGAATGCAAAAATCTACAATTTTAATCATATGTACATTCTAACAGTGAAAGACAGAATCCCAAAGAAAATTCCAGAAAATCACATCATATGAATTTATTAAAATTGATAACCATCTGATGAGGAAAAACAAGTATTTGACCCCCTGGACAAACAGCAAGTATTCTGGCTCCTACAAGCCAGTTAGTCTTTCTTTAAGACACAGCCCCAATCCGAACCAATTATCTACATCAAATACACCTGCCTCACCTCGTTACCTGTATAAAAGACACCTGTAAACACCCAAACAACCAGCATCCAACATCACCACCATGGGCAAGACCAAAGAGCTTTCTACGGACATCAGGGATAAGATTGTTGATCTGCACAAGGCTGGGATGGGCTACAAGAGAATCGGAAAGCAACTTGGAGAGAAAAGATCAACTGTCGGTGCAGTTATCACGAAATGGAAGAAGCACCACACCACCGCCAACCTCCCTTGGTCTGGGCCTCCACACAAGATCTTGCCTCGTGGGGTGTCCCTGATCATGCGAACGGTGAGGAATCATCCCAAAACCACAAGGGGGGAACTGATGAATCAACTGAAGGCAGCTGGGACCACAGTTACAAAAGAAACGGTTGGTAACACACTACGCCGTCATGGATTGAAATCCTGCAGCGCACGCAAGGTCCCCCTGCTCAAGAAGAGACATGTACAGGCCCGCATGAAGTTCGCCATTCACCACCTGGACGACTCAGAAGAGGCCTGGAAGAAGGTGATGTGGTCAGATGAGACCAAAATAGAACTTTTTGGCCTCAACTCAACTCGTCGTGTTTGGAGGGCAAAGAACACCGAGTACAACCCAAAGAACACCATCCCCACCGTCAAGCATGGTGGTGGCAACATCATGCTTTGGGGGTGCTTTTCAGCCAAGGGGACGGGACAACTCCATCGTATTGAGGGGAGGATGGACGGGGCCATGTATCGTGGAATTCTGGACCGACATCTCCTTCCCTCAGTGAGAGAGCTGAAGATGGGTCGAGGATGGGTGTTTCAGCACGACAACGACCCTAAGCACACCGCCAAAGCAACAAAAGAGTGGCTGAAGAAGAAGCACATCAAGGTTCTGGAGTGGCCTAGCCAGTCTCCAGACCTGAATCGATTGAAAATCTTTGAGGGAGCTTAAAATTCGAGTTGCCAGGCGACAACCTCGGAACCTGAATGATTTGGAGGCTGTCTGCAGGGGAGGTGGGCCAACATCCCTGCCGAAATGTGCACAAACCTTGTCACCAACTATAAAAACCGTTTGACATCTGTGCTGGCCAATAATGGCTTTTCTACAAAATATTAACATGCTGTTTGTCCAGGGGGTCAAATACTTGTTTTTCCTCATCAGATGGTTATCAATTTTAATAAATTTATATGATGTGATTTTCTGGAATTTTCTTTGGGATTCTGTCTTTCACTGTTAGAATGTACATATGATTAAAATTATAATAATATTATTATTTATAATATTATAATAAATTATAATAAGATTTTTGCATTCTTTGTAAGTGGGCAAACCTGCAAAATCAGCAAGGGGTCAAATACTTATTTCCCCCACTGTAGGTAAGAAGTAGGCCAGAAGATGAAAAACCACTGAAATGGTTAGTTTAACACCTAATGTTAGATCTAATGATGGTTCTTCTCTGCACAGGCCCTCGGAGCGCTCGGGAGAGGATGTGGACATTATTCTGACCAGACTGAGAGAGGTCAAAGCCTTCCACAGGTTCCCACCTCCGCTCTTACTGCAGATCTGCGCATGTGCCTTCTATGAATGCCTGGAGAAAGGCATCACGTGTATGTACACACACACACACACACACACACACACACACACACACACACCTCCAACCTATCAATGCATTTGGATTATAAAACAGTACGGTTGTGGTTTTGTGTAGGACAATATTTGCTTTTGATGCTGTCCTGCTCAGATTAGCTCTCTAAAGCAAAGCATCATTATACAGTGTATGTTCTTATTATATGTCAGTCGTGCTGCAGAAGATTGCTTTCCTGTTTCTTAAGACTGTTTAAAATGTGATGCATTGGAATTGGTACTGTTATCATTGTAACTCACGTGTACACACCACTCCACACACATTACGCAGTCCCTTTTTTAACATGTTCATAGTATATGGATGAGATGCCTCTGTATGGCTGCAACTAATGATTACGGAATTTACGCTTAATCTGTCAATTACTTTTTAGCTTCATTGGTTTGTCTATTTTAAATGTTTTTTGTTGTCCAGTGGAGGTCTGGCATTTTTGCTTAATAAATGACTTATAGAGATTGTTCTCTTTATCAATAAATAAACCAGTTACAAACCAGTTGTTTCAGCGCTAAACCTTTGTATTGTTGTTTTTGTTTAAACTTACAGTGGGCATTTCCTTTTTAGTTAAGCATATATAATAAAAAAAAAATGTCTACCACTTGGGAAAAAGTGACTATCCACATAATATATAAAGCATTATTTAAATTCTCCTTATTATACTGGACTATCCTAACCTGACTACGCCAGATGGATTGCTTCACATTTGCTCGGCATATCCTTCTGGGAACTTTCCGTTGGAGAACTTTTGGGAAGGGGCGAAAATACTGGTTAGCTGATTGGATGAACCATCTGTCTATCACCTATGTTGGTGATAGACGGGCCAAATCAACCAATCAGATCCACGAAGCGTATGAAAATACAACCACAAGCCCGCCCTTGCTGCTGCAGGCAAAGCATAGCTCGTTAGCTCAGCAAGCAAGCAACATGTCGGTAAAGGAGATTTGCCGTTTGTGTAACGAGAATTTAGGAATAAAAGACACCATTTCAGGTTCCCAGACCGCTGTCTGAAAATACTGGTTAGCTGATTGGATAAACCATCTGTCTATCACCACCTAACCCACCTCAAAACCAACGCTGATTGGCCTGGTTGTTTGGCAACCATTTTTTTCTCTATCTCAAGATGCCAGACTGATCTGCGAGTGGAAAACTGGAGCTCGCGAGATCAGGACGGTCTCACGAGGCTAGGACTATCCAGCATACTGATGTTAATTTTTGGGGCATTTTTTGCCTTTATTAGATAGGAAAGCTGAGATATGAAAGGGGAGAGAGAGGGGGGAAGACATGCAGGAAAACCTTCACAGGTCGGACCCGAATCCCAGACCCTCTGCACCGAAGAACAAACCTCTGCATATGTGCGCCCGCTCCACCAACTGAGCCAACCGGCCACTTATTTAGGACCTTTTGGATTTGAATCACACTAGTCTCGCTTTGCCAGACCTTCCTCCACAGCGCTGTGGAGGAGGGTCTGGCTAGTCCACAAAGCATTCCAGGATGGGAGAAAAATGTGCTCTGGTTTATTGGCATTTCTTTAAACCAATCACAAATGTCTTGGGCGGTGCTTAACGCCGGACAGAGCCACGGTGCCTCTGCAAACTAGCCTCAGGAAGGAACTTGTTTTGGTGGAACATGTGTACATTCAAAAGTAGTTTTAGTCGTGCAAACAGAAAACTCAGACTGGACAGATAGTCTAGCTAGCTGTCTGGATTTACCCTGCAGAGATCTGAGGAGCAGTTAACCATAGTCCTCAGAAATCCACCGGAGTTTAGAATGCCAACACAAAGAAAGGCCCGGAGACATCCGTCGGCAACGGCGCAATCCCGGAAGTGGAACGTCAAGGATACAGACTAGTATCACAGTAACGCAAAGATGTTTTGAAAAAGACTTTCTCCATTTTTGGAAAATAAACTTTGTGTATTAAGAAATACAACTTGGAGCAAACCAATAAGTCTCTCTCTCTCTCTCTCTCTCTATATATATATATATATATATATATATATATATATATATTTATATATTTATTATTATTTTTTTTTTTCTCAGCACCCTATAGTGTTTAATGTATTTTTCTGTGCACAGTGTTTCGACAAGGGGACATAGGCACCAGCTGGTACGCAGTCCTGTCTGGTTCTCTGGATGTCAAAGTGTCAGAAACAGCAAACCACCAGGTAAGAGAGTTTAAGTCAGATTGGAGCTTCATACATAACTACTTGCTTAGTTTCACTTTGTGTCTGTTCTGTGTTGCCTGCAAATCATGTGAATCACAAATGAATGAATGAATAATGATTTGAATCTTAAATCATGGACACTGCGGGGTGCATTCGGTAATCTCCTTTCTGTTTTTATGAAGATGCATTCTTTTTCATGGCTGCCATTTTCCTCTTGTATTATTTCTTTTATCGTAACCTTGGCTGTCAGGATCCTGGCTGCTCTGCTGTACAAGTGCTCCTCGTGTCAGCTGGTTCCTGTGCGACTCTCTTCCATGCTGACCAGTACAGTCCCAGTACATGAGCTCATGCCTGTCTCACTGCTTAAATATGCCAGAGCAAAGCTGCCACAGCACAGAAGACAAGTCCATTGAGAATTGTGCTTTCCGCTGCATGTCATCCCCCTTATGACAGAGTGTGGAAATAGGGTCATTCTGCACAGAAAGAGGAGAAGAGAGACAGAGAGACAGAGAGACAGAGAGAGAGAGAGAGAGAGAGAGAGGATTTGTTCCCAGTTTAAAGACGGAGATTAGAAGCCCCTCTATTGTGAAACGTCCTTTTCATGTACAGTATGTAGCTCTAAAGTGCCATTGGTGGCCCAGTTTCTGTGGCTATATTTAAAATGTCAGTTTGGACAGCTGAAAAGGTTTCTATAGCAGTAGAATACTAGTCTAAACCAGAGGGGTGTGTGTGTGTGTGTGTGTGTGTGTGTGTGTGTGTGTGTGTGTGTGTGTGTGTGTGTACCTAGCCTGTCCAATTATATACAGCACCCAGAGATATTTTCCTTCGTTTACCAGTCCCTCATATTTGAATCTATTTGCATCATTTACCATATATTAATCTGTCTGCTCTTCATGTTTGTCTGTTTTTATAAAGTGAACCTTTTGATATATCTCTTAGCTACTGCTGTGTTGTGTTTATGTTTAGTGTGACGATTAGTCAGAAAATGAATCAACAATTTTGATAACCGATTCATTGTTTTTGTCATCTTTTGTCTTAACATGTTAGTCAATTTAATATTTGTGGGTTTTGGACTGTTAGTCGGACAAAGCAAGACGATGACATCCTCCTGGGCTCTTGGAAACTGCGATTGGCATTTGAACTGTTTTCTGATCTTATACAGACCAAACAATAAATCATAAATGTAATGCAGTTCAATTGATTATGAAAAGAATGGCTTGTCACAGCCCCAGCAGTGTCAAAGCAGTATATTTGACCATTACTCCTGTGTGGAAGGACTCCTTTTAGCTTATTTAAGCACATTATTGGCTCCCACACATTAAGTGCTCTAACAAGCAGTATTTGAAACAAATCTGTTGTGTTTGTGTGCAGGATGCAGTCACTATCTGCACACTGGGGATCGGTACAGCGTTCGGGGAGTCCATCCTGGACAACACACCACGCCACGCTACCATTGTCAGCAGAGAGACCAGCGAGCTGCTCCGTATCGAGCAGAGGGAATTCAAGAGCCTCTGGGAGGTGAGACACAAACCGTATGAGCTGGAACTGCATGATTCAGCATGAACTCTGTCTGAGTAGCGTGCCTAAAGCTTTCCATCTTGGAAAATTTTCAGACAACTTTCCACTGTAATTGTGCTTTTAACCACAAGAGGGCTGTCCACCATAACAGTGCCTTCTGCTCCACCTATTAGACATGCACCTCAGGTGAGAGAGAGAGAGAGAGAGAGAGAGAGAGAGAGAGAGAGAGAGAGAGAGAGAGAGAGAGAGAGAGAGAGAGAGAGAGAGAGAGAGAGAGAGAGAGAGAGAGAGAGAGAGAGAGAGAGAGAGAGAGAGAGAGAGAGGTGTACAGGACAAAGGGATGAGGCACTAAGAGCAATTTACAGTATGTGTTATATGTTTAGTGCAGGCACTGGCAGTGTGGTGGGAATCTAAAAGTGCTAAGTGCAGGGATCCCTTGTGTCAACACATTCTGATTGTGTTACAGTAGTAAGGAAGAGGTAAGAGACACCTCAAAATGGACTATTTTGATAATAAAAATATATATATATATAAAATAAAGCATAAATATCTGTGGATTAGCGTTGGGATTAACTTGCAGTACATATGGTTCACATAAAAAAGCAAAAACAGTGCAGACAGATGCTGCAGCTCTCCTTTTGGGGTTAATCGTGAAAAGGTCATAACACTGGGAGTATTGATATTCCTGGCTGATATTGGTATGCTGCAGATATAACTTCCATCAATAAAACACATCTCACCTAGGAGGGGAATTATGACTTAGATGACCCAAATATAAAAAGTCACAGTCTGCTGATATATCCAATATTGCAAACAGAGACTGTATCTTACAAGTTGGAAGAATCAGCATCAGTAACATGGCTCTGACCCGGACGCTGGTGTCCTCTTTGAGAGTTGGCATCGTAGTATTTGCCTCTTCGTGGGCCTCCTCGTCGAGCGTGGACCAGTTTACTGTAGCTTCACAGTCGGCACCTGAAGACTACACGTGGCTGCCCTGTTGTTAGGTCTTTTATTTTGTGATGTCAAATCCAAATTAGTGAGATTCTAAATCAGTTTAGTTTTTCTCGGGTGCTGTTGCTATTATACAAGCGGGATAAATGACTCAAATCTAAAATGGGTTGGTCTGAAGTAGCTACATTACTCATAGGTGTGGTTTGGGCATAACGTGCAATAAACCAATCAGAGCGTTATCTCACATTTCCCATTAAAAGCAGGCGCGCTTGTTCCGTGGGCAGATTGCTGTTATAATGGCGGATTTGCCTAGGCGCCTCCTCTTTTCGCTGAACCGTCCCCGGGAGCGCAAGTTGATTCCCTAATTTACCGACGTGAGTCTGTGGAGGGAAAAGTCCGCTGAGCGTCGGGTGCAAAATAGGAACAATACATGCGTCGGTGTACAAAGTCAATTGCGCTGGGTGCAAGATAGGCCCTTACTCCCTTAATGTAATAATCTTTAAAATATTTGTATTTAAATAAATGTCTGTTAAGTCACTATTGCCGAATGAGTTAACACAATGGTGATTGAGCCTATGGCCCACTGATTTAAGCCCTTTCATTTGCAGTATTACCAACTAGGTGTTTGTGGCGACTTTCCGGGGGAAAATAACAAGCGGTGCACAGTTAGTGATGCGTTTTTCATCACCCAGAAGTGGTTGGTCCACAAGAGAGGGTAGCAATATTATTTTCTCCCACTATGGCCACGCCAAGACCCGCCCTTCAATAGCTACTATTGGCCAGGCGTCCATGCTTACGCAAGGCAACTTAACCTGATTTGTACCGGTCCTATCCCCTGACCAACGGGCTATCCTAATCTTAAAGGTCCCATGGCAAAATTTCACTTTGTGAGGTTTTTTAACATTAATATGCGTTCCCCCAGCCTGCCTATGGTCCCCCGGTGGCTAGAAATGGCGATAGGTGTAAACCGAGCCCTGGGTATCCTGCTCTGCCTTTGAGAAAATGAAAGCTCAGATGGGCCGAGCTGGAATCTTGCTCCTTATGAGGTCATAAGGAGCAAGATTACCTCCCCTTTCTCTGCTTTGCCCACCCAGAGTATTTGGCCCACCCATGAGAGAGAGACATCATGGCTTTCAAAGAGCAAAGTGGCAGTTGGTCAAGGCCACACCCCACCCTCCACCTTGCCCCCCCTCCCCCTCTCCTCCTCAGTAGCTACAGACACAGAAATGGCACATACTAAGGAAAGCTCATTGTGGGACTGGCTCTATTGGCTATAATTCTGCACCAAGGCTGAATTTCAGGAAAGAGACTTCAGATACAGTATTAGGAGACCACTGAGGGCTATATAAAAGAGACTTCAGATATAGTATTAGGGGACCACTGAGGGCTATATAAAAGAGACTTCAGATATAGTATTAGGGGACCACTAAGGCCTATATAAAAGCATCCAAAGAGCACCATGTCATGGGACCTTTAACCACTCGAGGGGAAATGCCTAACCCCAACCAATTGAGCTGCTTTGTAGGGCGGGTCTTGGCGTGGCCATAGTGGGATTCGTAATTTTGCGAGAGGGTAGGCAGAGCTAACACAACAGACTGGCTCTTCCACTCACTTGTGTGTGAAGCGGCGTACTATTTTTTTCCCCGTCTCTGCTAGCCCTGCGGTTACTATGGCCAAACAAAAGAGTCCTGACGGCAGACTATATTTACAGTCACTGCTACAGACAAATAAACTTGAAAAACAGTTGAAAGGGAAGGTGAGATCCAAAAAAAACACCTGCAAAAACTGCAGTACCTCTTTACCAAAGGTGCCGCCAAAAAGGAACAAAACAGAGCTCTGAGATTGTAACTTTATGCACACTATTGACTAGAAATGCTGCCGCTTGTTCTTACAACCCAGATTTTACACATCAGTCTGCTGACTACATTCAGGAAAAGTTGCATAACGCCTTTTGTGACTCCAGGGGAAGCTGTGTGAAGTCTGATAAATGTCCTTAAAGTGTTCATATTATGCTTATTTTCAGGTACATAATTGTATTTAGAGGTTCTATCAGAATAGGTTTACATTGTTTCATTTTCAAAAAACGCCATATATATGTTGTACTGCACATTGATGCAGCTCCTCTTTTCTCCCTGTGTGTTGAGCTCTCTGTTTTAGCCACAGAGTGAGGCGTCTCACTTCTGTTCCATCTTTGTTGAAGTCGCACATGCGCAGTAGCTAGGTAAGGACTACTAGCCAGTCAGAAGCAGAGTATGAGGGCGTGCCATGCTAGCAGCTAGGCGAGCAGAGCTGTTTGGAGCAGTTTGGGAACAGTGTTTTCTTTTGGAGATGGTAAGTCCCTTTGGGGTGGACTTTGGGCCTTTTCACTTTGTAAACCTATAACCTGCACAAAAAAGATATATGACACAATAAAGGAAAGGGAAAAGACCAAAAAGCATAATATGAGCACTTTAAGTGATGTCAGTTGAGTCGGCGTCCGTTGGAACTACAAATCTGAGAATGAAAACAATGGAGTACTCTTCTTCTTTTTTTTTTTTTTTTTTTTTTTTTTTTTTAAAGTGTAGGCTTTTGTTTCTACTAGCTACAGTAATGTGGAACAGAGTTTCCCCTCAGTGATGAAGTTAAGTATATCACACTTTAACTACAGCTCTGATGAGTCACTGTGGACAGATATCCACACAGACTTTCAGTGTTTTAAATATTGATGGAATCATGCGGCATGTTTTGGTCTGGGTTTCTAGTAGCTGACCTTGTCCATGTGTTATACACGGGTAAACATTTTAAGAAGCTCATTGTTAAGTGATGGTGTCCTAAGATGTGAAAGACACAAAAAAACTTTCAATTAAAAATGTAGGCACGGGCGCCTGGGTAGCTCACCTGGTAGAGCACACGCCCATATACAGAGGCTTAGTCGTCGACGCGGTAGCCGTGGGTTCGGTTTCCGACCTGCAGCCCTTTGCTGAATGTCATTCCCCCCTCTCTCTCCCCTTTCATGGCTCAGCTGTCCTGTCACAAGTAAAGGCCTAAAATGCCCCAAAAAGAATCTTAAAAAAAAAATGTACGCATTGTTTTTCCTGTTTACAATTTCTCTAAAGATAAATGCTATTTTGATTCAATTCTGTGCACTCTGTATCATTATAAAACAGATTTATCTATTCATTGTTGCAATTTATGAAAAAAATAATGACCCCTTCACTACTGTTATTACTAGATAAATAGAAATTGGGTTTAATAAAAGGTGATATCTCCATTTAATGGCACAGGACAATATAAAAGTGAGATAAGACAACAGTTGGTCATTGAAGCGTGTGTGCCATCTTGTTATTGGGCTTTTAGTGTGTTTGTTTCTCAACTAAGTGCACTCAGTCTCCCTATCTGCTGTCTATTTTAGGACCGTAGCCATAAAGCATAAAACATAGCCTGAGGAATGAATCTTTTGAATCCTATTCAGCTCATAGTAAAAGTGTGTGTGCGTGTGCGTGTGCGTGTGCGTGTGTGTGTGTGTGTGTGTGTGTGTGCGTGTGAGTGTGAGTGAGAGACAAGGACTAGAAAGCCAAAGGATGAATGCAGTCATGTTTTTGATGAAAGGATGAAAGAAAAAAAGCGCTGCTCCATAATTGTAACACCCAGTGAAAGTGGGACGAATAAATAAACACAGAGTAAATGTTGAACAGCGTGTTGTTTCTGGCCCATATGTGTAAACATACAGCATATCAAACAGTGGAATGGTTGGCCTGGCCTGTATAGGCTGGTATTGCAAGTCTTTCTCTCTTTCTTTCCCTTTTCACCTGCTCTGCACTTCTCCTGCCCACTTCCTCTCTCCTCTGTTGGCCATGTTGCATCTCTTGCCAGCCTCCTTCCTATCCTCCCTCCATCCCTCCCTCACTGTTCCTTTCTTTGCCTCTTCTGCTTCCTTTCTATGTCTCTTTCCCTCCCATTTTTCTCCTCCTCCACTAGAGTAGCTCAGTCGTACAGAGACTCAGATCACCGTGGTAACCTGTGAGAGAAAATTGGTTTGGTTCTTGGCTGGATCACAGCGAGAGAGGGAGAGGGAGAGACTGAGAAAGACACTGGGGCGACTGTGTGTGTGTGTGTGTGTGTGTGTGTGTGTGTGTGTGTGTGTGTGTGTGTGAGAGAGCGAGAGGGAGAGAGGGAGAGAGGGAGTAAGAGAGCAGCTTGTTTTGAGCAGGATGCTATCCAGTGGCTTGTGTGTGTGAGTTGTAAAGGACCAGAGGGCAGCTCTCTGGGGTTCCAATCCCTCCAGCATTAGGCGTCTGAGTGTGTTACATCAGGTGAGTGTGTCGCCTCGACTGTACCACGGTGTAGTCTGTGGTGTGCATGGGGGCTGGATAGTATTGTCATGTTTTCTTGTATTTTTTCAGTTTTCACAAAAGGAAGTTGTTTAGCAATTTTGGTCCTGGTTATGTTAGTCTGTGTGCAAGAAAAACGTCGACAGGGATGTGGGTGTATCTTTAGGACAAACAGATGCTCTCTCTCTCTCTCTCTCTGTATGTATAAAGACTAATGGCACATTGGCTATAGAAATGCTAATACAGTTTGTTATTCTTAACCACTGTAAGAGCAGCGTCTGTACATATTTAGCAGCATTGGATGCTCTTTTACCCTGGTTTGAATGCTGCTGTTGTGTGTGTGTGTGTGTGTGTGTGTGTGTGTGTGTGTGTGTGTGTGTGTGTGTGTGTGTGTGTTTGTGTGTTATGTAATGTTAGTTGTTCTGCATGTAAATGATCTTGGTTGTACAAAGGGCTTTGTTTTGAGGAGCATTTGCACTTGTGTGTTTAAAATTAACACTGTGTGTGTGTGTGTGTGTGTGTGTGTGTGAGACCGAAACAAAAGTAATGGGTTTTGATGTTGAACAGATGATGATGTCTTATAAGCATACATCATAACAGTAGAGATGTAAATGTTGACACAGATTGACACAGATTCTGGTATGTGTGTGTATGTGTATTTTATCTTGTAGAAGTATCGTCAGAGCTTGGCTGGACTGTTGGCACCTCCTTATGGAGCTATGGAGAGTGGATCCAACAATGACAGTGCGCACACACACACACACACACACACACACACACACACACTCACTAGTGAAATGAAAGAAACAGTGTGTTTGTGTGTATAGTTCAACATAAAACAATAAAAATAGTAACGTAGCATTGTGAAACAGAGGTCCGATATTGAATAGGTTGTATTCATAAGTGAGTATAATGTGGTAAAATAAGTTTTATAACTTGTAAAGGAAGAAGGAGCACTTTATTTTTGTCTTTTTCTTTTATGGAGTGAAGACTTTGTTGAACATCTTTCATTCAAGTATTCCTGCTTCCTTCTATAGATGTCATACTCGTTTCCCACCTGCTGTTTATCAGAATATCTTGTGCAGTAGAACATGCCTCCCTGCATGATTTAGCATCTAAGCCACACAATGAATAGGTTGTGTTTTTGGAATAAAAAAAAAGTATCCGCAGCCTTTAAAAATCTTTAATTGAACCAGCTTGACGACAGTGTTTTTTTTTCCTCCTCAGGACTTGCAGACAAAGACAACATGAACTCGGACTCTGCAAACAAAGCTCACAACAACAAGGTAAATACTCTCTCTGGCTCACTGCTTGGAACCTCAAGGTCTGTTTTGGATTTGTGGAGGAAGTAGGAAGGAACTTAATCCTTTAAACAAACTGCCAGCACGTTTCGAAGAGCTGTGCCCTTCCTCGCAGCACACAAAGCATGAATGAAGCAAACTCCCGGTCAATATGCTGTGGGCCAGGCAATCTCCGTTTATCTTGGACTCCTGTTCGCCTCACTACTAGTGTCAGAATATATGGGTGGACTGGGCATTCAAGGTTGAGAAAAAACTATTATTAATCGCAATTTTATCGATATCGCAAAATGGACTAGTGCAATATCCAAATCGCAGGGCGGGTGCAATATTTGTTAAAGGCAAAATCTGTGTCAAACCATTCTAAAATAAAGTATTGTGGTGCTACAGAGACATCCTGGCCTATAAATCGTATCCTACAGACAAAAAAAAGAAGCTTTGTTTGGTACAGATCCTCGCAAAAAATCAAACTTCAATAATTTTTTATATTTTTCAATGAAAATGAGAATGATACAAAAATGATCATTCCCTCCAATATCGTGAATCATATCGCAATATAAGTCAAAAATAATCGAAATTAGATATTTTCCTAATATCGTGCAGCCCTAGTTTTAGCCTTGTATGTTTGATAGAGCTGGCCAGTAGATGAGTGGGTTTTTTTGTTTGAAGAAAATGCTGTCGGTATAATTTGAAATCCAAAGGTACTTCATTCTTAACGAAAAACAAAGACGCCGTTCTCTTTGTTGTAATCAGCGCAAAAAGAAGATGGGGAACCAGACCGCAGTGTCATAACATTGTGCACTTCTGCATACTTTCATGTTGGTGAATGAATCAGAATGAATGTTGGAGGTGTGTGCGTTCTGAGAAGAGATGGGGATGACTCACAGCTGTGATCCTCTGTAGTTGTGCTAATGCAAGCTAATGCATGCACATAGAAAAAAAGATCCCATCTGCCCAATTAGCGGGCATTTCTTTGTTGTTTTCAACAGCAGCTGTGTGTGTGTGTATACACATCTGTCCTTTACCTCTCTTTGTAAGGTGCAGGTGTGATCTGTAGAGGATGTGTTTGCATGTATGCTCTGTGTTTTTTGATACTGTTTTACTGGTATGAGCACTCTGTAGTGCTGTGCTGTATGTTAAAAGTACACTGTGTAGTGTTTTATAAGCTAAAATCAATGTCTTAATTCATAAATACGTCCTCATTGGTGCAAAATGACCTCTGCCAATGATCTGACTTATCCTCGTAAGCGAAGAATTTCTTATCTGTATTTACACTGGACAGGCAAGTCCAAGGAAGCTTCCATGTCATTCCGCCATTTTGAAAAACTATAATCGCTGTATAAGGGACATAAAGCACTAGCCTGCCTGTTTAGCTAATCCACAACGCGTTTTCGTTCAGGGCCAGCGTCATGTGACTGAAACCAGCTGAAACGGAGAAGGAGATCAGTGAGAAGCGGTTGTCACCGCCCCGGCAAATTTGAAAGCCTGCACTTTAGTTCATAATGGAGAATCATACTTATGGCGAGCCACAGGAGAAGGAATCCTCGTCGCCAAAAAAGGCAAAAAAATTGGAAGACATGTTGTCATAGCTTCTAGTACCGTAGTTGAAAAAGCGAGGCGCTAGAGAGCGCTATTCGTTTGAATGCAAAATACAATTTCACCACTAGATGGGAGAAATTCCTACACAGTGTACCTTTTTAAAAGAACTGACATCCACGTTACAGCACGTGTTGACTCTTGGATTACAGTTAACAAACTAGCCTGCTGTTCCTGTGTGCTCTGTAGATCTCTTCGGAGAAGCTGCAGAGAGCGGGGAAGGTTCTCCGTAACGTCATCCTGTCCAGAGCCCCACACATGATCCGAGACAGGAAGTACCACCTTAAGACATACAGGTGGGGGCATGTTTTTCTACAATTCCAACTGTGTGTTTAAACAGAATAATGCATGCAACTAGCCTGACAAGCCAGACCCACATCCAGATGTAGGATCTGGGAACTCACCATTGACGGAGCTCAATCTGAGGGGCGGGATAAACGGTTGTCTTTCAAATTCCCTCTGCACGTAATAGGATAGCGCTACAACCAGGCAGAGCAACGAAGAAGGTAGCGGAGCTAGTTGATAGATTAAACTTTTGCCGTATCCGGTCGGCAAAACTCCGAACACATCTTCCTTTTTTAAGAATGATTTCTGTGCCGTTCTTTGTTCTTTTATCAAAGAAAAGCTGAACTCCAAGTCTTGCAGAAGTCCGCTGTTCCCAGCAGCAGCAGCCATAAGCCCCGCCCACTGACTCTATACACAATGTGATTGGCCTGACCAAAATGTGGTTTTTGCAGCTTGAAAGTCAACGGAGAGTGCCTAGACGCCCCCTGGCTGCCAAATAAATTTGCTGCCACTAGGGGGAGTCTAGATTTCTAGGCTAGCATGCAACGGCTTCAGAAGCTAATGTTCTGTGGATGTAATTTGTGTGTGTGTATTGCAGACAATGCTGTGTAGGCACCGAGCTGGTGGATTGGTTGGTGCTGCAGAGTGCCTGTGTTCTCACACGCTCCCATGCTGTTGGGATGTGGCAGACACTACTAGAAGAAGGGGTGCTCAACCACGGTAACTTAAACTTTGGATTATTGCTTTCTCATAGTAGTGTATGCTGTTTAGTTTCACTTCACGCGCCGCACAGTTGTCATAAAATACTACAGGCAAGTGCTTTTGCTATTAAAAATCGTCCAGCGCCTGCGTCGTTTAAATAGCAAATGCGCCCATCTCTGCGCCCATGGGCGTGCTGGTCTTACAGGGAGGTGTGTTCAGGTGAATTCCTGGCGTATTGCTATCTTGAGGCAGCGGGAAGTAAACGCGCCATTGACTAAGAAAAACCTGGTCTAAAGTCAATAGCGAGCATTTCGCATGCAAAAGATAAAAAATAAAAAATATTACAATGTGAAATAGTATTATATTATTATATGATCTGCTTGTCTGCTTTCACTTGAAGCACAAGCAGATCAGGTTCTTCTCTCCTTCCTTCTCCTTTTTTTTTCCTACCACCATCCCCCATCTTTGGGGGAACTTTATTTTTATTATAGAGCTATATTTTTGTATACACAGTATGTTACATTCAGATTTAGAATTACAGTCAGTGCATTAACGGTTGCCCCACCGTGACCATTCACCCTGTTTTAGTGAGACCCTGGATCCATATAAGGGCAGGGGGGATTTAAAGCACCACGTATGAAGTGTAACACAAAACACATAAAACGCGACAAGGTGGCAAACAGAACAACAGAAGGAAGTGAGACGGGACAATTACAAAACTGACAAGATTGGACTGGACAGGACAGTTGACAAACATCAGAATGTATTATTAATAATTGGGTAGAATGATCTACGATTTGAAGGGAGTTGGAAAAAACATGTTATGCATAAGTGTGGATGGTGTTGCTAGTGTGTGTATGTGTGTATGAGTAAAGTGATAACTGAAAGGAAAAAATAATGAAAAGGGGAAAAAGAAGTCCTTCCTGCTCAGCAAATCCGCCAATCATAATATCAATGCGCCAAGGTACAAAACGCGCCTGGCATTTAAAGAGAATGGGAGATGACACTCTGATTGGTCTATTGCATGTTACGCCCAAAACACACCTACGAATTAATGAAGACACTAAGTACAACCCTTTTGAACCATGCGCCCGGCGCACAGACCCTTTTTTCCGCCGTCACACTAGCAAAAGTGGATTCGTACATGCCCTACAGGCACCTGCGCCAGACGCTTCACGCTGTGCGCTTGAATCGTTAAAATAGGGCCCTAAACCTCTATTGGAAAACAGCAAAAAGTGTCTCTGTTTGACTCTGAGTTGGAGTGGTGGTTTTACTAAATCTGAACGTCAATCGCACTGAACGTTTCATCATTGGAAAATAAATGAGGGGTTTTGAAGCAGCAACATAAAATATAGATTACATCTCAATCTCAGATCCACATGCTTCAAAGAAGCTGTCTAAAGTTGTCTTCTGAGATAAAAAAACAACAACAACTGCGATTGCTCAGAATCAGTAGACACGTACAGTATGTGTGCTTATACGCGTACGCTTGTGTTTTTTTTTTTTTACCATGTTTGTTTGTCTGCTCTTCAGTGGACCAGGACCTGGGTTTCCAGGACAAGTACCTGTTCTACCGTTTTCTTGACGATGAGGATCAGGACACGCCGTTGCCTGGTGAGGAGGAGAAGAGGGAGAGTGAGGAAGAGCTGCCAGAGACCGTCCTGTTCCTCGCTCAGATTGGCCCCGATGCACTGCTGCGCATGATCCTCAGGAAATCGTCAGTAACAGTGAATATAATGGCATGAACTTGACACTGGCAACACATTACTAGTTACATATTTTCAAGTAAATCAAGAAAGCTTATTTAATCTTTCCCTTTTCTGCAACTTTTAATATGTAATGTGCTACTTTACTGCAGTCTTTTTTTCTTCTTCTTCATGTTTCAATTATGCTGCTGAGTTGGCATACTGAACCAAATGTAATCCAAAACCAATATTTGTAACATGTCTTACTATCCGGTAGGAAACAATCCAATCCTGTTGTTTTGTGGTTCGTATCCTATAATCTGCTGGCTTGAGCTGTGTGACTCTGAAAGCTGTGGCGAGCTCTCGGAGAACAAAGCGACACAACGCAGGGTTCGGTTCACAACGTTCTAAAGGTTTAATGGGACACACAAGGATGTATACATTTTCTAACAATGGATCCATTCACTCAGGTGACGTGTGAGTAGAAAGATAAGAGAGAGGCTCCATAAGAAAGGAGGATTGGTTCACGCAGATCCATCTTCAGGACAGGAAATAGTTACAATTTATGATTCAAATTAAAACAGATGAGAGAGGCTTTGTTCAGATGTTCTACCGAATGGAAAGCAACATATTCACAACATTATCATAACATAATATGAACAAATCATCTGTAGTGACTACTTTCCAATCAGCAATATTATTTTAGCTTTTGGGTTTGTCATTATTACTAATTTTTAGGGCTGCTCCCTCTTAGTCGATTAGACGACTAATCGGCCGTTTTGGTCTTAGTCAACTTAGATTTCTTTAGTCGATTAGTCATGTTTTATGCTTTTTTCATGCTGAATGACTTATTTCCAAGAAACATATGAGCACCTCTCTGGTAAACGCAAGAATTAAAGTGGTGCTTTTGCATGACTCTTTGCGGGGAAACTCGATTGTAATCAACTAATCGATTAGTCGATACAATTGAATGAGCTTTAGTTGACTAAGAATTTCTTCAATCGAGCACAGCCCTACTAATTGTCCTCCAGTGTAATAAGAGGTGAAGCATGCATGAATTGTTCATCTTGAGAAAGCTCTCTGTGTGTGTGTGTGTGTGTGTGTGTGTGTGTGTGTGTGTGTGTGTGTGTGTGTGTGTGTGTGTGTGCGTGTGTGCGCGCGCAGGCCTGGTCAGAGGACAGGGGATGACCTAGAGATCATCTATGATGAGCTGCTTCACATCAAGGCCTTAGCTCACCTCTCCAACACTGTGAGTAAGCCGGTCCACTTTTCTTTTAAAGGGACAGTACCGATTTCCAAGAGGGCTGTTGATTTATCAGAAACACTTGCCTCAGTTGTTTTTGTTTTTAAGACCAGACAGAGAAGTTGTAGTTACTAACATTAGCATTAGCATATTTCTCTTACCCATATAATGGGACACAGCTTTACACCAAT
Organism: Perca flavescens; assembly: GCF_004354835.1. Lineage (NCBI taxonomy): Eukaryota > Metazoa > Chordata > Actinopteri > Perciformes > Percidae > Perca > Perca flavescens. The sequence continues at coordinate 6,683,372 of NC_041342.1, read as the reverse complement.
CGGCCCTGTGTTAGCATTCATCATGTAGAGCAGGAATCTTCAACAGGGGGTCCGGGATCCTCAGAGTCGATGCAAGTTTTTTTTCAAAGAATTAAAAAGTCTTAACATAAATCCAACATATTATTAGCAAATATAAATCCCCACTGCATACTGGCCTATAGGTAAGGTAGTCACTAAGGTAGCCATCCACACATACACTTTATTCTAAGGATTCACTGTGCCACATGTATGTTTAAACATAAAAACATGATTCAAAAAATCATGCCAACAATTATTATTTTATTTGCTTAGTATTCTATGCAACAAAAGGTATGTATAAAGGCTTTAGGCCACCCTGCACGTTATTGTAGTCCCGGTTTAATATGCAACTTCATTTTATACAATACATGTAGTAGGGGGTCCCTGCTCAGTCTCTCTTTCAGTTAAGGGGTCCCCTGGTGTAGAGGAGCAGGGGGTGTAGTGTTGCACATGGTTAAATTGTGGCTCGAAGGTTTTGTAACCACTGTTCCTATGGTGCAAGTTTACATACTATTAGTCAACTTTAACTATAAAATTAAAGGATGTTTTGTTGTCATCTTAACTAGTTAACAGTTGCCAACTTTTAAGGTGGAATGAGTTCTTGCATGTTGCAATGCATACGCTGACATTGTCAATTAATCAACACAACAAGTGTCAAAATGACTGATTTGTTTTTATGTCTCTTTTTTATGACATATGCTTTAGTGATTATTGGATCTTTTAAGCGGTTAAAATATATCAGTTTCAGCCATATTATGCAAACTGAGAATATTCCATTTCCTCACTTGGAGAAAAAAATAGCAGTACACCCCTGTAGAGGAGTCCTTAAGTCTGTGTTTTTATTATGCTCCATGTAGTCCTACAGTAGAATCAGTGTTCTTGTTCTGTATTTTAGATGCAGTCACATTATTACAGTAATGTAAAGTCACATGAAGCACATTCCAGGAAGTGGTTCACAAACAAATAGCTTTTTGATTGAACTGCTTTTTATTCAGCATTCCCTCCATTATCCTTTTGAACACAGTGCTTGTGGATATTAATTTCAGCCAACTAAAAGTCTCATAAAACAAAACTCTCCATGTGCTGTCATGAAGCACTGTAAGGACTCCAAGGTCGCTTTAAATAATCCTTTAAAAACCCTCATCTGTGCATTTTACTGTTCTCTCACATATTTCTGCAGTGCCGCTTAATCCAGTATGACTTGAGCGGTGTACTCTGGTTTTTAGGTGAAGAGGGAACTGGCGAGCGTCGTGATCTTCGAGTCGCATGCAAAAGCTGGAACCGTGTGTGAGTTTTGTCCACTTTGTCCTAGAATGCATATTTTTTTGTATATATAGTGTGGAGCATGGGTTTGAGCCCTGCTTATTTTTCTCTTTGCCTATATTTTACATATTGGCAACTTGGCACCTCTAAAAGTATGCCAAATGATCTATTAGCAGTTCTTGTTTGGAATGTATCCATGGATGTACTGACAATCACTGGATTACTTTGCTACCAAAGCTACCAAATGTGATGATTCTCAAGTTCTGGAGTTGTAAGGAACTTTTTTATTCTATCATTTCTAAGCGGATGTATTCGCAATGGACACAAGAGATGGTCACAATCAAACTAAGAGTATGTGTATCATGTCTATGTGTTCAGATTTCACTGTTATAGCTCAAAGACGTATTGATGCAAATTATAGCGCATGTCTCTCCCGCGGCTCCCCTGGGGATGTATGTGGGGGTGATATATGTATGTTTGTCCTTTTTATCTTCCAGTGTTCAACCAAGGAGAGGAGGGCACATCATGGTACATCATCCAGAAGGGCTCTGTCAATGTGGTTATCTACGGCAAGGTGTGTGTGTGTGTGTGTGTGCTTGAATGCATTCACGCCATTGCTTATATTTCTTTCTTTGACACATGCAGATTTCTGCTTCATTTGATGATGTGTCATCCGTATGTAATGGATTGAAATGTGTAGCTGATCGTGTCTTTATGAAGCAGACCGGCAATATCTGCCCTGCGGGGCTGAAAAAACACCAACAGTGGAGTTGGGCTAACTCTGCACAGCTAACCATGAATCATCACTTTGATTAAATGGCTTAAGGGATTGTGTGCATACACAATTTCACACCACACACCGATCTACAACCACTGCACAGTTAGATGTACTGCACATGCTCATGTACGCACACGCACACGCACACGCACACGCACACGCACACGCACACGCACACACACACACACACACACACAACACACACACACACACACACACACACACACACACACACACACACACACACACACAGATGACTCATCTCAGTCCTGTGTGGTCTTGCTCCTTTCTGGGTTTTTCTTCAGGGCTTAAGACAACTAGTAAACTGTGTTTGAGCTTGTGTGTATGTTGGCACGTGTTTGTTTATGCGTGCATTCATGCGTGTGTATGTGTGTCTCAGGGTGTTGTGTGTACGCTCCACGAGGGTGACGACTTTGGGAAGTTGGCCCTGGTTACAGATTCACCTCGTGCCGCCTCCATCGTCCTGAGAGAGGACAACTGTCACTTCCTTCGTGTGGATAAGGAAGACTTCAACAGGATACTCAGGGTAGGCAGACGAGAGATGGACACGTGTCCTCTGATGGGATACAAGTGTAGTCACACGAGCACCAAATGACCACCTTCGATCAAATACTGTTGTATATTCACAAAGTTGCTGCTAAGCCAGCATTCCTTTAAGCTCAGTTAACAGTGAGATGCATTCGATCAAACACTATCTGAATTCATTCATTTAGGCTGTCTAAAGCAGTGGTTTTCCAACCATTTTGGTCTGAGGTACCCCCACAGCCTTGTTAGATGAACCCATGTACCCCTTCATTCATTCCCAATGTGTTCCAAATGTATAACACTTATCAATTATATAAAGGTTGTTCATACAACTGAACTGTCAATAATTAGGTTGGCTTGGTCAACACTCGTACTACTACTTGGACGTGAAGCTGAATGTTTCAACCGTTTATCCATTACTTTTAGCCAACTATTTGAAATGTTTAGTCAGACCTTTTAACCATAGCTATTTATTTCTCGCATTTATGTAATCATTTCTTACTTACCTGTTTAACGTTCCTGTGTTCAGGTGCTACAGCTAATATATTAATCTTTTTTGGGCTTTTCCGCCTTTTAATCGACAGGACAGCTAGGTGAGAAAGGGGGAAGACATACAGAAAATCGTCACAGGTCGGATTTGAACCCTGGACCTCTGCGTTGAGGCATAAACCTCTCAGTATATGTGCGCCTGCTTTACCCACTGATCCAACCCGGCCACTAGCTAATATATTCTTTTGATCAAATTATAATTGCTTCTTTTTTTTATTTTGCTCTACAATCTTTCCAAGAAGTACCCCCTGTGGTGCAAACACCTCTGGGTTGCCATACTGGTACTATATGCCCGGTGATGCTGCCTGGCTAATGTTTGTCTCCCTCCTCTGGTAGAGGAGCTGTGCTACATTTTAAAAAGCCACATATCTTTTTGCATTTGACATGGAGTGATATTACTGACTTTGTACATGCATCTCGTTGTGTTTCTTAGGATGTGGAAGCCAACACAGTGCGTTTGAAAGAGCATGAGCAAGCTGTGCTTGTGTTAGAAAAGAGTCCTCGCGCCTCCACCCTGGGAAGCATCAAGTATGTGTGTGTGTGTGTGTGTGTGTGTGTGTGTGTGTGTGTGTGTGTGTTAGCGTGAGCTGTCTTGCATGTACGTACTTTACAAGTGGACAGGAGAATTAATCTGTCTTTCTTACCTCACCTTTTGCAGGTACACTGTGATATCAGGAACGCCAGAGAAGATTCTCGAGCACTTCCTGGAGGCCATGAGGATGGACATACATCACAGTGAACCAGGTAGCCAAATCCATGCATTGTAACGAAAAAGGGATATGGATTATTAATGGATGGATGGCATTTTCATAACCTTTCCGAACCTCTTGATTCTTTTGCACTCTATTTCCCTCCTTTCCCCTCTGACTCTCTTCCCTCTCGCCGTCTGTTTTTCTTCTCGTCTGTTAGACCCAGCAGTGGATGATTTTGTCCTTATGCACAGTATCTTCATGCCCAACAGCCAGCTGTGCCCTCTACTCATGGCACAATATCCTTTCTGCCTTTACTCTCTCTTTATGTACGATATTTCCTTTTTTATATATATACCGTTTGCAACACCTTATCCGGTAGATACACTCACAAATGTATAACTGTAGCCAGAATAGTATCATGACAACCCCACTCAAAAAAGGAAAGACATCGCTATTTGCTGCTTACTAAAACAGTGCTACTGACAGCATCTTGGATTGTGCAACCTACGGGTTTTGGGTTTATGGTAGCGCTGAAGCAGCAGTTGACCATTCAGCACTAATGAGTTTTGAAATTCACACCATAGTAACAAGTTGTAATCCCAGCTGCTTTTATTTATTGTCTTAGTCATTGCAATGCAAGTGTTCAGCCGCGTGTGCTTTACCACTGCTGCACTGATGGTTATACATAATAAACAGCACCCTTATTTGGCACCTAGTAGGGCAGTAATGTGGCTTGAGAAGGTTGAAATATCAGTTATATTTTCATTAATTTAGTTTGTTTATTTTAAACGTGTTAAAAAATATAAATAAGAACATTTCAGTAAAGCAAAACAACAAAATCCTCAGCAAACATCTTTCAAAATAACAGTTACTGATTCAATTTTTTTTCTGGTCCTACCCCCTTTTTTATTTTTTTGTTATACTTTACTAAAATAAAAAAAACTATTTAATTCTTCACTTATTTATATGCATATATGTATGTATACATTCATATATGCATACAGTACCAATCAAAAGTTTGGACACGCTTTCCTATTCAAGTCAATGAGAAAGCGTGTACAAACCTTTGACTGGTACATACATACATGCACATACATATGCATACACATATACACACACATGCTTACATACATACATACATACATAAATACATACATACATATATACTTTTGTTTGTCTCCCTTTTTTATCTGTCAGTTAAATCAAAATCGAAAAATAAGCCATCCAAACATCCAAAAGTAAAGCAGATCCTATTGTAAACCGGATGATACGATGGATTTAGCCGCCATATGTTTGGTTTAGATACATGCTGTGGTCGTACAGGTTTTGAGAATCAGATAAGCAATCGACGAATTGCATATCACTGTTTGCTGTTTGCTTACGGGATCCGAAATGTAAGATCCACGTCTTTCGTATTCATCTTTAACCTTGTGTGCACCTACCATGCGGCGTCTCCGCCCGGCTCTGAACAGGAGAGGTTGGAGTATGCGCTCAACAGTAAGAGGAGGGCCCTCATTCTGGCCCTGCGCTGGGCTAAAACACAAACGTACCTGCTTCAGGAGGAGCCGTCTGCAATCTCTTTCCTTGAGGTGACCAAAAGCAAGCTTTTAAATGCAGTAAATGACGCAACGTACACAGATCCTATGCATGGTCTGAGTGTGGTTCTTCCTCTCTGTCTCTGTAGGAGTTGTATGGGAGCTTATCAAATGATTCTCGGGTGTTGAGAGCTTTGAAAGACTTTGTTCCTGACCTGGAGAAAGTCGTCAAATTACAGTACGTTTCCCTGCTCCTGCACGTTCAACTTTTTTCTTTTTTTTTTATGTACCAGACACATTTATTGTATTTCTTTTTTTAAATTGTTTCTGCAATTACATTTGTAGTTCAGAAGAAGCCAAATCCATAAAAAAGGTACGTCTAGACTACTGTTTTCAACTAAATGTAATAGTTCATTTTAAATGTTATCATTGTGATGTGGATGCTGACTATACGGTCTTGCGTAATCAACAGAAAACGCTAATACGACAGTTCAGCAACGGAGAGGAAAGGCTGCAGAAGAAACAGCCCATTAGGAATCATGATGACAGTAAGTGTGTGTGTGTGTGTGTGTGTGTGTGTGTGTATATAATTATTTTACTCTGCTTGTGGCGAGCCCTGAAGAGCAAGATATTTATGTCCTCAGCAGATGAATTTAATATTTTGATAATCTTTTGTATTGTGTGGCTGGTAAGGGCTTCAGACTTTTAGTCTTCTTTTGTTTATTGTGGACAAATGCACCTTCATCTTGGACATAGTATAGTATTTCAGTGTTACTTTTGTATGTGTGTCTAGTCCTATTGAAGGTGTACTGCGGTGATCACACTTACACTACTATCCGGGTTGCCGTGGCAGCAACGGGAAGAGAAGTGATCAGCGCTGTGGCTGACAAACTTGGCACCACTGATGAGCTCGTGTTGGTCCACCTCAGCTCTGCAAGTGGTAAGAAAACCGATTTATTTAGATATGAAAGAGCAGCTGACAGCAGCATTACCTACTGACCGATGACAGTGTAAGGGATTTCAGTCGCTTATGCTAATTAATCCTCCCTGGAGGACCAGGACCTGATGAATACTGTTAGTTAACTGAGTATACCATGTGTACTGTGTATGCAAGGAGCAGGATTTAAAGTTTCCTAAATGAAAATGGTGTCACATAGGCTACGTTCAGACTGCAGGCAAACGTGGCCCAAATCAGATTTTTTTGGGGGGGTCAAGTGACCAGGTCAGACTTCTTCAGAAGTAGTGTGAACACTCAAATCTTTCCCCGATCAGATTTTTTTCAAATCAGATTTAGACCACTTCCATATGTGGTCCTGAATCAGACCCAGATCTGATTATTATTTTTTTCCAAGGCGGATTTGATGCGACTTTAACGTCAATCTACATCGACATTTGTCACAATTATGCGCCGGCGGGAGTTAGCCCTAGACACGGACAGTAAAATTAAAAACTTGACTAGGCCTACAAAATGGAGAACAGTGATGGAGCAAGTCAATGGAGGGAGAGTGTGGTGTTAGACCTAATTAGTGTATGGGGAGATACTTCTATCAAAACTAGAAGGATCAAGCTCTCTCTCTCTTTATTCTTCTCCTCAGCACCTGCTCATTAATGTTACGGCTGCCATTACACTAACATTTTGAAATAAAAGCGAAAAATGCTTCCTTCCTCCATAACCTCCCTAACTTTAGTGCAACAGCGTGCTGCGTCTGATGTCATTGTGATTGTTCTTTTGCGCGTGCGGGTCATTTTGAAACCGCAAACAGTTCACACTGGAATCCGATATAGGCCACATTTTAAAAGGTAATGTGAACAGCCAATTAAAGGCAGGGTTGGTCATGTTGAAAAGCCAGCAAGATTTAAAAGTAGCATCACTTCGGTGCTCGGTCTAACCCCTCCCCCTGCCCCGGGGGCTCCGACCCACACCCCACACAGACGTGCACGAGCACGGCTGCGTCGCTGCTTCAGAGCAGAGCGGAGAAAGGAGTCAGGTTTTACCTCGAGGAGGCATCTCATTGGTTCTTTCCATAAGTTGTTGCGGTGTAAGGAACATTCCAAACAATATAGAAAAAAGTGTATATAGGAAATAGTTACCAACCCTGCCTTTTATGGTCTAAGTGTTGGGACATATCTGGGTGGTGATTAAAAGTCAACTATCCCCAATTTTGTTACAGAAAAACAAATCCTGAAGCCTAATGACGTTTCAGTGTTTTCCACTCTGAGCATCAACGGCCGATTATTCGCCTGTCCTCGAGACCAGCTCAACAGTCTGGTAAGAGATTAATGTTCCCCCTGTTTACTTTGAACTTGGGAAGTTTTTTTTTTTTTATGTAAATGGTGCATTCTTTGTTGCGATTGTACTGTGATGGTGACGAGGTATGAACAGGACTTCAAACCGCAATAAGTAAAGCACACCTCGCCATGCTTTATGGGAATCGTACGCACTACTACAATGGATCTTTGTCACGTGACATTGTTTGAAAGAAGCTACATGTGTATAAATGAATGTGATTGTCATACATTGATTCTTTGAATATGTGTGAACTGTACTCGTATATATTTTTATTTTTTGTATGTGCTTATGATTTTGCATGTGTGTATGTGTGCCTCAGACTCCCCTTCCAGACCAGGAGGGTCCCTCTGCAGGCTCCATGTCAACCTTTGAGCTGATGAGCTCTAAGGACCTGGCTTACCAAATGACCATGTATGACTGGGAGCTCTTCAGCTGTATGCATGAGGTAGCACACACACACGCACACACGCACACATGCACACACGCACACACGCACACACGCACACACAAAACAACTTCAATCAATCAAATTTATCTAAAGTGTAAACTCACCATAATACATGGTCTCAATGCACTTGACACATAAATGGGCGCCTGGGTAGCTCTCCTGGTAGAGCGTGCGCCCATATACAAAGGCTTAGTGCTCGACGCAGCAGTCGCGAGTTCGATTCCGACCTGCGGCCCCTTGCTGCATGTGTTTCCCCCCTCTCGCTCCCCTTTCATGCCTAAAGCTGTTCTATCTAATAAAGGCCTAAAATGGCACTAAACATAAATAAAATAAAAAGAACACATAAATAACACACAGCAACAAAACAATTGAACAGCACTAAAACAGTAACAATAAAACCAGCAACATAGGACAGTGAGTTAAAAGGTTTGTTTGTAATGGATGCAGAAAGGAAGGCTGCTATGGTTGGCTGTAAGATAATGAGAAGAGGATTTAAAAAGGTCAGCTGATTGAGCTTCTTTAACATGTAGTGGGAGGCCATTCCAAAGATGAGGGGCACGGTAGGAGAAGGCTCTATACCCAACTGATTTACTAGGGGAATGACCAGGAGACCAGCATCAAGGGAGCGGAGAGGGCGGTGTATATGGTGTAATAAGCTCAGATAAAACTTCAGGCCAGAAGAGGAAGACAAGCATGTACAATGTTGCATAAAGCCTTATTTTACACTCTGAAATGAAGTACGGAGTCCGACCAGACAAGTGTAACCCTTTACAGCAAGTTGGCTTTGTATAGGCCTTTCTTTCTACACTGGTGCTCCATCGTTGTCCATGATTTAAAAAAAAAAAGCCCTGCATGAGTAATACTTGATAGATGCCATGTGACAGGGCCTGTCCACTGGATCAACTCCATACCTGCTCCCCTTAAACATCTCCTCCCTTTTGTCCCCAGCACGAGCTGCTCTACCACACGTTTGGCCGGCAGAGCTTTAGAAGAACCACGGCTAATCTGGACCTGTTTCTGCGGAGGTTCAACCAGGTTCAGCTGTGGGTGGTCACTGAGGTGTGCCTCTGCGGACAGCTCAGCAAGAGAGTCCAGCTCCTCAAGAAGTTCATCAAGATCGCTGCACAGTGAGTGGGAGCTGCGGCTGACCGTCACGCACTTCATACGCAGGCTACTCTGCACACGTGCACTTGGGACGAGTCTCACTGTATGTCTTTGCTTGCGTGTGTGCGTATTTGTCCATAGCTGTCGGGAGTTCAAGAACCTGAATTCATTCTTTGCCATCATTATGGGGATGAGCAACCCTGCAGTCAGCAGACTGAGCCAGACGTGGGAGGTAAACTTTGTCTAATCGATGTCTAGATCTTCAGTGAACCTCGGCTGTATTGCACTATTGCTAAATTTAGCCATTGCTACTACATTCATGTCGCTGAGATGCTCCTGTTTTTCCTGGCAGAAACTCCCCACCAAGTTTAAGAAGTTCTATGCTGAGTTTGAGAGTATGATGGTGAGTTGCGTGAAATTCCATTCACCACAAATCTGGCAGCACAAATCTATACATGGGTAGATAAAGAAAATGTATCCAGATACATATCTTACATCCTGGGGCACCTGTACCTTTTAGGGATAATTAAGAAAATATGTTTTTTTTTTTGTAGTTTGGGTAAACTGAGTTCCAAATGTCTTAGAAATGAACACAGTTTATATGTTTGGTGACAGGACCCATCAAGAAACCACCGGTCCTACCGGCTCACTGTCACCAAACTGGAGCCGCCAATCATCCCCTTCATGCCCCTCCTTCTCAAAGGTACGACTCCGTGTAGAGAACATTACCACTCCAGTCACTGTATCACATGGGAAATGACCACTGCGAGGAGGAACATGGCTGCCGTTACATTTCATTCATTTTCTCTACAGACATGACATTTACACACGAGGGCAACAAGACCTTCATTGACAATATGGTCAATTTTGAGAAAATGGTGAGTTTCTGTGCATGTTGAATTTTAAGGTTTTGTTTTATGCGTCATACCGTTCTTCACTCAAGTTTGATGTAATATCTAAAGAGCCTCCTTATCCCTATCTTTTCAGCGTATTATAGCGAACACAATTCGGCAAGTGAGGCACTGTAGAAGCCAACCATTCAGTAAGTCGGCTCGTTACCCTACTTTTATCCCATTTCCAGGCTGGCTTTACACACATCTTACCAATGACAATTTTTCTTCTTCTTCTGTGTCCTCTCTTACTGCGTTAGATCCCGAGATATGCCAACCCAACAAAAACCAAGCGGATGTACGGGGTTACGTTAGGAAGCTGTGCGTGATCGACAACCAGAGGGCACTGACGCAGCTCTCCTACAGGATGGAGCCTCGGCGGACATGAGCTCCAGATCTGCCACCGCCATCGCCTTTTCTATGATGTTAGCATAAAAAAAAAAACACACACACACACACACACACACACACACACACACACACACACACACTACCTGCATAAAATAACTCGACTGGCCGTTTAGTAGCGAATCACAACAGTCAATGACTTTAGCACTACCATGAGCTATTCTAGATGAAGGACTTATTACTGTGCCATTACAGGCCAAAACTGTTCAGCTGCTCTTTCGTGGCTCTGTCTGAGGATTTTAACCGTACTAGTTGTTACTGTTTGGGACCCGTTAGATAGAACTGTAATGTATAGAACTTGAATGGATATCCTGCATGACTGAACTTCAAAGGCTTTGTGTTCTATACAGTGGATTTCTATCAGACTGTCCTGAAATGTTGTGCTACCCCCAAAAGAGCCCTAGTTTACATTATATTACTGTACCTGCCTGTAAAGCAAACCGTACTCTCCTGGTGGTCCGACTCATAGACCGAAAACCCCATAAACTGTAGTAACCCAGACTCTTCATTCACCCTGTTGGATTTCCGGATAAATATGAAAGTACCTATTTACTTCATAATCTACATGATTATATCCAGATCTTTAGGATGTCCTTTTAGGTAAATAGCAGTTTCCCTTAACTAGTCAGACACTTCCAAACTACTAGACAGACTATTAGTTGGATTAAAGCCCTAATTGTATTGCAAACAGTGTTAAAATTTGACACAACAATATTGCGTTTTTTTTTCATCGGAGAGAAGCTCCTGTAGGATATGAATTATGCTCTGTTCTGAGGTCAGTTGTATAACCAAATTATACTTCTTCTGATTTGGAATCACTGACCCTAGATGCAGAGGCGACTTGTACTTTGAGGGGGGGAAATCTTGTTGTCTCAGTCCGTGTAATTTAATTTATATATATATATATATATATATATATGTGGGTGTAGATTGTGAGTGTGTTCTTGACAAGTGTCATTCATTTTCCTTTGATCTCAGGAGCTTCTGATGTGACTGTGTGTGTGTGTGTGTGTGTGTGTGTGTGTGTGTGTGTGTGTCGAGAACTGCCGTAAAGGCTGGCTTTCCCCCCAGAGCAGCCTGTAACTGTACTTGTATGTGTGTTCTGCCTTGTAAATAAAAAAAAATAAAAAGCTAATTTAACAGTGCTTATGCTTTGATGACATTCTTCAAAATGTGTCTTTGTCCCGCCGAGTGGTAGAGAAACTGAGGATGGTGATGCATTCAAAGGCTGGTGTTTATTTTAGTGAAGAACACTTTTGCACTATGTAGTGAAATGATTGATTGCAGCTTCGAGGAGTCATGTTTTATTCATCCAGTGAATCACTGTTGCGTCTCCTCGTAAAGTGTCCTAACTTCCCCGAGCTGATCTCACCTGTCCCTGCACCGTGATGTCAGCACGGCTGATGATGTCACTGGGTCATTCCTGTCAGGGTGAGTAACCACGCTTACCCAAAAAAAAAGAAAAAGTAACACACTATCCCTGCTTGGCTTCTCTGTGTGTATGTGTGTGTGTGTGTGTGTGTGTGTTTTTTTTTTTAGATGCAGAGTGTATGAGAGATGGATTTAGATATATGAGGCAGTCCCCCTCGTTGCTTACTGATTTACTGTTTCTGACACGCTATAGGCCAGAGCAGTATGTCTCTGTCTGTGTGTGAAGTGTATGGGGAGCTTTATATAGCCACAGTTATCCAGGAAGAAGGAATGCCCTGGATGCCAGTGACCATATTTGAACAGTGTGTCTGCTACAGGCAGACTGCACACACTGACTGCAAACCGTAAACTTACACACACACTCAAACCCTCACCTCCCCTTCATCTTCACGCTCTGTGCGTGTGTGTGTGTGTGTGTGTGTGTGTGTGTGTGTAAGCTTTGTGTTGTAGTTACACTGGACCACCACTATCTGGCAATGTGATACCTTGTCTAGTAATGACAGGGGAGCTCCGACTTTTCCTGACTCACAGGGAGCAAACTTTCTCTCTCTCTCTCTCTCTCTCTCTCTCTCTCTCTCTCTCTCTCTCTCTCTCTCTCTCTCTCTCTTTCCAGAACGTTTTGGTTTCTTCTCTCCGTAAATCGGTTCTGCTGACTGACAACATCCACTCCGGCCCTGTGGAGGAAACTACTCCGAATCTCTTTATTTCTTATCCTTCGCTCTGTCTCTCTCTATCTCTGTGCTGATCCGTGACTTGTATACTTTTGGGGTTTAGCGTTGAGCGTTGGGGTGTTTGAGCGTGCAAGCGTTTGGGCCTGCGCGTGTGTGTGTGTGTGTGTGTGTGTGTGTATATGTGCGCGTATATGTGTGTGTTTGTGTGCGCGTGAGTCAGTATGCCATGTCGTCCCCTGGCTCGTCGTTTGTGCAGATAAAGCATGAGGACCTGCTCTTCTATGAGAACTGTGGAGGAGGCAGCTTTGGGAGCGTCTACAGAGCCCTGTGGATATCCCAGGACAAGGAAGTGGCCGTGAAGAAACTTCTCAAGATTGACAAAGAGGTGAGGAAGAGACGCACACAAACAGAGCAATCATATAAACCTCTGCAGCAGACACACACACACACACACATAATTTGAAGCTCCATAGTATTTAGAAGTTATGGACTTGTTTGTGGCACATGACTGCTCTAGTTTCCACTAATTTCCCAGATCCTCTTTGGACACCCAAAGCCCTCTTTCCCTCCCCCTCCTCCCCCCTGTTGTCGGCAGTTGAACATGTGGTTTATCTTAAAACATACCTCTCCTCGTCCCCCTCGTCCGCCCACTCCACTTTGTGGATGGAGCAGTTTTATTTATGCCAGCACTCCCCCTGTTCCTCCCATTGTATTTCAGGGCGAGGTGTGTGGTCATTTGGGGCCTCAGTGCACTGCAGTTCAGCCCAGGTGGTTCTCTTATGAGTGTGACCCAGTGTCAGGAAACTTTTTAGAAGTTCAGCGTGACCTGTGGGTGAATCGGGCACGTGTAAAGTATACTCGCGTTTAAGACAAATATAAGATACTGAAGTTGAGAAAACGCAGGGGCCGACTGCATTAATCAGAGGGAACAGAATTTGATTTGTTGCCTGTCGTGTATTTCTCTCACACTTGCTTTCTCACACCCACGCACAAACACATGCAGGGTGTGTGTGTGTGTGTGCGTGTGGTTAATATGTAAATAGCAATTTGATGGATTATGGGAGAACTGCAGTTTACTGCAACACTTCATGTGAAATGGAGCCGCTTGAGGACACTCTTAGCATTAAATTCATATTTCAAGTCATTATTGCACAAACACTACCTTCACACAGTGGTGGAAGAAGTACTCAAATAGCAACACCACACTATGATAATACTTATGACAATACTATTACAAGTGCAATCAAAATTTGACTTGAGACATGTTGAGACAACAAAATGCACTTATCAAAGTACTCATGCAGAATAGCCTCTGTTGGTGCTATATTCTCATATTATTTGCTCAACTCTAGCTGTCAGATAAAAGTAGTGGAGTTAAAGTATAAAGGAGGATAAACTGTAAATACTTGGGTAAAGTACAAGAACCTCAAAATCGGACTTAAGTAAATACACGTCCACCACTACATTCACAAACGTAAAACCGCATGTGCAAATACATGGACACACACTGATGTTTGTACTCACTGATAACCTCACACGTGGGAGCAAAAGCAGTGAAATAAACTGCTCTTTGGAAGGAAAACTATTTATCGAGAAAATATTTTTGAAGCAGTTTTTTGTGCGATTTAGTTATTATGTTGCCTGGCAACACTTACATATTTCACAAATGCGAAGGGTATGACCCTATGTGTCAGTCCAGATTAATGGCATGTTTGTCACTGCGGTGTGGAAGGCCCGTGTTTGGAGACTCAACATGTGGTACGAACGAGGTTCAGGCCTCAGTTCAGGCATCGCGGACACACTGTCAGGGAGAACTTATACAATTGGGTAACATCTTTTAAGATTGGATAACAAGTGAACAGCTCTACCGTGTGAGTGTACAGTCTTTCAGGGATGATTTACATTTTATTTTCTTAAAGATGTTTCCTTGGCGATGTCAGATATTGGAAAACTGAAGGATGATGTTAACAAAGTTATTCATATTGTTTTTGTCTCCTCGTCCAGGCTGAGATTCTCAGTGTCCTGAGTCATAAGAACATCATTCAGTTTTATGGAGCCGTGCTGGAATCTCCCAACTATGGCATTGTCACAGGTCAGACCCCGTGTGTGTGTGTGTGTGTGTGTGTGTGTGTGTGTGTGTGTGTGTGTGTGTGTGTGTGTGTGTGTGTGTGTGTGTGTGTGTGTGTGTGTGTGTGTGTGTGTGTGTGTGTGTGTGTGTGTGTGTGTGTGTGTGTGTGTGTGTGTGTGTGTGTGTGTGTGTGTGTGTGTGTGTGAGCTATAAGCTAGTTTTTATCTGTATTCCCTGGGCAGGAAACGGAGAATAACATCTCTGTCAGAAGGGAAACCTAACACTAACATATAACCTACACATGTGATTGTGGGAGTATTTTAATCCCCAACTCCATTCGGATAACTGATCTCGTTAGAAATTGTTCTACACTTGTAGAACTTGTTAAAAGCGGTTCTATAAATGATCATGTGCGTTATCATCTTTGGGGTCACGGCCTAATGGATATAAGTAACATTAGGTGTTAAGGACAGGTCAGGGTTTAAGGTGAGGCATGGAGGGGTTAGGGGCCAGGGCCAGGGCAGGTGTTTATGTATCAGCCGTATTTGTGTGTATTTGATCCTTAGCGTGCCACTTACGGACACGTTGGCACATGCTCCGATGGCCGTGTGTATGTGTGTGTTTTGATGTTTGTGTGTACAATCTGAGCACAGGTTCTTGCGGTGTTTCCTGGCAGGACATTTGTAACTGAGACCAGCATGTTTGAATGTGGTAGTAATCCTGGACGGGGGTCATATGTTTAAGATAAAGCACCGACGCACCACTACAGACTTGTCCAACAACAATTCTCACTGCAGCTGAGTTTAATAAAGTCCAGTGCTTACTAAAAATAAAAAAGTACAGTAGGCAAAATAAGAACCGGTTCAGGAGATGAAGAAGACATACTTGATACATGATGAGATGGAGTTTGGAGGCAGTAAAATGCATTTTTGCTAAATGGTAACATCCGGTCATTACAAAGGACAGATTTGTCCATGTTCTTACTCCTCGGTCTCCTTTGACATTGTCCTCAGTTTTCTACTTATTTTTTTAACTGTCAAGATTTAACAGGAAAATGTTAACAGTCCAGAGTTAATCTGGATTAGACGGTCAGAGTTGTGAGCTTTGCCACCGATTTGAGCTAGCTTCTCTGTGCGTAGGACCGTGTGTGATGTTTCTCAAACATGATATAATGCATTCGTGTAAACTACAACTACAACTTCTGTCACTTGTTTAAAATGTCAGTCACTTCAGTTAAACATGCTGTCAGTTAAGTTAACTAGTTTTTAAACGTGGGGATTGAGATCTGCTCCAACTGCATTATAAAAGTGAATATTTATTCTTCCAATTGCCAGTGTTTAAATGCGTAGCCCTGCACACACATTACACACATAATTTCTCTTAACTGTTGTCCTATAATGATAAGTGTGTGTGTGTGTGTGTGTGTGTGTGTGTGTGTGTGTGTGTGTGTGTGTGTGTGTGTGTGTGTATGTTCCTACAGAGTATGCCAGTGCAGGGTCTCTGTATGAGTACCTTTCCAGTGAGCAGAGTGAGGAGATGGACATGGAGCAGGTCATGACATGGGCCATACAGATAGCCAAAGGTAATAATAATTAAAAAAAAGTATGAGGGTTGATACGATCACCAAAGTCCTGTAATACTCCAGTCATCGTGCACCAGAGTTAATAATAGTTTACACAGCTTTTTATTTGTCTCTTAATCCCCGTCTCTAACCTGTGTCTATTCAACACCAACAAGCTTTTTCCATTTGCCTGTTGCAAAAAGAATCAAATAAAACGTTAAATATATACAGATCAGCAAAACATATTACTGTTATATGTGTTGGTATAAGAGTGGGGAGTTGGCACCTTGCTAATTACTGGGGCAGTAAATAATGTATGTATAATAGATAAAAGAGGAACATTTAGATTTTTAAATGTTCTCTGTGATAGATTTGAAGGTAATTGAAGCGTAAAAGGTGACATGCACGTAATTATCAATTTACACTGTCACCTTTGCACCCAAATTAAGATGAAACAGATTATCAGTCCAGTCAAGTCAACTTTATTGTCAATCCTGCAATATGTGCCAGACATACAGAGCAATTGAAAATACGTTCCTCTCCGACCCACGGTGCAATAAGGACACGTACAACTAGTATAATATAAAAAAAAAGATAAGAAATATATACAAATAAGATAAAGAAAGATAAGTTATATATGCAATTAAAAAGATAAGTAATATGTACAATACAGTAATAAAGTCCCAAATAGTGCAAATGTCAGGCAAAATTATATATAAAGACTAGATTTGTTGAGGATGTGTGTACTTTGCCATTATTATAACTGTTTTTAAAATTCTAAATGTTGTGTTTAGCCTACAATTTTTTAACCTCAGTTCATCCAGTGGATTTCTGGGTTAACCTGAAGTTCAAACTACAATATTTTACAATTCAACTACACCCTCAACTTAAATGCTGTAAGGAAATTCCACCAAAACCAATCAGATTTATTTTTTTTTGCCAGTTATTAATTCTTGATGTCCTTACAGGGTTGCATTACCTCCACGCAGAAGCTCCAGTCAAAGTCATTCACAGAGACCTCAAGTCACGCAACGGTAACACATCAACCTTAACCCCATTTAGATTTGTTCCTCAAACTTAAGTTCTCTCTGCTATTAGTGTGTTAGCTGTATTACTGTTTCACGTCACACAGCTTTGAACGGTTTCTCTGTTCTCTCTCGTGCAGTGGTAATGACAGCAGACAAAGTGCTGAAGGTGCGTGTCTTGAGATGAACAGATAACTAATATTAGCATTTTTCTTTTTTTATTCAATTCAGGCACATTCAGGTATTCTGTGTTTTCTTCATTGCTCTTTTTGTTGGGATTTCAGATTTGTGACTTTGGGGCATCTAAGTTCCTGTCCCATACCACCCATATGACGGTGGTGGGCACTTTTCCCTGGATGGCTCCTGAAGTCATTCAGAGCCTGCCTGTCTCCGAGACCTGCGACACTTACTCCTACGGCGTGGTGAGTCGGCGCTACTGTTGAAATCTCATTATTGTAAGGTCGGGAATCAAACCGAAATACTTAGTTTGGTACCAACCTGACAGCTGGAATTACATGTGTTGTTTTTGTCAAATTTATCTTTAATCACTCATTCTGTTTTTACAAAATACTTTTTTGTCAATTATAAAAGACTTTTGTACGGCGTTTTACAAAATACACTTTTTTATATATCGTTTGAAATGGTCTTGATAATAATATAACTTCTGGGCCCTTAAAGGAGGAGATCCATCATCTGTAGCTTCTGTGATCCTGTAAAAACAATCTCATATACCAATCACTGCCTCGCGTTCTTCTGTGAGGAAAGAACAGCATTTTGTATTTAGGGGAGATTTTATGTCTGTGGATTTTGTGTTAAATTAAAAAAATATTGAAAAAATAAGCATGTTTAAGATCATATTAGCACCAGTCTGAATTCATTGCTAATGATTCCCTGCCCTACTGCATTGGTTGTGCTGGTGCGATTTTTGTGGTGGCTTTACCAATAAGACCTCTACACAGCAAATGATGTCTGTCTGAATGAACCAACTCAATGTGTTCGGTGGCCAGGTGCTGTGGGAGATGCTGACTCGGGAGGTTCCTTTCAAAGGTTTCGAAGGGCTGCAGGTTGCATGGCTGGTGGTGGAAAAGCAAGAGGTAACCCCCCCCCCACACACACACACACACACACACACACACACACACATACACACCTTTCTTTCTCTCTCTGTCAGCATGTAAAGCCACCAGAGTTTGAGAAGGCTTGAGGAACAATGCGATGCTCTCATGGTTTCCACTGCGAGCTGGTGAGGCTGAGGCTGGGTATTTTTAGGCCTGATGTCAGTTCTCTGCTCTTGTAAGGCTTGGATACACAGCAGTGGAGCGCAGCCAGACCCCCCCCCCCCCGGCTTACGCCTTTACGAGAGAGAGACAAAGAGAAAGAGAAAACGAGGGAGATTGCAGTGATAGGAGGGTTGATTCTGCAGGTTTACGGGAGTAAGGGGATGATGCTTATACAGTCTGTGTTTCAGTTATTGACGTGCCTGTACCCCCCACAACAGACACAGTCACACAGACACACACACAGTCACACACACACTGGGGGCCAACGAGCAACTCTGAGAACATGATTCCTGCGTAGCTGTTGGCCAATCTCCAAATACTCTCCCTAAATAACTCTCTCTCTCTCTCTCTCTTTCCCTTTCCCAGTCTCCCTCTGATTTCCTCCTCCATTGCTATACCTCTCCTGCTGACCCTCTTATTTGCCCTCTCTCCACTCACTGTGATATTTTAGGATTAATCCCTAGAGAAAACTGTTTCCATTTACTGCACTGTTCTATGGAGCTGTCTGGGCTCATTTAGACCTTTTTTTTTTTTGAAGCCAGGAGATCTTTCATGAAGGGACATAGTGCTGTTTGCTGTTGTTACTGCAGTTAACATGTTACAGAAAGATCAAATTGGAGCCAGACACTTTCAAATGTACCCATTTTATCTCATAAACAGGTTGAGTGTATATTAAACAAATTATTAGATTAAGAACTTGTAATGTATGATACAATTTTAAATATATAATCAAAAAACCTAATAAAAACAGTCCAAAAATCATATAATATACATATTTTATATACGTTAGAACAACTTTGGATATTTCCTATTCAAGTTTTACAGTATGTATTCCTTTTCTTTCTGAGCTCATCCCACTGGTTTGAGGTAGGTGGGACTGGAAAAAGGTGATGTCACATTTGAAAACCAATCAGGATTCAGCAATATTTGATTCAGAATGAGGTGACAGCGGTAGGTCTGTTTGCTGGTTTAAGGCCACTGTCAGTCAAATCTGATCAAACCACACCCACACAGCCCTCATGAAGCACGTTAGCTGAGTTTATGAGTTTAAAGGTGCCCTGCCACACATATTTCATTTTAATCAGGAGAGACTTTGTTGCAGATATGCAAAGATTTATTGTACATAAGCATAACATGAAATGTACAGATTAGACTCCATCGTTAAAAATATTTTAAAGGGGTAGAGAAGCCAGACATATTTCCCCCGATGGAGCCTAGACACAACCTGGATCCCGAAAGAAGGAGCTGTCTGCCGGAAAGGGACTCAGGTTGCCGTGGTTGACGATGGCCAGAGGTGGAAGGGGAGGAGGATGGTTGCACATTTGCCTGAAAAGACAGCTGACCGCAAAGAGAGAAGACATTTAAAGCAGGATGTCATGCTGTGATTGGATCATGAATTTCGTGGCCAATTTTGGTTGGTTTACTGAAAAGTGAACGCCTCTAAACACCTGAATAGTTTTAGGAAGAGATAGTGGTGATTGAAGTTATTTAGAAGTCTTCCTGAAAGAATTTGTGCTGAGCTCCATTAGTTTGTGGTAATGTCTGAAGTTCTACCATGGACTCTGTAACAACAAAATGCCTTGGTTTCAAGCCATTCTAGCGTGGTATAGAAAGTCTGCAGGAAGACTCAGCTCGATTTGTGCCAGTTCTCATTAATATTCAACAAGCTAAGCTGCTTGACTCTGATTGGCTAACAGCTAGCCAATGAGAGCCTGGCTGTCAGAATCCTTTACCCAGCACAACTGGGCGAGCTCATGAATAGTAATGAGCTCAGGCTACATGATGTCAGACCGACCAGCAGTTCATTTTCACATTCACCACATAACACGAACACATATGGACCTAATCTATTTAAAAAAAAATGCAAGTAAAAACGGTTTTGTGTGGCAGGGCACCTTTAAGCTCTTAAATGTAGGGTTGGTAACTATTTCCAAAATAAACTTTTTTATATATCGTTTGAAATGGTATTTACACCCCGACAGCAATAAATAACTTAAAGGAGGAGCGAAAAAGATCCGTCATCTATAGCTGCTGTAATCCTGTAAAAACGCCCACCAATCATTGCCTCGCGGTCCGCTTGGAAAGAACCAATGAAATGCCTCCTCGCCCCGTGTACAAGCCTGAGCTCTATGCGCATCGTCGCCGCCTTGCGAACAGTAGTCATGCTAGTTTTAAACAGTCGGTGTGATAATAATAGCTGTTTGCTTACCGATGAATGAGACATGAGGTAAGATTGCGGTCCTTTCTCCACTCCATGGGCTTCAGTACAGTCTCAACGAGGCTGTAGACCCTTAACTTTGATAGTGTAAGATTTGTATTTATTGTATTATATTTGAAGCCACGTTTACAGGGGCTTAATTATGTACTGTATGACTTTTCTGTTAAAAGTAAAAAGCTTCTGCTTCTTGTATTTGCACGTGTTTTTGTGTGTCTGGGTATCTAGAGGCTGACCATACCCACCAGCTGCCCAGCAAGTTTTGCAGAGCTGATGAGGAAATGTTGGCAAGCAGACCCAAAGGTAAGCTAAATGGACAATTGGCTAATCTCTAAAAAAAAAAAAAAAAAAAAAAAAACTTCTTCTGCATCACTAAGTTTTTTTTTTTTTTTTTAAAAGACATTTAAAAATAGGTGCGTTATTTTATCTTGTGTGCATGCTTGTACCTACAGGAGCGTCCACAGTTCAAACAGGTGCTGGTAACCCTGGAGACCATGGCCAATGACAGCAGGCTACCGGACCAGTGTAACTCCTTCCTCCATAACAAGGACCAGTGGAGGTACAGAAACACACACACACACACACACACACACACACACGTACACATCAAAATGAAACATTGAGTGCATCTGCACTGCGTCTGAGCATGAGGCAGGTCATTTTGAAGTGTATAAAGTAAAGTCTAGTTGCGAATGACAAACACAGTCTGCAATTTACTGTACTCCAAAATAGTCAAAATGCATGCACACAAATTCAACATAGTCTCTCACTCTCACACACACACACACAAACACACACACACACACAGCTTTGTGGACTCTTAAGCTCAGGAGAGAAGTTAAATGTGTGACCCTGTGCTCTACATCAGTCTATAATAAGCTCTCTGGAAAGTGTCCATGGAAGAGATTCCTCTACTCCTCCACTCTGAGGAGTGTGTGTGTGTGTGTGTGTGTGTGTGTGTGTGTGTGTGTGGGGGGAAGAAATCAAGTATGAGCTGAAGAAGAGGAGAAGTACACTGAGAAACAGAAATGTATTGGCCGCATGTGAATTTTACGAGACTGAACAAGGGAGAAACAAACGGCAGGGGGGGAGAGCGCGAGAGAGAGGTGGGGGATGGAGCAGAGGTGCGAGATTCTGTGAATATTTAACATGAGTACAGCGAGGCAATCAATTCTGAGTGAAGTTTTGGGTACGGGTGGAAAAAGTTGGAAAGGGGGGAGGCGGAGAGGAGGAAGAGTGAGGGAGGTGAAGGGGCGGGATGAATGAAGAGGGAGGTATGGAAGGAACACAGGAGGAGGTATGGCTGTGCGTCAGATCGCTCTATATTTAGTTGCTGTGAGAGTTGATTGTGGTGTGTGTGTGTGTGTGTGTGTGTGTGTGTGTGTGTGTGTGAGAATGCAGGTTCATGGGCAGTCACTCACAGTGTCCTCTTGTGGTAACAGAGAGTACTGCAGCTACATATTTTACTCCGTTTAAGCTAGAAATATTGTCTTCTGTAGGTCACGTAAACTAAAAATGTATTGTCATATGGTCTGCTATAGGATACTAGAGTGTTCTCATTTTAAAACCGGTGCATCCTTTTCATGTTGCCAGTTTATCAGAGCTGCAGCTTTGCTTTAAGCCAAATAATTAATCAAAAGTTATAATTGGTAACGACGCAGTTTTCAAACTACAGTGATTTTTAGCATGAGTATTTTATGTGTTTGAACTGAAAAAGGTGAGAAAATCTAGTACGTACACTCAGAAAAGTCTACAAAAACATTTGAGTGATAGTGTAGTTGTGATTTGAGTGTGCTCTTGATGAACAGTATTGTCCAAAAATGCAATGCACTACTTAAATTAAAACATTTGTAAAAATAAATCGGTGTATGGTGGTGAGCCAGCTCCAGGAAAATCTTTTGAGAATTTTTTTGCGGTGGCATTAAAAGATTCCAGTTTGACTGACCTGCATCAGTGCACGTATTGCATCATTTCCTGTCATTACAAAATGTAAAAGTACATTGATTTCTTATATATGAACTGCAAAAATAGTAAACTGTGACAATTGGTGTGCAGTAATGTGTACACTAATTGTCACAGTTTATTCTACAGCACACACTAGAGCAAAAGTAGAGTGCGTTGGTCATGGGAGATCTTGAGAGCCTCAACTTTTAAAAGAGAGGTGTTTTTTGAACAAAAGATCTTCTAACAGAAATAATGTTTCCAACAGCACATGCATGCTGTACTGAAATATTTATTTAACTTTATTTCTCGCCGCGTTCAAGTTGCTGTTAAAACTAGGCCATGTACAAAGTCACAACAGAAGGCGTATATTGTGTCTGCGTGTGGCCATACTACAGGTGTGAAATCGAGGCGACCCTGGAGCGCCTTCGGAAGCTGGAGAGGGAGCTTTACTCCAAAGAGAAGGAGCTGGAGGAGAGGGAGAGGAGGCTCCGACTGTGGGAGGAGAGGCTGATGGAGAGGTCCAACATGTCTCCCAGTCCGACCTCCCTACTCATGGAGCGCTCAAACATCTCACCAGTAAGTGGAAGTGGAGTAAACCAAAAATCTGTTCAGACAGCTGCAAAACAAAATCAAATAATACCTTTATTTTTTTTTTACAATCTTGGCCCTCGTCTCCTTTCCTTCTCTCTTGCCTTATCAGTTCTTAACACCGATGTCCATCGGTTCCTCCGGCTCTTTCTTCCGCTCGCACTCTCAGGACTCCAACAGTGCCGGGGTCAGCAGTGCCGGCGTCAGCTGCCTCCTCCGCACCCTCAGCAACGGAGACACGGAGCGGGGGAGCAGTGCGGCGCTGGAGAGGGGGGTGGGCTCGCTCGACAGCGGGAGGCTGCACGCCGTGCTCCGAGGGTTGCAGGGCAGGTTCGGAGAGGACGATGGGGAAGAGGAAGGAACCCTGGAGGAGAAAGGCTGGGGGGAGAGAGATGACAGCGGGAGCATGGAGGGAGGAGGAGGAGGACGGGTGCAGGTGACACTCAGGAGCTTCCCAGGCGGCAGAGTGGAGAGGGAGGAGAGGACGTGGGAGGAGGGGGACAGGGAGAGGGGAGGGATCCAGAGGAGCAGGGTGACCACCATAGTCCGAGGGTATTCGGGCGGGTTTGGAGAGGCGGAAGGGGAGAGGGAGAGGGAGAGGGAGAAGGAAGGAGGATGGGAGATAGAGAAGCTGGGGGACAGGCTAGATGAGAGAGGGATGGAGGGAGGTATAGAAGGGGGGAGGCTCCCGGCCATGTTCAAGGGTCTCCACGGGAGTTTGGGGGGCTTGGGGGACATGCTGTCCTTAGACATGGATGAGATGGGGGAGATGGAGAGACTAGGTGACATGGACATGAACATGAACATGGGGGACCTGGGAGTGATGAAGGTGAGGAGCGAGCTGGGGGTCAGGGGTCACAGGAGCGACATGGGCGTCGTGGTCCAGGGAGTCAGAGGCGACCGCAGCGAGGCCATAAGCCAAAAGATCCGAGGGGAGGTGGGGGTCATCGGTCACTCGGGGGTGCAGGTGAGCATGCGCGCCTCGTCCAATCAGAACTCTGTGAAGAGCTGCAGCGTGCGGCACGGAACCAAGATCAACATGGCTACCGCAGCCATGGACATGATGGAGCTCGATTGGTCCGACAGTGACTAGAAAATGAACACACACACACACACACACACACGCACAGAAAACACACGTAGAAATACACACAGAGGCCAAACTAGAAAGATTTTGACTTGTTAGCACATGCAGTACCTGAGCTACTGTATGTGAATTAGAATCTCCAGTTGAAAAAGAGCTGGAATACACACATTTCTTTTGTTAAATCTTTTTATTTTTTATTGAATGGATGAATACTACACCCATGTGTACTGTGAAGTAAGAAGGAGCAAAGAAGGACTTCACCTGTGTAACTTAATGTGCTATTAAAACTGCTGGATAACATACTGTAAGAGGTACAAGTGTCACAAAATAGCACACTTGAAAAGGCGCTCTAATGAGGCCGCACTGTCTGATTTTATTATTATTTTTTTTTCCTTCTCCTGCTTGTAGAGTATCTTGTATTTTTTAGTTTATAGATTTGATTTGTTCAAAACAAGCTTTGACTTCAGCAGTTCTAACTGTGATTTAGCGTGTGAATTTTTGGCATTTCTTTCTGTATATTTTATCATTTTTCAATAAAAAGAAAAGCAACTTGTGATTCCATTCCTGTGATTTTGCTCCAGCCGCATTTCGACCGCAGGCACTTTGCCCCGGAACTATTAACCTTCTGAGGAACCCGAACTCGACCGTGGGAACCAGGGTCTAAATTAAGTTATGGGGACATTTTCATTTTTAAAATAAGTTTGCGTGTCTGTGTCTGTCTGTCTTTGAAATATCTCATGAACCGTTCATCCAATCTACTTCCAACATAATTGTATTTAGAGGTTATATCAGAATAGGTTTACAGTACATGGTTTAATTTAAAAAAAAACAACATCTTTTTGTTGTACTGCCCATTGCTGCAGCTCCTCTTTTCACCCTGTGTGTTGAGCTCTCTGCTTTAGCTACAGAGTGAGGCGCCTCACTTCTGTTCCACCTTTGTTGGGAGTCGCACATGCTCAGTAGCTAGGTAAGGACTAGAAGCAGAGTATGAGGGTGACAAAAAACTCTTTATTTGCCTCTCTTCTCTCTCTCTCTCTCTCTCTCTCTCTCTCTCTCTCTCTCTCTCTCTCTCTCTCTCTCTCTCTCGCTACACACACTCGCATTCTGGAGCCGGCTGAATGTGAGTTTGTCTCTGTACTTGGTCCGGTTCTGGTGCTTATTGGCTCTCATAAAGGTCCAGGTGGGTAGCGCACTGCTACAGTCCATGAGGCAAATGTCTGATTATTCCACATTTTAATTGTGATATTTTATGATTACAGTCTACATCTGCAACGTTCTCTGTCAGGTAAATGTAGTAGTACACTGTAATAGGGGTGGGGGAAAAAATCGATACAGCATAGTATCGCGATATTTTTCGTGGCAATACTGTATCGATACACAGACACCAAGTATCGATCTTTTATGACATATGTGTTGGTCAGTTTGTCTGCTTGACAATCACATTTTGCAGCAATAAAATTGAAGTGAGATGAACAAACAGAGAAATGTATCTTTTTAGATAAAGCAGATGTTGACAAAATTGGCCTTTCGGTACATCATTTGAAATTGGGAAAAATTTGAAGTTGGAAAAAAGGTAATACATTGCAATATCGCAGAATATTGCAATATGTTTAAAATCGCAATAATATCGTATCGTGACATAAGTATCGGGATGATATCGTATCGCGAGGCCTCTGGTGATTCCCACCCCTACACTGTAAGTCTGTCAGTAGTAGGCTATACAGCGGAGTTGCATATTAAGTGATTTGGGGTCCTTCTGTAAGTCATTTTGGGGTACAATTTGGTTCTGGAGAATGCTACAAGCAGCAATACCACAGGCCAAGCAATCAGCCCATTCCAAACAGGCCACACAGAGAAGGAGAGAATTATTATTTATTATTATTATTTTTTTTTTTAAGAATTTTTTGATTGATAGGACAGCTAGGTGAGAAAGGGGAGAGAGAGGGGGAAGAAATCGTCACAGGTCGGACTCGAACCCTGGAGCTCTGTGTGCCTGCTCTACCACTGAGCCACACACAACTACCTCGCCCAACAAAATGAAATCCCTGTGAACTTGTAAATCTTGACCCCAGACTTCTAAACTCCCTCTCACACACTGAGCAGCAGCGCCACTCCAGCCAGCACCCACTTGGCGGGTCTCTCCCTGGTTTTTAGGCTGAAAGTCCATACATATGTGGGTCCTCTGATCTTGGTCTTGTAGAGCGGACATTCGTAGATATTCCTGGTCTCCTGGCGGTCATTGGGCACAGCTCGGACCGCGATGACGGGCATGGCTGGGGTCAGTTCCTTTAGACGGGCCTCGGTGATCACCCCAGCCTGAGTGTCCCACCTCGCACCTGTGGGTGGACACAGATACCAACTAGGGCATTTAAACATGTATGACATGATTTGATTCACAAATGTAGCTTTCACTCAAAATGTCTCTCTCTCTCTCTCTCTCTCTCTCTCTCTTTCTTTCTTTTCTCCTTCTCTCTCTCTCTCTCTCTCTCTCCCTCTCTGCACACACACACACTCACATTCTGGAGCCGGCTGAATGTGAGTTTGTCTCTGTACTTGGTCCGGTTCTGGTGATTGCTTATTGGCTCTCATAAAGGGCCGGGTGGGTGGCGCACTTCTACAGTCCATGAGGCAAATGTCTGATTATTCCACATTTTAATTGTGATATTTTATGACTACAGTCTACATCTGCAACGTTCTCTGTCAGGTAAATGTAGTAGTACACTGTAAGTCAGTAGTAGGCTATACAGTGGAGTTGCATATTAAGTGATTTGGGGTCCTTCTGTAAGTCATTTTGGGGTACAATTTGGATCTGGAGAATGCTACAAGCAGCAATACCACAGGCCAAGCAATCGCCCCGTTCCAAACAGGTACATTTAGAATTTTTAGTATTAAAAAAGACAGAGAGAAGGAGAGAATTTTGTGAGAGAGAGAGAGTATGGCGGCCTTTCACTCCAAATGTCCAAGGATAGAATAATATCTTGCTCAAGGATCAGTAACAGAAAAGGGGCCCTCCAGCAATATCTTTTTTTCCTACTATGGCCACGCCAAGACCCGCCCTTCAATAGCATTCACACACTACTATTGGCCAGGTGTCCACGCTTACGCAAGGTAACATAACCCGATTTGTACAGGTCCTGTCCCCTGACCAATCGGCTATCCTAACCTTAACCGCTCGAGGTCAGTGCCTAACCCCAAACAACTATTGAAGGGCGGGTAAAAAAAAAAAAAAAAAAAGGAAAAAAATGTGGCAGCCCTCCATGTTGCCCCACAATAAAGAGGAAATAAAAGACAGTTTGTCTACCTTCCATGTACAGTCCATATACGTATGCACCCTCCCTGGCAGGCTGGTTGAACTCTTCTTTAAACTTCTTGGTCACATCCACGGTCAGGTTCACCTTATCCAGGGGCCACTCGTTCTTACGCGCAAGAGACTGCATCACCGCTGGAAGGCCAGAACAAGATGAAAACAGACAAAGGATCAAGAACGAGTGGAGGAAAAAAAAAGAAGAGGGGAGGTGAGTTGTGAAAAACCTTTTAGTCAAGCCTAGGTAGTGCTCTTATCCATGCGCATGAATGTGTGTTACCAGTGAGGAAGGACTGGGGGTTGAAAAGTCCAGACAGCCAGACAACACTCGGCAGAGACAGGTCCTGAGTCCAGCTGTCTAGCTCTTTACAACGCTGCAACACATCATTATACCTGATGCACACAAACACACAGGACAAAATCTTAGGATGTCAGCCCTATGGACACTTACAGCTACTGTAGATGGATTCATCTATATGTAATGTATACCAGGACAGTATCTCAAACAACTACTTACATGATTTTTCACAATCTCACACACACACACACACACACACACACACACACACACACACACACACACACACACACACACACACACACACACACACACACCAACCATATAGCCAGGCTGTAGGTGGAGGGGTAGGCCAGCTTGGTCCAGGTATCGGGCACGTTGTCAAAGAACAAGGCTGTTTGCAGCTTCTCCATCTCAGAGGAGATGGCCAGTTCACCCTTTGACAGGTACACGCAACTGTTACATCACTATGAATACACACGTCGAATTAAACATCACTGAATATTTAAGCTGTTGGCCACGTTTAACACTGCGGTATAGTGGCACCTGATCAGATGAGGGGAAATCTGTAGGATGGATTTGTGTAGAGCATACCTTGAGTCCCAGGTCAAGCTCTTTTAGCGAGCGCCGCATCTCCGAGATGAGCGTGTTCATGCGCTCACACTCCTGGAAGCAGACCAGGATGTACGGCGAGCGTTCAGCTGTCTTAGACGTGATGTCGGACATGTTGTACTCCTCTGGTAGCTTCTCCAGCACCTCATCTAAAATTGTCTTCACCTGAGGGAAGGGTGGTTACTAGAATAAGTGACGTGGTTCTGTTCACGTAGTTTCTCTAAGAATTACAGAATTAGAGTGATCTAAAACGGCTTCAATTGTCAGAAAGTCAAAAAATAAGTCAGTATCTTTGTGCGTTTGCTAGGCGTCGGACAGGTTGTGTCAGGTAATGGACAATAACGTATTCAAGCAGAGATACAACAACAAAAACAACTAATGCCGTAAAAAAATAATTGGACATGCATGTGTAGGTGTAACTACCTTCTCCTCCAGGGTCTGTGAGACTCCCTCCCCCATCACAGCATCAGGAGACTGCAGCTCCAGCAGAGTGTGGAAAAGGTTATCTGACGTCACTGTCAAGAACTCAATTTCTGCGTTGGGGTGCAACCCATAATGCACTGGGCTTTCATGGGGCAGCATCTCATCTATGAAATCATGGTAGCCCTGGAGATGTCGAGAGAGAAATGGTGAATGCCGTCTAATACTGTCATTTATTCATAACAAACTACACTGTACGTCATTTGGTACTTCTATTTAAAGGTCCAATGTGTGGGAATTTCTCCCATCTAGCATTGAGATCATATATCGCAATCAACTCTCACACCACGCAGTTCAAAGTACGTATTACAGCTACGGTAGCCTTCACGCTTCAAAAAGCCGGTCTCTTGCTCTTTTCAATCTCATTTTTCTTTTTCTGGGCTCAGGAGAAGACTCCTGTTCCTCAAATTTGCATTTTGAATACGTGTGGTCCTCCACGTTTCCTTCTTCAAACTTGCCGGGGACGGGAAGCTACGATACCCATTAACGCGAAAGGCGGAGCAGTATGTCCTGTATGTCCCTTTCCGGCTAATGTATTTCAAGATGGTGCATGAATATGGAGCGTCTCCCTCAGTTCATGCAAATGCAAATGTAAAATTTCAAGCCAAAAGGAATACTTGGAATTGATGGTAGTGGTAAATATTCATGAAAAAGGACAAGTTTGTGAACGGGCAACACAGATTTTGATAATGAACAACTAAACACGTTACACACTGGACCTTTAAAGGGTTTTACAGTCAGACATGTTTAGTGTATGGATTGCCTGTGTGGGAACAGAACTTTTAACCGTTATTCATCCAGGGAGAGCTGACTGAACTTAGTATTTTTCAGTTAGGCCTTGCTTTACATCCACAGAAAGACACAGCAGGATGCAGTTACACTTCTGTTTAGACCAGTTAAGTGCTCAATATCAGAGAGAGCTGACAATGAAAGTTAAACCCTGTCAAGGAGATGTTTTCTCACACCCTCCCTCACATCCATGACTAGTTACCTGGTAGTCCAGGTTCGAGGGGACGACAAACCCAGGACCCAAAGAAAGCTTCCGGTCAAACTGGGAAATTAAACAACGGAAAGAAGATTTTTCAGCGTACAAAACATTAAAAATTTTCCCAACCTAGGTAGCCAAAGTTTCTTGGTCCAACAGTGGCCTAAATCTGGCATGTGTGCTTGCCAGACTCCCTTTAGCTTGCATGTGCGGTGTCTGGCTCAAAACTAGCTCAATTGCTGCTAAGTAGAGCTGATTCTCATCCCAAAACTGTCCAAGTCGGCACTCCAAAAACACCGTTTAATCTGGCAGCCATTTACTGTCTGTGCCAAAGCCAGTTCACATTTAGTCCTCTTGTGCTGGAACACAGCTGATCAGCCAGACATTCACTTTGTCTTTCAATCTCAAAAAACAAAACCGTACACACCTGGTTGGGCTGCATGTATTCTTCCAGGTATGTTCTGCAGAGTCGCCTGTCCCAGTCATCAGTGATGTGTCCTCCGTACATGATCTCTCCAAACAGATACCTGAGGTCCTCCCATGGCACCTTCATCAATATAATCATTATGCAAAAATCACAGCTAATACAACCATACACCTTTATCATCATCATCATCATCATCATGCTGTGGGCACACTCGCATGTGTTAAGGAAAAGCTCAGTACAGCAGCACAACTCATTTCACATACGTGAAGAAGGTTCGGGAGAGTTTGATCAATTACACAGGAGCATTTAATGAACATTCAATTGAGGAGACAATTAAGCAGCCAGTACAGTTTAACCACAATGTGTTACTGTGCAGTGCAAGGGGTGGTGATGGCGCAGTGGATATGAGACATGCCTTTGGTGTGGGAGACCTGGGTTCAATTCCCACTGCGATCCATCAACCAGTGTGTCCCTGAGCAAGACACTTAACCCCTAGTTACTCCAGAGGCATGTGGCCTCTGACATATACAGTATATATAGCAATTGTAAGTCACTTTGGATAAAAGCGTCAGCTAAATGACATATAACGTGTGCCATCCCAGCTTCTGAAGTTCCTGCCTTCCTGAAGGTGTATTTAAACTCATGCTGGAGGCGTTACATTTAGCTGAACCTTTAAGGTAAACAAAGATATTATATCTGTGTTGTCGCCTACAACACAGATGCTAAAGCCTAGTTCAGCCTATCCCTCTCTCTCTGGGAAGTATCAGATGCTAAAGTGACCAGATTTCTGAGACGAAATCCGGGGAGATCTTCAGCTCAGAAGCGTAAATACCTCCAAAACAGGTCATGTTTTTAATCTTTGTGAAACTTAAACGGGGACACTGCCCCAGGGGCGTTACTAGACCTAGAGCTGCACTGGGGCACAAGCCCCCTTAGGGGGGGTCCATGGGCATGCTCCCCTGTAAGAAAATGTTGTCTATTTTAACGTTTAAATGCATCCATCTGGTGCACTTTGAAAAGAAATTGAAACAACCAGCAAGTTGGGGTTCTATGTGTGGAGTAGTTTTGGAGACATGCCTCTTTGTAATTATGAAATATATAACATTTATTTTTATGGCAAAAAATATTCCCCACAATTATGCATATGCCTATTTTTGAAAAGTAATTGATGTAGTATAACCAGCAGAAGACTAATTATGTGTGAGGTAAGTTGAGATACACAACTGTAACTCTAATTATTAAAATATTAAATGTTTTTGGTAAAAGATATTCCCAAAAATTATGATTGTGCTTATTTTTTTAAAGTGCTGTAGCAAAACTAGCAGGAGACAAGTTATAATTGAGGTAAATTTGGAGACACTAACTTATTTAATCATTAAATTAATAAATATTTCTTTTCGGTGTTGTAGTTTGTAGACGGTCCCTATAAGCACTCGTCTTGCTGCCGTCTCACCGCCGGCTGCTCGTAGAGACCAATATTATTTCTCCAGGTTGGAGGACGGCTTGTTCTGATGAAAATTAGTTTGTAGCTCATTGTTTACCTTACTACGGTAGGAAATATGCATCCTTTGTGATTTAATAACATTTCGCTGTAGTGTAATTGATCCCGGAAGTTTGAATCTGTGAATATCTTTCTAACTTTACTGAAATTGAGCTCTGAGCAGTACTTGCTGGCTGTCTTGAGCCTGCAGGTGTAGGGTGCGTGATTGTACATTTGGTCGAGGTTTTTTTTCCTTTCATTCCAATTTCGGGTCTGTCAGTCACAGTGAAAACCGGGGACATTTCCAGGGACAGCTCCAGCCAAGGACAGGTCACCGAAACCGGGGACTGTCCCAGGAAACCGGGGACTGTCCCAGGAAACCGGGGACGTCTGGTCACCCTATTATATGCTAAAGCCTAGTTCAGCCTATCCCTCTCTCTGGGAAGTATGCTAAAGTGTGGCTGGCCCACCGACCTCCAAAAGGAAACAGTCCTGAGACTAAACATTCCCTTATCATGCAGCTGCCTAGATTCCCTGAATCTGTAGAGAGACAAACATAACTATACATGAACAGGTTTGGTTAATAGAGACTGGCCGAATGTTCTCGTCCCCTGACCTGTGACCTATGAATGACCCGATGCTGTCTAAAGCTCTCCCTTTAGTCTCATCACACCACAACATGGTGTTTCTGGAAAATTCCACCACCAACATGCACCAACAACAGATCCCAA
Organism: Perca flavescens; assembly: GCF_004354835.1. NCBI lineage: Eukaryota > Metazoa > Chordata > Actinopteri > Perciformes > Percidae > Perca > Perca flavescens. Next base: position 6,650,664 of record NC_041342.1, on the reverse strand, counting down.
CCTGTGCATTGGCCTCCAGGTAGTTGTAGAGGACGTTAACTGATATTGTCAGGTCTCCAGTGTTGAAGGGATACTTTCTGTTCCAACCCTGGGGTCCAAACTTCCTCCTCTCCGCCACACAGGCGTGGAAGTAACACAGAGAGAACAGGATGGTCTTAAACTCCTGCTCGCGGCTGCACTGGTCCAGGATGTCCTGGAATGATGATGAAAGATGAGTCAATGAATAAACAGATGGGCCCTACTAGCACCAAGCAGACGGTAGACACTCACCTGGTCAAAGTTATCCAGAGCAGCATGCAAATTGGCAAGCATGCCTGTAGGAGGTTCATTGGTGATCTTAATAGCGTTTTCCAGAATGCCCTGAGGAAAATATATAAGGATAAAAAAAAAGTAATACTTAACAGAGTTTCATTTAGTTTAGTTTATTATAAGGATCCCCCATTTGCTGACTTATAGTCTAAAACAACATTAAATCAGACAATATAACAACGGACGATATTAAAACATAAAAGGAAACATAACAAACTCTAACAAGTATAGAACAAAATAACAAGGAAACAACCCGAAAACCCCCAGAAAAAAAAGAATTAAAAAAAAAAAAAAAAATGCAAATACACTATGTTACACAACATGACTGAGTGACATGAGAACAGCAAAGACACATGGGAGCCTACATTCATAGAGCTGTAACAATTTAAAATGTTGCTGTACAATTTAATTGTCTCGGAAATCATTGCAATATAATTGTCTCTCTCAGTCTCAATTGAAAAATATTTATTTATGTATTATTTTTGCAAACAAATTCAACCTTTGAATGAATTCCAGCATACATCTTTTGGTTACATCACTGTTATGTGACCGAGATAATGTAATAACACAAGTACACAGCCTATGACGTAAACCACGCCTCTTTATCATAAAACATTGTCTTTTTTTTTTCTTAACTGAACATAAAACAGTCATACCTCTTATGATCTTAGCTAATGTTAGCAATTAAATTGCGGTTAAACAAAGAAATGGCAATTATGTAAAAAAAAAAAAAGGCCTATACATTCATTCCATGTTTATGCTTGACGCATTGGGATGACCTTACTGCATCTCTACCTGTGGGATAATGTGTTCCTGGGGTGTTGGTGTGGGCTCGGCGCTCATGAACACTCTGTAGTCCGGATGACTGCCTTCACAGCAGCGCTCCAGGAGCTTCTCAAGTGATCCCAGCCACCGAGCCACCAGGTGGATGTTCTAGTACACCAGAAACCCAGATTTAGTTGTAATCAGTGGTGTAGTCTAATGTGTTTTAGTGGGTATACTGTACTGTATATGTATGGGCCAGGATGGGGGGGCCATATCATTAAGTGTTTGACGCTCAAATTTTGAGCGTCAAACACTTAATTTCCTGCATCCTGATACACTTTTATGCACCAATTTACGGTGGAAATACCTTTATATTAGCCTATGCAAAGAAAAACAACGACAATTCAAAATATATCAAAAATATAACGGAAAGTATGTTGTTGCGTGTCACTGGGCATTTTGAAGTGTGTGTATGGAAATCCTGGAGCTTTCTTAGTGGGTGTACTGCGTATACAAGCGTATCACTACACCACTGGTTGTGATTAAACTTTTTAGTGGTCACTACTTATTCTTTCATGTTTTGTTAAAAACCATATTCATTACTAAATCACATTAGTTGCTTGTAATAATCAGCTTAAGTATGCAGTGCACAGATCATGTTAGCAAGAGATAACTAAGGATGTTAAGTTTTCTGTATGGGAGGGGCGGGGTCATTTGAACTGTTCTGGGCTGAAGCGATGCAAAGGCTCATGGGAAATATTGTGTTAGATGTTAGATATGTGTTCTGAACGGTTTCTGTCCTAGTTAAAGTGTGTTTTAAAACTCTTACTGTTTTGGGTGTGCATTTATGTAATCTGGGCTTTAGTTTTTTGTATGGTTGATTTAATGTCTGTCTACATATATTGTTGCACCACGACCGAGACCTGGGGGGTACTGATGGGGTCTGGGCAGTGAGGTGGAGACACATAACTCAAATACCTGCAGAGAACTTTGGAAATTACAATCTATGCATTGTTATCCATTCTGTTTTACTGGAACTAATGCATTGGCTATATTATCTCTAAAACTATACTGTTATAAAGAAAAAACATTTTTAATAGAACTAATCCTTGCTCTAATTTTGATATGTAAAGCCTAATGTTTCTTTTTTATAATATTTCAAGGGAAGTAAATTGTGTTTTGTAATGATTTTTAGAACTGATTACTTACAACTGATGTAAACTTGATATGGCTACTGCATCAACTTACCAGTCTGTATTAATACAACTTGACCTGTTAAGTTTCAACTTTTGTAAAAACTTAAAACTGTTTAAGGCAACAGGTTTCCACGCAAATTTCTAGTAAGGTCAACTAATTTGGGATAACAGTGTACAGTACAAAGGGCGGCAGTGTGAACTTTGAGGCATGGCAGAGAGTATTTAGAGTTTCAGTGGTCTCACATTGCCAGACCTTCCTCCACAGCGCTGCGGAGGAGGCTCTGGCTAGTCAACACAGCATTCCGGGACGGGAGAAAAATGTGCTCTGGTTTATTGGCATTTCTTTAAACCAATCACAATCGTCTAAGCGCCGGACGGAGCCACGGTGCCGCTGCAAACTAGCCTCGGCAAGGAACCTGTTGTGGTGGAACATGTGTACCTTCAAAGGTTGTTTTAGTCGTGCAACAGAAAACTCCGATTGGACAGATAGTCTAGCTAGCTGTCTGGATTTACCCTGCAGAGATCTGAGGAGCAGTTAACCATAGTCCTCAGAAATCCACCAGAGTTTAGAACGCCAACGCAATTTCCAGCAGCACCGGAGCAATCCTGGAAGTTGAACGTCGTGGATATAGATTAGAGTTTCAATAATTAATTATAGTTAAAAATCTAGTTATATCAGCTACATTTACATTTTTTTTTGTGTCATTATCATTCATTCATATTTCGATGTGAAGATTATTCTTTTTTCTTTCAAAATACAGTACAGGCCAAAAGTTTGGACACACCTTCTCATTCAATGTGTTTCTTTATTTTCATGACTATTTACATTGTAGATTCTCTCTGAAGGCATCACAACTATGAATGAACATATATGGAATTATGTACTTAACAAAAAAGTGTGAAATAACTGAAAACATTTCTTATATTTTAGATTATTCGAAGTAGCCATCCTTTGCTTTTGTTGATAACTCTGCAAACCCTTGGTGTTCTCTCAATGAGCTTCATGAGGTAGTCACCTGAAATGGTTTCCACTTCACAAGTGTGCTTTGTCAGGGTTAATTAGTAGAATTTGTTCCCTTATTAATAAAACAGCAAAGGGTGGCTACTTTAAAGAATCTAAAATATAAGACACGTTTTCAGTTATTTCACAACTCATCTCTCTTCCAGTCAGACCTGCAGTATAACCCAGTGACCCTCCTTGGCAGCCTTCTCCATGGCAACCTCAGCCACATCTTCCTGGCCCTGGCCCAGCGACACGTTGTGAAGCTTCCCCAGGTCGATAGTGAAACCCAGCTTCCTTCCTGGGAACACACAAGATTACATTTAAAGCATTTTTAATGTGTTGATGTCAATTAAAACCTCCCTATGGGAAACATGTCCATGTGAATATACTCCCACTGAAATACATCCTTTATCCTTACCAATCATTTCATGTTTTTTTAAGTTCTTTCTGCCTTTCCTCCTAAAATATTTCCCCAGCATTCCACTGCAACAAGATTGTTCTATTGTCACAATGCTATTGGCAATATATAGTAAAGATGCTATTTTCTAAAAGCCCACCAGGGACACTTCTTTTATTGAGAAATACATAGTATCAGCTAGCCTGGGAAAACCCTGACGAACTTCCGGCAAATTTGAGATTTGCTCTGCAAGTCAGTCTGGCCGAGAGTCCATTCAAGCCCATTTCCAATGTTTCCAAACCGAGGCACCAATCACAGCCTTCCAATTGCGCCCAGAGGCGATTGAGCGGCGTCCGTTGGTGACGCCCCCTTTGGAAATGAGCTGTCAATGACCCTTCCCCAGACCCACTCTCAGTTACAACTGAGAAGTATCAGCAGTTTTCACAATCATTTTTTGGACTGAAACCTTTTCAACAGAGTGATCCATATTTCAGTTCTTTTTTCAAAACAGTAAAATAGTAGAGCACAAACAAGACATGGGGTGTTTCTCCACTTGAAGAGAGACACGTCTTTAACACAGAAACATCGCTTTGCACAACTAAAGAAAGAGAATTTAATGTCCGTGCAAAGACAGTACGAGTGTGCGAGTGTGTATTTGTGTGTGAGTGCATGCATTCTGTGCTACTCTGTTTACAGTACCCAGCGATTCCACATCCTTCAGTGGGTCCACTCCAGGGGAGAGGATGAAGAACACAGGTGAGGCTGGACCACTTTCTCTGAAGGACTTTGCAAATTCAGTCTTTCGGCCCTCTGTATACTTCACTCCAAGTTTCTCCTCCACAAAGGTCCTACAGTGTGCCAATAGGGGCAGAACTAATCTGGGTTTATGGAAAAGGTGATAGAGAAGTGGATAATCCAAAAAGAAATAAACAAAAAATAAAAAATAAACTCCGAACCTTAGAGCATAGGTCATGCGGTCCGGTCTCAGGGCTCTCATCATGATGAGTTTCTGCAGGGAGCTTTTCCCTTTCCACTCCTGGGGAAACTTCTCTTTCTCTGGACACTCCGACTCCACCATTTTCTTCCAGCGCTTAGGAGAACCTTCAATGTCCCGATCCAGACCTCGAAACTCCTCAGTGAAACTCATCACCTGGGCAAAGATACGAGGTACAGCAGGTTGTGTTGGACAATATGGAAAAAAGGTAACACTTTATAATATGATTGAAATACCCTAATTGATGCATTAATTAAAAATCAAACCTGTGTTGATGACTGTGTGTGTGTGTGTGTAAGTAGTTGTTTGATATACTGTCCTGGTATACATTACATATAGATGAATCCATCTTCAGTAGCTCTAAGAAATACATGTGAGTGTCCATAGGACTGACATCCTATTTTTTCTGTGTTTGTGTGCGTCAGGTATAATGATGTGTAGCAGCAAAAATCTGTGTTAATGTTTGTGTGTGTGTGTGTGTGTGTGTGTGTGTGTGTGTGTGTGTGTGTGTGTGTGTGTGTGTGTGTGTGTGTGTGTGCGCACCTTGATGGCGCTCCATGCTGAGTTGGAAAGAAAGTCGAGGGGGCTGACGTAGCTGTGGTCAACGTTAAAACGTAGCAGGAAGTCAAGCTCTCGCGCTTCTATCTCCTTACTCATCAGGAGCAGCTGAAAGAGAAAGAGCCCAGTCAGGGACGAAACACACACACACACACACACACACACACACACACACACTCTCTCTGACACTGACACATACACACCTGGAAGGCTAGCTGTGCAGTAAAGGTGAGCTTGTCTCTCTCAAACAGTCCCCTGCTGATGTAGTTGAAGGTGGAGTAGGTAACACCGTCTATGAGCGTGTTGACTCTGCTCTTCACGTCCTCGTAGGCCTCCGCCATCTCCACCGCCTTGTGGAAAACCACGTTAAAGGCCTGAGAACAAGAGGGAGAACCTCATCCCAGATTTCACACACAAGTTATAACAGGGTCACTGTGAGTGCCTGCTTCTTTCTAATTCAATCTGCTGTCTGCTTTTAGTCTGTGTGTGGCGGTTCTCAAACTCTGTTAGAGCTGCAACGATTAATCGATTAGCTGTCAACTTTTCAATTAATTGCCAACTATTTTAATTAAACAAGAACAAAAACCATCTCCCACCCCCAACACTCTGCGGTCTTGAGGAAAATAAATACAAACAAATAAAGTAAAAATTCTTTGATTCCAGCTTGTTAAATGTGAATATTTTCTAGATTCTTCTCTCCTCTGTGACAGTGAACTGAATATCTTTGGGTTGTGAACAAAAAAAAAAAAAAAAGACATTTGAGGACGTCCTCTTGGGCGTTTGGGATACACCGATCCACATTTTTCACCATTTTCTGACATTTTACAGACCAAACAACTAATCGATTAATCGAGAAAAAAATCAACAGATTAATCGACTATGAAAATAATCGTTAGTTTCAGCCTTAAACTCCGTTCTCTTTGGGAAACAACAACAAACTTCGAACTAGCAAGATCAGGCTGAAAATGGCAAGTTTTGAAGAAAATTTGCAACAATGCAGGCCTGCTTGGTTCTTTCGGGGTATGATTGTAAAGATTTACAAATAATGTGTTTACAGCACTTATTCCCCAACTGGGACGTTTTGGGTCCGATTGGTGAGGATTTGCTATGGACAAAATATACACGGCGATACACTGGTTAAGAGTAAATTTACCGGGTGCAAATGTTCCACCAAAACATGTTCCTTTCCCAAATCTATTTTGGAGCTTAGCCCAAGATGATTGGGATTGGTTTAAAGAAATGCAAACAACCCAGAGCGTTTTTTTTCTCCTATCCTAGAATGAATGTGTGATGTAGCCAGACCTTATTCCACAGCGCTGTGGAGATAGGGCTGGTGAAGCGAGACACTCTGTTCTTAACTTTCCCTTCTGGTTACCTTGAGGCTGAACTGGTACATGGGGTTGATCTTGTTGAGATCGTTCATGATAAAGTAGAGCAGAGAAGCTCGGACGGCAACGGGACGATAGTGCTCTCTGGCTTCGTTTATCTTCACCTCGTTGACTTTAGCTTCCAGGACCTGGGAATGAGGGATGGAGGGAGAAGGCAGAAAAAGAGATGGAACAAGTAAAATGTTGGGAGTATAAGGCTACGTTCACACCGCAAGTCTTAATGCTTAATTCAATTTTTTTTGTTTGGCTGTTCACACCTTTTAAAATGTGGCCTATATCAGATTCCAGTGTGAACTGTTTGTGGTTTCGAAATGACCCGCACGCGCAAAAGAACAATAACAATGACATCAGACGCAGCACGCTGTTGCACTAAAATTAGGGAGGTTATGGAGGAAGGAAGCATTTTCGCATTTATTTCAAAATATTTGTGTAATGGCAGCCGTAACATTAATGAGCAGGTGCTGAGGAGGAGAAGAAAAAAGAGAGAGAGACAAATTGGCTATTTTGGCCTTCTGCGGGGTTATTGCTGCAAAATCATTACAGAGGTCTGTGTGGATGCAGAGATGAAGCCAGGAGTGGTGGGACTGCGTTGTGAATAGCTTCACAGTGATAAATGTCGATGTAGATTGACGTAAAAGTCGCATAAAATCCGCCTCGGTTGTTCCCACTGCGGCCGCATTGATAAAAATCCGACCTGGGTCTGATTCAGGACCACATATGGAAGTGGTCTAAATCGGATTTGAAAAAATCTGATCTGGGAAAGATTTGAGTACTTCTGAAGAATTCTGACACACATTCACGCTGTTACCTTCATCTCGATCTCAGCAGCAGTGTGTTTGGTGGTCTCGAGCTTCTCCACCAGCTCGTTGTCACCCAGGAAGTTACTCTCTGCCGCAGACAGCCTGGTCAGCAGTTCGTCCTCCAGGAGCTTCAGCTCAATCTTGAACATGTTCTGCTGTTTGGTCAGTTCACTCTGCAGGCGGTTTACACAAACCAGTTTCAGATTCAGTTTATGTCATTCAAGCATGTTAACTAAATGAAGGAACGCAATATGTTGCTTAGACTCTGCAGCATACACAATAAATAACAAGTGTCTTAGCTAGAGTAAAAATAATACATGAAATCAATTACCCTAAATCAAGTGGATCATTTTGGGGGAATTGCTTACTGTACATAGCAGTATTTTCCCTTTTATCTACTAAACAGAGGTTGCAACAACAGCAAAACACATTACAAACACTATTGGATATAATTGGATATTAAAATGAAAAATTTTAATTGGTAAAAGTGGTTATTGAATTTTATAATACTTTTATTTTTTTTGCCGCCTCTACTTTTATGTGCAATAGGTCATCAAAATTTGATGTAGGATATTGGTATACGTTTAGTCTGTAACTGTAGGAGCAGAGTGGGGGACTCAGACTCGAACACTGGGGACTCAAGACTTGACTTGGACTCAAACTCAGATAATCGTGACTGGACTCTGAGTTAAACTCTTCTTTGGTGACTTGGACTCGGACTCACTCAAACACTGGGGACTCGACTTATTTAGAACTCGACAGTTGGTGACTCAACTGTAACTAGGGATGTAACGATTACCGGTGTAATGTTGAACCACGATAAAAATGTTGACGATAACAATTACCGTTTTCATTTAAAATATCATTATTATTACGGTGGATTACCACGAGTCTCCTGAAGTTGCTGTGCACTGCCTACAATGTGCGTTGCTTGAAGTTGGAATCATGGCGGAAGGAGGAGATGACACCTTTGATGTTAAAAGTTGCACTTTTGATAAGGTTTTGCCTATATTTTTGTAGTATACTAAACACTGTTACACTTTTTGAAACTATTTCAGCTTGTGTAGGCCTATCAGTGCTTTCTTAACATATTGAACACACTTTTAAAAATACCGCGATAATACCGAAAACCGTGATGATACTCTTACATCCCTAACTACAACACTGCCAAGAGCATTCTGATTTAAGATAGCTGCACCAACACCCATTTTCCATATCCTAAAGGGAAAAGAGTATCCTAATAACTAACTGAGCCCACCTTGAGGTGCTCGAGGTCGGGTCTTTCTTGGTTCACCACCTGGGCCAGCAGCTGGTCCTCCAGACCATCTCGGGTCACAGTGAAATTGATGAGAGTGGTCTGGGCTTGAATCTCTGGCTTGTAGTGAGGATTGGCCAACTTGGTGTGGAGGATCAGTCTGAAGCCTGGGTGGAAGAAACACTCCTTGTCCCCAACCTTTATACAACTGCGAGAGAGCGTACAGATCAATCCTCACTACAAGTGTGAAGCGCGAGAGGAGAGAGCAGATAACTGAGAAGAACAAATGGCCGTTTGGTGTCCTACCTTCCCTTCTTGATGGTGTGTCTCCCCAGCAGAGGGTCAATAACAGGGTCAATGGTCTCCTCCAGGTTCTCTATGAGGACAGTGTCCCCTGCCACGACGGCCTGTTCTATCACATCTACATAGCTGGAACAACATTTAACATTAATACATGACAAAAACAACATATTACTGTTATTGTTCTTATTGATTTATTGTGTTGTAACTTGTTAATAACTTGTTAATTTAACATCAGCCTGCCAAAGGGACTAAAGATGTAAATTATCCACTGGCTATCATCTTGCATATTTACATAAATGTTCATTAATATGCACTGTCCCTGTTTCATAGAGCCCCTGTTATATTCCTTTTCAGCAGGGCTGGACTGGGACAAAAAATCGGCCCTGGCATTTTTGGCCCAGGCGGCCCACACCCACCGTGATTGGTCAGACACATTCCCTGCAGACAGTCCTCTTAAAATATTCGTGCATTCTATGATATGATTTGCCTAGTGTTCAGCGTTCATGTGATAGTTTTGGATCCTTCAAGAGGGGTGTCAAGATTTATCTGTTGATATTACACTTAAATAATTAATTCATTCTTAGAATTATGATTTGTATATTTATGGTATTTTTATATATATTTTTATTATTGATATTTGATATTGTATTGTCATTATGGTTATTATTACTATTTTGCTTAATATTGGCTTAGCAACTTTAAATTTAATTTTAACTATTGTAAGATTCATATTTTGTCGCTTTGGACAAAAGTGTCTGCTAAATACAATAACCATAACCATAACCCTTCTCAAAAGCTACAATAAAGCTGAGAGTAGTATATGCCCTGGAAAAAAGCACCAATCAAAGAGAAGCTAATTAAGCTATTCAAGGAACACTGATGCTTGTATCACCACACAGACTTTTCAGCTACCCAACAGGCTAACCGCTAGCATTTTCAATGTAAGCTTAAACAGTTAGGTTACCTGACAGCCACTAACTTTAATGTTACAGACAAACTGCTTGTTGTCGTTATGACCTGACACACGCGCGCGCGCAAACACACACACACACACACACACACACACACACACACACACACACACACACACACACACACACACACACACACACACACACTCACTCACTCATTCACTCAATTTGCGGCCCGGAGTGCGGGATGGGGTTCCTGGATTTGATTGGGTCAGGCCAGTGCCAATAAAGAAAATTAACCAATGGGCCGCTGTGAATTCTTTTTGGGCCTGCCCGGCCAAAAAATTAAAAAAGGCCTATTTATATCGGCGATTCGGCCCAAAAGTGCGTCGGCCCACCGGGAAAATGCCCGGTATGCCAGATGGCCAGTCCAGCCCTGCTTTTCAGTATCATATTTGTACTCTCGGGGTCTACTAGAATGGGTTTATACGCTTTGATGATCTTTCTGACCTCTGTCTGCTCTGAATGGTCAACTGGCCCACTCTGTTGTGATTGGTCAACCAAATTCAAACAAGCCACTGGGCGGGCTGTGTTTGCTCAGGCAGCACCTATGGGCAGCATGTATGAAAAACTGGGCTGGCATTTGAGCGAGGCGTTTTCAGGCAGTTGAGAAAAGTGCTGTCTGTGGGAGAGAAAGCTAGTCTGGCTATCACCAGACCAAGCTCAATCTTTTGAGAACAAGTCTGGGGAGTCTGCTCTATATATTCAAGTGCATAAGAGGCGTGATCAACGGGCATAGTTCAAATGACTCTGGATTGCACAGTCTTTCAACCAATCAGACCAACGATCAGGGTGACGTAGCAGCGACAGTGCCATCAACGGGTTGCTGCACTTCGGTGGCCGGCTTGTTGGATGTAAACATAAAGCTGCTTGGTCGCTTCTCTATCGTCATCGTGTTAAACCCGCCAATAGCGTGCCAGGTGGATAAGCCAATTTGTGATTGGTCCCCGCAAAATTGTAACAGAAGCAGAATAGATAAACGTACAGGTTTCCAGCCTGAGCTGCAGGGCGAAATCAAATCACCAGCAGATCGGGCTGGGTTTACCAAGTCTAACGCCCCCTTCACACTGGCAGTTGAAATCAGCTCCGTAATACGCAATACGCCCCCAGCGGACATTGTACTACACCCTTGAAAAGCTTTGGAAGCGACTCACCAAAATGGCAGAGAGACTACAACGAGTGATTAATGTCTGAATGTACGATTCTAGTTCGGCGTCTGTTGCTAGCTAACCAATAAGGATTAGCAGGTTTGTTTATCAGTATCATTGCAACGCTAACTTACGTCGTATGGGAAGTGTCCGTAGCCTTTCGCAAGAGTTACATTTTTTGAAGGCATCCTTATGACCAACTGACACGATTTTTTTCGCACCGCATTCGTTCGGACCCGGTTCGGACCCATTCGCATGCGGTCTGCGAATCTCCATAGGAAATGAATGACTTCCGGTCGTTTCGAAGCCGTATCGGAGCTGATTTCAACTGCCAGTGTGAAGGCGGCGTAAGAGAAAGCTCCATTTGGAGTGAAATGTGTGTTTTTTTTTAAATTTATACATCTATTACATACACAAAACAACTATATTACACTCTAAAAGACTGGAAAAATCCCCCCAAAAAAGAATAATAGGGGCTCTTTAAATAAATAAATCTCAAATATTTACACATACGCTGTCAGTTCTCCCAGATAGAGAAAATAATAGTGCTGCTGATAATGAGAGCATTAGATATAAAAAGCAGCACTTCTGGTCCAGAGCAGGTCAGCATTGAGAGCCTTTATCTCTACCCGAGAATGATAAAAGTGGAATTTGAAAACACTTACCCTCTCTGCCCTAGACTGACAACCTTGAGGCCGCTGCCATGGCGACTCTTGATCCACTTAATGCCTTGCAGCTGAGGGTCAATGAGGAGAGGCCAGCGCTCACCTGAAGCGATACACACAGGACACACACACACACACACACGGACGAACATTTGAACATATTGTTGAGCAAACCTAGCGCTGAACATTTTGTCTTTTCTGTAAGAAAGGGACTATGATCATCCCTATGGGGATGTGATATAGTATTTATTTGTATGTGTACTGCCACACTACTGACAGTTTGTGAGGATGGTCGCATTCTGAGTTGACATTTTGTCTCCTGGTAAGCCTTCGTTGTTCCACTGGGCCACCATCGCATCATCACTCAGCATTGACACTGGATCTAAGTCTTCTGTCATGGGGATGGGCATCTGATGCAGAAATGAAAAATTGGAAATAGAGAAAATAGGAAGAGAAGTTATCACGGACACCTAAGAATAACATCCTGTTGTAAGGACGGGCAGCTGTGGGAATGATAAAGGAAGGAAGCGGTATATGGAGATGAAGGAGTGACAGATTTTCATATTATATATAAGCATAGCTTTGTAATTTAGGGAAAGGATATCTTCATTGTAAGATTGGTACCTTCTGGCTGCGCAGGAAAGGCATCCAAAGGTTATCCTGCAGCTCTTTCCTGTACATCTTGGAGAAGGAGCCGGCATAGGAGATGAAGGCCGCGGTTAGGAGGAGGTCCCCACTGAGAGTTTGCTCCTGTTCATGGTACTGGGCCACTGAGTGGGCCCAGCGCACATTCTCACTCTGAAACATAGTATACATACAGTAAGATACTTTTCATATTTATACTGTATTTACTAGTGCAGTGCCCATTTGAAGCTTGTGCCTGTTTGGAACGGGCCAATTGCTTGGTTTCCAGTATTTTTTACTCTTCACTACTTTATCTCACTATAAGCGCGGTTCAATCATCTCATGAGAGATTTGTGCGTCGCCCCTTCGCGGTGTGGCCCAGGTGGGGCAAGCAGGGAGCCCGTCTCAACCTGCTGGGGAAGCCGCTACAGCACGTAGGGATGTGGCCCTAGTTAGATTACACCCGCTAATTCCAAAAATACTTGGTATAGAACATAGTGTACTAATACAAAATGTCTTAAATCAACTTTAAAAAACACGAATGAAACCGATCTCCCATTGGTCACTGCTGTGCCCACCTCCAGTCCTTTGACCAGCCGATTGGCTAGTTCTATTGTCTTGTTAGTGCGGTTGACCTCTTCCTGAAAGCGCAGTTTCTCTGATGTGGCTTTCTCAAATGCTGTTGTCAGAATTTCCAGGCTACTGTCCAGCTCCTGAGAAAGAGAGAGTATGATGACTTTACCATAGATGTAAATAAAATATCTGTTGACTTTATTAACACTATGTGCAGGCTGTAAATTACCTGACAATTAATGTAAAAAAAAACAAACAACTTAACTTTTGTCTTGAATGTGCTCAGTAAGGTCTACTGTTACCGGTAGTTCAACAAGGTAATAAAACAGAATTCTAAGAGAAATTGCTGCAGGAGAAGTGGTAGTGAAGTGGCAGTGAAAATGAATGTTCTAGTTCAAAAGTAAATATGGAAGTCTGCAATCTAAATACATGTACAAATGCAAAAAAAATAAAATAAAACAATGGAGAAAAGACAAAGAAATAAAGAATATAGGACATATGAAGGTGCAATGATCTCAACAGACATACAGCGAGTTTCTTCCTGATGGCCTCTAGTTTCTCAGCAGCCTCAGCCAGATCAGCATTGGCCTGAGACAGACACATCCTCTTCATCTCTACCTCACATAATACCTGTGGACAAAACAAACACACACAGTTTGGCCCCCGAAAATATCCAGTATTTCGATGGGTCCACTAGGAATGCAATAGAATTAGCTCAATTTAAGAGTGCATGTGTAGTTCAATCAGTAAAATACCGTGCACAGATCTTTCAGACAAAACCATAACTTTCTATATTAACGTCAGTGACATGAAACACAATCATAAAAAACACTTCAATCGATATGATCACATAAAATATAAACATACACACACACGGTATATTGAAAATCCTACAAAATAAAAAAAAACAAAGCAGAGTTGTACTTACAAAAATCTATCCAGGGCAGCAGTAGTTAGGGGAAACCGAAAAGAACCAATCAAAGAACAAGAACACAGTGCTGTACACTGGACGACGTCACACACCGGCTTAGCTTGGACGCCGCTAAATATGTATGACAGCTGGCGTTCACGCGTGTACCTCGTGGAAGCGTATGATGTTGATCACCCAGGCGCAGAGCCCCGCGGCAGCCGAGGATTTCTGACGTACAAACTCGGGGTTGAACTCTGGGTCACTGAGGTGTTCGTCTTTCACACACCTCACCGTGGCCTCGGGGATGCGCTCTTTGTCAAAGTTCACCAGAGCCTGCAGGAAGTCATCCACCTGCATGTGCAGAGGTGCGCGGAGGTGTGTGTGTGTGTGTATGTGGATTACATAAAATGGTGTCACCTCACAATCTCCATATGTAATACTTCTGCATGCTTTTTGAGTTCTAAATCATGCGAGCGGGAATTGAGAAGTGAAATAAAATACACAAGGCTACACACCATTCTGGCAACTGTCTAATGCAAAATCTCTTATTCAGTTTTGTATAAAGTGCCTCGCTGGGATTAAAAATCACTTTTACAAGAGGCCAGGATAGCAGCAGCAGCAGCACAGAACATGAAATAGTTCTAGAGGTTATAAAACATTCAGTCAAACACAGACTTTTAGTAAAATAGTAATCAACGATCAACAACTTTACAAGAAATATGTAAATAGATTCACAATAAATATGAACGAGGGGCGAGGAATAAAAACGACAGTGAGTCATTTCAAATGTGATGCAATGTTGTTTCAGCAGTTTAGGGAATTTATTTGTGATGATGGACTTCTTGGCTTTGTGGCAGCCAGCCGTTAATCTGAGAAACCCTGCGAGACGTCACTGTAAAATATCACCTTGCTCATGACCATCTTGGAAGCCTTCCAGCTGCGGTCTTTGGGGATTCGGCCTTGGGGAGACATTAGCACCAGAACAGCTGCTGAGACGTTGGTGACAATAGCTGGAGGGTTGGGGAACGTCCTCAGCTCTGTCAGGTTCAACTGGAATCAGCACACACACACACACATTACATTTTTAATATGGTGGGCTGGGAGGGAGCCAACCTTGCAACACTTTTTTTTTCACCGCTAGCGGTGCTTTCATATAAAATAAATGAAATGAAATGAAATAAACCATATAAAAGAAACCAATTGTGCTGACAGGATTCAGGTCTCTGTATTTATATGTACACCAGTGATTCACCCTGTTTAGTGTATTGAGGGCTGTATTGGCTGCCTGTAGGGCAGGTTCAGCCTTGGCCAGGTCATCCTCAGTCTCCTGCTGCTGTTTGGTCACTTCAGCTTGGATTGCTGCCACCTGAAAAAAAAAAAAAGTCACAAAAGCGTGTGACACTTACACTTTACTTCAAATGGATTGTTGCAAGTTCGGCAGATTTCTGTCCTTCAGTCTTCGTATACAGCAAGGTGAAGAAGTGGCATGAAATGTGCCGTCATTTCGATGATCCGGGACTTCATGTCTTACCCTCTGCTCCTCTGCATCTGCCACAGTTCTCTCTTGGTTGAGTCTGTCTGTCTGTTGTCCTATTTTAGCTATGAGAGCCTCTATGTCTGTGTTCCTCTGCCACAGCTCCACCTCCTGCACCGCTAGCTTGGCTTTCAGATCTTCTACCTGAGCAAGACAGAAAATGGCAAGACAGATTTCCTTTTTGTTTTTTTGTCCTGTTGTATAGGCCTGTGGTTTATTTCCATCTCCTGACGCATTTCGGGTTAACACTTTACTTGAAGGTATCTACAAAAGAGTGACATGACACTTTCATGAACACATGACACTCTCATGACACAGTCATGACACATGAACCCTAACCCTAATCATAACCATAACTTGTCATACTTGACAAAAACTAAAAAAAGCATTATGTCATAAACGTTTATGACTTGTTTATAATGTTTATGACACGTTCATGACAGTGTCATGTCACTCTTATGTAGATACCTTCAAGTAAAGTGTAACCCATTTCGGTAACACTTTATTTGAAGCGGTGTGCATAAGACAGACATGACACGGTTATGACATGACACCTGTCATGAACATGAAGGGGTCCCTTAAAAATGTTCATGACTGTTGTCATTAAGTGTCATTCGGTAAATTCGGAGACTTCAATGCAAAGTTAGCATTGTTCGAGACGTTTGTGTTGTGACACGTTGACATTAACGAAGACAACAATCTCTGTTATGACAACTTGACATTAAGCGAGACAATATAACCTGTCAATGTCTTTCTTATGACAACTTGACATTAAGAGAGACAATATAACCTGTCAATGTCTTTGTTATGACAACTTGACATTAAACAACATAACCCGTCATAAATGTGTCACGGCAGGCCTAATTTTCAAACTTTAAGAAGCTATTTAGCTTTATATGTTAACATTACATTAAACTGTCATTAAGTGGTTAGGTTTTACAAAGAGTTTAAAAAGACCCCTTCATGTTCATGACAGGTGTCATGTCATAATTATAACGGTGTCATGTCAGTCTTATGCACACCCCTTCAAATAAAGTGTTACCCACATTTCCTTTTTTCCATTATCTGGATTTTATACATTGTTATATCCGTGCAAAATATATATATATATATATATATATATATATATATCTCATCTGACCTGTGAGGCAGTGGTCTGCAGTTTCTGTAGGCCGTTCTCTAACCGTTCCATCTTCTGGGTCAGCTCTGTGCGTTTTTTCCCCAGCAGGTTGCCGTACAGTTTCATAAACTCCAGGAAACTCTTTGGGGTGGTGTAATTAAAGTGTTTCTCATTCTGCTGGTACTTGACACTCACCTGCACGGTGTGGTTAAAAAAGCAACCCGAGAGATGATGTCAGAGAAGGTGTCAGGAGTGGTTATTATCACCCATGGTGCTTTGCAACAACTCACCTCATTGACACTGGCGTGGGCGTAGGAGATGAACTCGCTGATAGATGACCGCACATCTGGCTGCATCGGATAAACACACACAGGGATTTAGGGAAGGATTATATTGGCAGGCAACGGCAACGGAGGAAGTAGTCAATATTTAAAAGAAAGTGAATATGATTTACATTACATTTAGTTGACACTTTTATCCAAAGCAACTTCCAATAAGTGCATTCAACCACGAAGGTACAAACTTAGAACAGCAAGAATCACATAGAACATTCCTAGGAACATACTGGTCTGATTTTA
Source organism: Perca flavescens (assembly GCF_004354835.1). NCBI lineage: Eukaryota > Metazoa > Chordata > Actinopteri > Perciformes > Percidae > Perca > Perca flavescens. Next base: position 6,633,573 of record NC_041342.1, on the reverse strand, counting down.
GTGAGATGGAGTCTGTGCATTATTTAAATTGTAGTAATCCATGTCTCACACAGATAGATTGATTGGATTCCTTCAATTGCAGACTGCCAAACATCTTCAGAATTTTCAGCTCCAATATCTTTACCCCATTGCTCCTTGAGATGACTCAAAGTAGGAGACGTCATTGAATCGTGCGGTACAATTTAGATATGGAACCCGGTTCAGAGGGTCCCAATCTAAAAGTTCTTCAACCCAACCCTCTAATGGTAGAGATAGGAAAGCGGGAAAGTGACTTTTGACTAAACTGTGTACTTGTAAGTACCTGAAAAAATGTGATTTGGGAATGTTGCAATTTGTATTCATTTTTTTTCCTTCTTTTTTTTTATAACCATCATCTTCTTAGCCAAGGTGCATTCGGAAGAGCTGTGTTTCTAAGTGAATGTGCTATCACCTCCAGTCCAGGTATCTTTTCTATGAACGTAGTGCTGACAGACTGCAGGGCGAGTTGCGACCACGGGTGGAACCAGTCTATGGCCGTGCAATTCACCAAAGCTGGAAACTTCCGTGCCCGTGTTCGCAACGTGAACCCGACTGGGGAGAAACACAAGACGACCTGGAGGACGAAGAGGGCGGGGGGTATTTTATAATCAATGATAGGAGAAACTGGGTTTAAATAAAGCAGGCATCATATTGCACTTTGATACCAAATCACACATAACACACGTTTCAGACCTTGAGCTGTCTCCGTATCCTCTCAATAAAGAAGCTCCAGCAGTTGTCCCTGCTGTCTATGAGTCCTAATCCTCTCAGCTCCATCCGGATCGACGTCACAATCATATCCACCTCTTCATCGCTAAACAGGTCTGGAATATCCCCTAAATAACACAAACAATGCAAGCTCAAAATGTGTATTTGTCTCTATTTACAGTACACAATGTGAGTGCAGAATTCAGCAGTGTTCGGTGGAGTTATTTTGTGCTGATTGCCACAGTTTCTCCTTTTAGGTTCTGGATGCCACATGGGCTCAGATCTATTGCTCAGTGAGAGTCAGTGTACTGTATGCCAGCTGCTAATACTCAAAAGGCCATACAAAGTATGCACATTAAAACAAGATTTTTTTTTTCTCCATCCTATAGTGCCTAGCCAGTGTAACATGGAATTGAATAATCATCATCCATGCACCACCTGGTTAATGAAAGATATAAGTCTGATACATTTTTGCTACGTCTGTGGCTCTACCACTTACTATGGTATGTATGTATCCAATCTATGTACAATGTGTTGAGAGAAAAAAACTATTTGGCAGATGAAATTTGCACTTTTTTGTTGAATTTAACAAAAAAAATGATTGTACGAACTACTCTTAATCTTATAAGAACTACTCTTAAAAGCATGTGTATTTCAGTTTGTGGGCTGACCTTGTGGAATGGTCTAAACAATGAAATCAAACAGAGCCATTATATTATACAGCTCAAAATAGAGAACTATACTTGACCATTATAGAAAGTTGGCCTGAATATATGAATGGGAATGTACACACAGTGTATAGTTGTATGTTGTTTAAATTATTGGATTATTGTATTACTGACCATTTTAGTATGCTGTATATGCATATTTATTTGTTTTTCTTCTGTAATAATATGATATTGTAAAGTAGGGGCAGGATTTATAAGCATTATGCTTCTGCCTGCTCCTTCTCGAACTCATCCTTTTTTTTTTGTTGTTGATGGAATTGGATCGAATTGATTTGTATGTGATTTGTTTTATTTTTCTGTTTTTAAGTGATTTTTTCCCCCCGTTTCGTCTTTTCCAGTGTGAAGATTGTTCGAGATACATAAAACAAGACACTATAAATTCATGCACAAAAGGTCTTTTCCATCACCTAGAAAAAAGTACGCTCATTCTAGCTTTATACACACTAAAGCGGGAACAGCCAAACCTGAGGCCAGCATGTCGTTGATGAGCACCAGGAAGCATTCGTCTGGAATCTGGGCGTCTGTATGAAGGAACACTGTCCCAATGTTCTTCACCCCGACCTTTATGTACAAAGCTGCTATATCACTCTGGAGATGAGGTGGTTGCAGAAAAGGGCACAAAGAACATATAAATATGGCATGCTACAGGTTAATCTGGCATTCGGTTCAAACAGTGGAGTGACATTTTGGTATCTATTGTGGCGTGCGTGTGTGTAAATGCATTTTACCTTCAGGTCATTGATGCCGTAGCCTTTACGCAGAGTGATCTGGAAAACTTCCAGCAAGCTGAGGAAGGCAGCCAGCCGACACAGACTCTGCTTCCCACTGCCTCCCACCCCCACCAGCAGGGCGTTACCATAGGGGGCCTCCAGGATACGACTGATACGACACCTGAGCACAAACACCACAATTAATAGTGTGTGCATGCTCTGTGGTTTACATAATCTGTGTTAAACCTCCCTTGGTCGTGTTAGCAGACGGCATAGAGAAGACATTTTCTTTTGTCTGTCACAAGTGATAGAAATTTGTCTTTGACACAAAGGCACAAGTGACATAAAATACATACAGTACAGGCCAAAGGTTTGGACACACCTTCTCATTCAATGTGTTTCTTTATTTTTATGACTATTTACATTGTAGATTCTCACTGAAGGCAACAAAACTATGAATGAACACATATGGAATTATGTACTTAACTAAAAAGTGTGCAATAACTGAAAAAATGTCTTATATTTTAGATTCCTCAAAGTAGCCACCCTTTGCTTTTTTTGATAGCGCTGCAAACCCTTGGTGTTCTCTCAATGAGCTTCATGAGGTAGTCACCTGAAATGGTTTTCACTTCACAGGTGTGCTTTGTCTTATTAATAAAAAAGCAAAGGGTGGCTACTTTAAAGAATCTAAAATATAAGACATGTTTTCAGTTATTTCACACTTTTTTGTTAAGTACATAATTCCATATGTGTTCATTCATAGTTTTGATGCCTTCAGTGAGAATCTACAATGTAAATAGTCATGAAAATAAAAAGGAAACGCATTGAATGAGAAAGTGTGTCCAAATTTTTGGCCTGCACTGTATAAGAAACATAAAATATGCATATATATAAACAGTGTAAAAAAATTGACAATACAACAGCGCAAAAAGTGGAGAATAAAAGTGTGTGTGTCTTACACATGCTGGATAGCTTCTTCGAACAGCACCAAGTCCATGACAGCGTGCAGCTCATTATAATGCTCCAAAGCATCAGCCAGCGTCTTCTGGAGTTTCTCCCAGTCTGAAGCCTGACAACACGGGCAAACAAACAACCTAACAAACCTGACTCTCTAGAGTAAGAGCAGCGAGTAACTCTGTGGTAACTTCCAGATATGCAATTAAATGAAGTTCTTATCAAGACTTGACTTGATTAACTTTCAATTCAAACCCCACACACAGAAAAGAAAGGTAATTAGTTTGCTAATGACATGCATTCATCCTCATTTATTTTCTGACAGATTAGACGTGACAGCAGAATTTGTGCCATAAGCTTTTCAAATATGTGAGCTACAGATAATCCACATACTAAATTGATTAAAGTCAAAAACAATTAAACTCATTTATTATATTACCACAGATAATAATGAATAAATAGATGCTTGAAAGGAGCAACATGTAGTCCGAATCGGAACTAGCATGTGTGTGTATGAATCATAGACTGTGATACATGAATGTGACGAACCTGGTGATAGCGAGGCTCTCCCAGTCCCTGGGCAAAGTGACAGTACACCAAAGGCTGGTGGATAAAGATGGACTCATCTATTCCCTGGAGAAAATTGGCAGAAACGGAAAAAATACTGAACACTCTATAGTTAAATTGCCCTGCAATGGCTAGAAACAGACCAATTATTTTCAGCAATACAGTATGACATGCTGCTCTCCACATTGCCTAGAAACATCATCTGTGCTTTTTACATTCTAAAGGCTCTGACACACCAACCCGACGGCCGACTGTCGGCAGAAAAGGCAGTCGGACTGATCAGTCGGCTCCCCGAGGTCCAAAAAGTGCCTCGGAACACACCGAAGCAACGCCGACTTGAGCGTACCTTCTGCACGAACACAAGATGTAATACGTCTCCATAACTGCAGGCAGCGCTAATCTGTATTGTCGCCCCAAAAAATGAAAACCGGAAATGATGAACGCGTCACGTGGGTCTGGCTTCTCCAGCCGACCTTAATGGCGGCTCGTTCGGATTGCAATCTCGTATTTTTACAAAAATAGTTCACCGTAACGTGTTTCTGAAAACATTTTAAGCGAGAAATAGGCCGTGCAGTTGCTGAATCTGTCTTCATTTCAGATCGACAAAGGTCAGTTTAAAAGATTTTCGTCAGATTTTGAGAGGCGTTCGTCAGGCTCATCCCGCTCCTCATTTCCGGGCTACCAATCCACCAATCAGATTGGTTCAACATGTCAAATCGGCCCAAATGAAGGCCGACAGCAGACGGACGACGGCACGGAACACACGGAACAGACTCCAGTCACTGACCTCGCCAGACTGTCCGACGACCGATTATCGGGTTGGTATGCCCGTATTTTTTATGATAGAAAGATGTTCCTTGCTTTTTACCTCAAAATATCTCTTGCCAGTGTCCAGCAGGATTTTGTTGAAGAGTTCCACGTCTTTCTCTTCCATCAGTTTGTCTGAGTAGACCCTGGAGCTCTCATGCAGCCACAGGTGAACAAGGTCCACGGGGTAGCGGACACTCTCCGGCAGGGCAAACAGGATGCCCTACACACAAACATCCATGGAATCAATAATAATCAATAACCGTGTGATTCAGTTACACACACTTGACGTCAAAGTGCGTTAAATCTCCATCCCCACAAAACAGGTATCTCTGACAGCTAATGTGGGTATTTATGTGAATGATGGAGCCATCATATGCCTTGTCCTCACCATTTACAACGACAACAATCACCCTCTTCAGCCACACTTTACATTGCTTCCGTCTGGCCGCAGATACAGGACTCTGAGGTGTAGGGGGACTCGCTTTAGCAGAAGTTTTGTCGCTTCTGCGATAACACTGCTTTGTATAGATCCGGTGTCGTTGTTGTAAATGTGGGTTGCTGGGTGGTTATCTGTTGATGTATTTGTCCGTGTATTGCCATTGTGCATGAAACTGTGACAAAGACTGTGAAAACAAATCTCCTTCATGGGACAATATCTATCGATCTATCTATCTATCTATCTATCTATCTATCTATCTATCTATCTATCTATCTATCTATCTATCTATCTATCTATCTATCCAGAATCCACCTATTATGCCACTGAAAACTATAGATAATGGACCCATACCTCATTTACGGAATTAAACATCATTCATCCAAGTGCCTTTCTGTGAGGACAGCAATCCTTTGACACAATGTAGTTTTGTCGTTTTTTTTTATGTGAATGACTGCGTGACTGTGTTACCTGGAAAATGTTAGAGAGGTCCCGCAGGTTGAAGATGTAGTGGAAGCGTATCGCTGTAGGGAGGAAGTTCTGACTGATTTTTTGGTGCAGACAGATAGCTGCCTGGATAAGCAGAACCAAAAGATGGATAGTTGTAGAAATGGTTGGTTAGATATTAGAACAGAAAGAGCAATGGGCATTATTATGGATAGAGTGGCTGATAAATTGAAAGACCAATATTTGAATGGATTTGAACAAAGAAATCGGGTTTTGATGTAGACAAATGCTGCAATGATTCTGTAGGTATACCTGCATGAGAGTTCCGACCGAACGGGAGACCCCGTAGCTGAATCCTCCCTGAAGGAAGTGAGCTGACAGGATGCTGGAGAAGATGGTGGCTAATGCATCAGCGCTCGGGAAATGTACGGCAAACACTGAGAAATGCCTCTGAAAGGAGAAAAGATGTGAAAATGACTTTCCATTAAGTTACTGTAGAAAGACCTGAAAATAGGCTCCAAAGACAAAAGGTCCCTGGTAAACTGCTTTCTGAATGTATCTATAAATTAGATTATTTCATGTTGTTATTAATTATAAGCTTTCTAGGACACTCTAATTTTAATTTCACTTCTGTTTTTCAGCTTGTTTATCATTTCTTGTAACTTAATTGCTTCTTGCTTTTACGGCTGATTAAATCCATTCTGTGTTAATTTGCAACTTAATACATAACCTCGTAAAATGTTTAAAAAGCTAATTAAGGAAAGTAATTGTAGCAGAAAGAGGAAGGCTGATAAAGGTATTTTTTTGTAAATATCCACACGTGTGTGTGTGTGTGTGTGTGTGTGTGTGTGTGTGTGTGTGTGCGTGCCTGTGGCCATACCTGTAGTCTGGGGTTGATAGAGAAGCTTCCCGCTGTTGGGTTCATACAGGTGATATACTGGCAGTTATGTATTTCCTTCAGAACCAGTCGTTGTCTGTCATACCTACAAAGGTTTTGTCTATTTAGATTCAATTCAATATAACCTCTCAGTATTCACTGCACAGTATGTTTAGGCACATACATGTGTGTAACTGTGTACATTCATGAAAAATCCGATCATTGTGTGTGTATTGTGTCTCAGATTTACCAGTGGTTGTAGTCGAGGTGCTGGCGTATGAGTGTGTGCGGCTGGACAGTCCCATAAACATCCACCTCTGGCATGTTGAGGTCATCTATGAAGTAGATGAGTCTCTTAGCGTTGGGAGGAGCAAATTTACGACCAGCTTTCTTCTCCAGGGGTTTCTCCAGGACACCTGAGGTCCATAGAATGCAAAAGAGAGTTGATAAAAACGACAAAATCAAAATCAAAAATCATGGCCAGTGCTAGGGCGAGTTATGGATTTCAAAATCTGTTTGCACCAGGAAAAAGAGAATTAAAAATACAAGAATAAATCAATTTCAAAGCTCAGCAAGTCAGAGTAAAAGCTTGTGTTGTAAGGAATAATATGTAATTCAAGGAATTTTAAAAGACACTGTGGTATTAAAACAAGATGTACACAATATACACTGATACAAGGCGGGGTCGGAATCTCATTTGGAGCTGAGATTTTCTCTTATTTACACAATGTGTTGTTCAGTAATATATTAATTATAAAACAACTCTATAGGTTACTCTATACATGTGACAGTACTTCTCTACAACATATGTGTCACGCATGGGCGTCAGTTTGGTTTGGAATGTGCTGGGGACAGAGACGCATTTGGAAGTGCATTTCCAGAAGTGCTGGGTACAATGATATTCTTTTTTTTTTTTGTCTTTTGAGCAGGTCATGTTTTGAAAGACGCTGTCTAATGTATCAGATAACTTGTAAATTAATAAAAATGTATTAAAAAATTGGATGACCTCCGACACGTTTTAAGAAGAAGAAGCCTTAAGTTTTCAAAAACCATTAGACAGGCATTCTAAAACGCTTAACGTGGTTTAATGCAGGGTGCGAACTACGCAAGCATCAAGGCGTGGCGGCGCTGCGGTGCAAATTCAACTCATGTTTAGGACATGTTGTTAATTTAAAGATTTGCAGAAAAATATAAACATTGGAGGCCATTAATCGGCACGCAAAGTCCTTGAAATCCATTCTGCAGTAAGCGTCATATAGCCATGGTAAAAAGAAAACAAGGCTGTTTAATTCATTTCGGTTTTACTAAGAAATAGTGTAGCGATGACGTTAATAGCACGACCAATTCACCTGCTGCCAGCCCCACGTCCAACCGGGGTGACAACGCAAGAAGAAGCTGAAGAAATAATGTCCTCTCTGGCTGAAGATGCTCCTAATCACTCTTGTTCCTCTCTCGCCCGTTAAATTGAAAAAGTCCTATTATTATTATGGGCGTTATCTGATAAGCGTTTCTGCTTCATTAGAGCCTATAAGGAAAAAGCTTAACGTGGTAGAATGTAGCAGGACAACCTAAACAACAATCAATGATCAAATTTCTCTCTCATATTGCTCATCATAACCACTGAAAACCGTCAAAAACTCTAACCGAAAGTCCTATTATTATGGACGTTATCTGACATTAAGCGTTTCTGCTTCACATTTTCAGCAGGGCGGTGGAGCAGCTGTGGGTTGACTCCCCACGGTTCTCATATGTCCTGTAAGGTCCGCAGCAGAGCGGCTGTGGGTTGACTCCCCACGGTTCTCATATGTCCTGTAAGGTCCGCAGCAGAGCGGCTGTGTCTGTCCTGTCCTGTGGGGGGGATCGAGCTTTTTGTGGATTTGTTGGTTATCTGTCGCTCACAAATTATAGGCCTATGTGTTATGAACTTTATTTTTTTTAACTAAATTGAGCTCGAGGTTTTAAAAAAAAGTGGTGGGTACAAATTACTCATGACAAAATGTGGTGGGGACGCGTACCCACCGTCCCCACCGAAATCTACGCCTATGGTGTCACGTCATAATACAAGCGTTAGTTTCATTGGCCACCGGAGTCCGGACTGGGGTGGGTGTGCTCTCCCTGTGGCCAGCGAGGTGAAGAAAGGCTGGAATGCAGACAATGGGGAGCTGAGACTGAGACCACATCTGGCGGTGGAACACCTCAGTGAGAGACCGCTGAAATTGGATTAGTACTGTTTTCCCTTTTCCCAAGGTTTATGTTATTTAAGTCCACGTCGTCAACGTATAAGAAATGAACTGTCAAGCGAGTGGCAACGCCGTGGTAAGCTGACAAAGGAAAGGATCGAGCCGGCCGAAAGCGGAGGGTCCACCAAAGGAGCAGCGCGCCGGGCGGATAACAGCAGAGGACGGCGCGGGGTCTGGAAGCCAGGTAGGCCAACATCCTTTACCTTCAGACTGGCGACCTAGCAGTTTGCTCCTAGTATCAAATGTGCGAGCACAACCAAGCTCTGGTAGAATCCTAGACGTAGAGAGAGGGCAATCAAGTTCAAAGGGTTGGTTATGCCGTGACACATCTCTCTCATTTACCAAGCAAAATACTTACCAGTAATAAAGGGAAGTTCTGTAATTGTGAAAAAAAAGTTGCCATGAAAGTGCGAATAATCGATTTATTTGTATATTATAAATTCCTGTTATTCTTACGCTGCAGCATGGCTGATGTGGTGTAGTAGTTGAAGGGGACTTTAGCCACCATGTAGTCCTCCTTCAGCTTGGCGACTTTATCCGACACCAGGATGGTCTTGCCCACTCCGGCGTTGCCGACCAACATGATAGGTTTGCCTCTCTGGAGCAGCAGGTCCATGAAGTAGGTCAGACAAATGGTTTCTGGAGTGTGGACCAACACAGTCTGAAACACACGCAACACGTGACCTGACTGAAACGGCTTGTTCACAGTGTAGTCGGTAAGGAGTGTAAACATGATGTCAAGTAATCCTGTTCTTTGTATACAACCATGTACATCATTACCTGTAGTGGTACATCGGGCTCTAGCTCAAATGGCTCCATCTTCTCGCTCCAGGGAGTGAACTTTTTAGTCTCAGAGTCAATGAAATAGTCAAAGACTGTGCCCTGCGAAGGAAACTTCACCGCTCTCATCTCTTTAGACCACCAGCGGCTGAATTCGGCACGGTAGTCATTCAGCTGGAGCAGATGTTGGGAAAACGCAATAGTATAATGAGACATAATAATCTATAATGTAAAATACTGCAATAAAAATGAGTTTTTTAAGCAAACATTTTGTCACCACACACATGATCCTGGAAGAGGGCCCCTCCAAAGGCCCAGACACAAGCGAAGACAAAGTAAATCTCATAAAGTTCTCGGGGAGAGTCAGGAGGAGTGTTGTCCTCTGTCAGCAGGCAGTCCAACAAGGAGCACAGTGTCTGATTGGACAAAACAAATACATCTGATTGGACTATACATAGTAATGCATTGTTCCCTTTGATAATATGCAAAAACACAACATAGAGGAGACACTAAGAAGCAGCGACTCGAGTCCTATTTTCTGGACTTGTGACTCGACTTGGACTCGCGCAATGGCGAATTGGACTCGAGGATTCATGAAATCAGACTCGAGCATTAATGAAATAGGAAGTTGGATGAAGTTTCTGACTACTTTTATTTGTAATAGGCAGTTATGGAGTACTCTCTTTGATAATATACAGAAACACAACATAGAGGAGAAACTAAAGGCCGTTTTATGCTTCTGCGTCGAATCGACGGCGTAACCCCGAAGAAACCCCTGCATCTACGCCGGACCCTACGCCATAGCCTGAAGTGCTCTCGAAAAATGTAATTAGACGTCCGTGGCCGTGGCTTGGTAGCGTTACATTTCCCCTGACTCATTTCCTGGTTCTCCTTCTCCATAAACAACGTGAAATCAAGGAGAGTGTTAACTTTTCCTGCTACAGATTTCCCACCTTGGTCAGAAAACACAGGGGAGACACTTTGTTTCTCTCACTATGACTAGAGTCAGTACTCGCTCTGAAGATAATCGCCGTCTCTCTCTCACTTCTCCCTCGCTTTACCACCCACACCCCACTTTGATTGAAAATAAAAACATAATATTCAACATTACAAAAGCAACTTTGTACAAAAGCAACAGAAACATTTGAGAATTTACATTTTCCATTTCAATGCCAGTACTGCAGTAGCTCTATTCCGATGGGACACCAAGAATTGCACAAACATTGACTAAACTGTCAAGATGAATTTGGTTTCAAGTCTTCACATTGTTATTCCTTTGATAACCCAGATCTTTTCTCACACTTATCACACACATGCCGGCTCGACGGACATGCCGGCTCGACGGACATACCAGCGCACAAGTATAAACATCAGGCCACTTACGTAGGCTACGGCGAAAGCTAACCCTAACCTCCTAACCCTAACCAATAAAACAAGCTTAATAAGCAGCGACTCGAGTCCTGGACTCGGACTCGGGTCGCTATTCTCTGGACTCGACTCAGACTCAAACTCAGGTAACGGTGACTCAACTCAGACTTCTTTGGTGACTCGTACTCGTACCTGGACTCAGACTCTAACACTGGGGACTCAAGACTTGACTCGGACTCGACAGATGATTGGACTACAACACTGCTAAGAAGGTTTGTGACTAATTGATTGAGACTCTATAGCCTGTCGGTAAGATACATAATGAGCGTGCTGTGTGCTCTCACCTGCACCATGCTGTTTTCCGGTATGGGAGTGATGGTTTTCAGGTTGCAGCGGACTTGTTCCAGGCAGTACGGTACATACTTATCAAACAGAATGGTGAGGTTGGCTCGCTCTGATTGGGCCTGTCGGGTGTCTATCCAACTTGTCACATACCTGGGAACACAGTGAAGACGGCACTGCTAACCAAAGCACAAGTCCACGATTTGACATGTGTGTTTGTGCTTGTGTGTGCCTTACGAGCTCCAGCCAAGGTCCTGTGGGTTGACATAGAGGATTCCTGCCCTGGATACAGTAGCTGGAGTAGCAGCCTTCAGATGAGAGATCTCAAAGAGTAGACGCATGGAGGAAGACAAACTGATCCTCTCATTACTGGCAAGAGTCAGAACCTGGTCAGAGGAGAGGAGATGTACATAAGGGATGCAAGATATGAGGGAAATATAATGTATAAATTAGTGAGGTCAGCATTAATGCGTTAATCGCAATGCGAGCATAACGCGTTCGTTTTTTTGGATCGCATTAATCGCATGCCGCCATTTATTAATTTATTTTACACTTCACTCGGCTTCGCGTCGTGCCTAACAACGCCCCTTAGTTGTTCTAAAATCACTAGAATCTAGCTAGGCTACTATTTTGACCCTCTGCCGCACCTTTACTTATCATCAAGCTGCCATAGGCTACTTCCTCGTAACACATCCTGCTGCTGCAGGCTGCAGGCATGATGGAGAAAGACAGCAGCAATACAATTCTGAATGGCGCTTTTTATTTTCCAAAACTCCCGGACGGCTCAGTAGACAAGTTGAAAGCCATATGCACATTGTGTAAAGCCAAATTAAAATATCACCGAAGCACATCAAGCTTGAGCTACCAACTACGAGCTAAGCATAGTACAGTTAACGTGACTCAGGTTGATGCTAGTGGGCTCAGGCAAAGCACTATTTTGGAGAAATTTTAATTAAATAACTACAGCTCTTGCAAAATGGCTGGCAACTAACTGCAGACCTGTCAGCATGTCTTGGGTCTTAAAGAAGTACTACGGTTGGCATGTTTTGAATTGTGCAATAATGACAGATTCACACATTTTTCTTTTGTTTACAGTAAATAAATAAACAAATACAAAATCTTAAAGTCAAGTTCATAAAGTAACTTTCTTTGCATTCATTTGATTCCCAATCAAGATACACTGGTAAGAATTGCTTTCCATTGTTAATATGTACTTAAAAACAGTTCTGAAATGCAAAATAATAGAATTTTAATCATGTGATAAAACATGCGATTAATCGCAATTAACTATAGAAATTCAGCGATTAATTGCGATTAAGAAAAGATTTATCGTTTGACAGCCCTAGTATAAATATTATTACAATATTATAAAGTGCAGTTTTCTACTGATATTTTCTTTCAACTAACACAAAATATATTTCGCGATATGTGAATTGCGCCAGTTGATATCGCGATGACGATAAAAAAAACTATATATTGTGCAGCCCTAGCTTGAATATATACAGCAGCCTGCAAAATGCAAAGTGAACGGCACTGAAATGTACGTCCAATTTTTTGTTTGGTCTTTGGGTGTTTTTGGTTGATGTAAAAATGAAGGCGTATTAAATAAAGGACAAAATCAAGCATTAGAAGAATGGAAACAATATCAGAGAACAGAGATCCACTCTGACCTTATTGTCATCCATAACTGTGTTGAGTGACTCAATCCACATAGGGTCAATATCCCCATCCAGAACAATCCATTTGGGTCCGTCATGGCTCACTGAGGTCAGCTCTCTCATGGTAGAGGAGAACAGACCTACAGTAAAGTACGGAGTAAAACACACAGTGGCATATCAAACCAGAAACATAAGATCACTGGGGCAAAAATGTCGGAACCCACATTGCCACTTGACAATCAAGGGCAGCTTTTTCTGACGTGCAGGTTGTGCAAGTCTTACCAGACTAAGTTCTGTTACGTGTAGCCTATGAATGATTCCAACTAAGCCAGGGTAGAGTGGGGTGCGGTGGGTTGTGTGATTTTCTTTAGTTTTTTGTTTGTTTTCTTTGACTTCTGTGTATAATTTGTTGTGATCTGTTCCTCTGTTTTGTGTGTGTCTTTTCTCTGTTTAAAATCTAAACTGTTAGGAATGCCCACTTTCATGTACCGTCATTTAGTTTTCAATCAAATATGTTATATGTGAAAAAAAGTTATATACTATCATTTCTATGTTGCACTAAGCAGACAAATTCTAATTAATTCTGTGAAGACGCTTGGGAATAAATTACCGTCTTGGCACCGAAATAACTCCAACTTGACAGCGACCCAAAAACTGAAGAAAACTCAGGCTCCCTTGATCATCATTTACAGCTTATTAAATTCCATGTGAAATCCTTAATCCCCTCACCATCTTTCCACTCTCTGGTTGCAGGGTGCAGGTATCCAAACAACTCGTCTGTAGTCACAGCTTTAGGGTTGATGTCATTCCACACGGGCTTCATCTTCATGGTTGCATAGGTTCTGTGGAGGGTCTTCAATATCTGATGAATAAACGTTATAAATATATGACAAAATGTCTTAAAAAACTAAATCCCTCATTATCACTCTAGTCTAAAGCTATGAGAACAATGCCATTTAACTCTTCCTTGACTTTAGCTGTGGGAGACTTTGCCTTCTCTACACAAGGCTGTTTTAAAAAACAAATCCAATCTAAAAAATCCCCAAAGATAACAGTACACTTACAATCTGAGAATCTATGTGCCTGTGATCTATGTGTATGGAGGAGAATGGTTATAAGCCACCTCTTCTTAAAAGTGGCTTCGAAAATTTTTAAATTGTATGTATGTATGTATGTTTAATGGGTTATACAGAAGTTAACCTGGCTCTTTCCAGTTCCTGGTCCGCCTACTACAAACACAGAGTGTCTGACAGCCAGCAGCTCCTCCAGCTGGGTCACCTGTAGACACACAGATATCGAATCATACTGGATTTCTGATCATATAAATACTATTAATTACAAATTTTCTTTCTTTCTCAAAAATTATAGACCTTGGATATGTATGTCTTCCTTCATGTTCCAAAAGGAATTATGTACTGTGCATCCTTCTGAGTCAAGACTTGCAATCCAGAACTATAATTAGGCTATACTATAAACACAGTTAAAAGTTATATATGTATATAGGCACATTGGCTTGCAATTCTAAGACAGTTCCTTTTCTTTTTCAGAACCCCCCCCCCCCCACACACACACACACACACAGATCAAAACCCCTTGGTAATGTAAGAGAAACAGAGGCATTTACATTTTCCGCTGATCAGAAGAGCACTTCTGAAGCACCTTAAGTATGAAGTTCTCCTCAGGCTGCAGGCGCAGTTCACTGACTGACTGGCGAACGGCGTTCTCCAGCTCAGGGTCTCTCTTCCTCGGCACGTCCAGCTGAGGAAACAGATCACTGATGAGCCCGAGGAATATGGGCACATCACTGGTCACTATCTTAGGCAGGTTGAAGTCCCTCAGGGCCCGCATCAGCACCTGGGCAGGAAATTACAAATGCTTGATGGTTGTAAAGCAAATGCACTTAGAAACTCAAGATTTGTGGAAACTGCAAGCCATATGATTGCACACAATCATTTTTCCCCATACCCAGTATGTGAGATGCTTCAGTGTGAATGAAACCGATTGGTGCGTACCTGTTCCTCAGGTCTGCTCCGCTCCTCTCTCTTCAGAGATCCAGCCACAACCAGGACTGATTTGATAGCCCTCAAACCCCAATCATAATGATCCTAGACAGTCCAGAATTAAGTATTACAGTTTAGAAACATCTTTAAAGTAGCAGAACAGCATTTTAAAAGTGCAATCACAATGATCCCTGCGAAGAGAAACATGTTATGCACTTAAGAGTTGAGTAAAGTGAAATAAGAGGAGTGTGGTGATTAATGACTTTTTGTAAGCCAGTCACTAGGCCAGCATCTGATGAATGAGCAAACCATATTTCAATGTAGTAGCCCTTTCTGCATGTCCATTATAATGGAGACCCAAAAGTCGGTTCAGTGTTTGGAACTGTAGGTGTTAGCGTTGCTAAATGTGTACAGCATTTCCCATGACTGTTGGCAAAAGTGATTGTTCTGTCACAGCAGAACTTGTTTTTCATTCCTTTAACGTTCAAGTTAGCTTTCTAGTAGTATGCGTTCCTCCTAAAACAGCACAATAAATAGTTGCAGTATATTGAGTGTCCTGTATATTAAGTAGAATGTACCTAATGTGGACAGTACCATGTACCTGTTTGGACAGTAGCTCCTTACAAAGAGTGTAGAGGCTAATGAACTTGCATGCCAACAGACGAGCGTCTATGAAGCCTTCTGCCACCAACATGATCTCACAGATCAGCTCAAAGTCTGGGATCACCATGGCACAGGGCCTAAACAGTTAGCAAACCTGCTATTAATTAGTCATCTTTAACATTTATCAACTCTTGCACTTAACCCTCCTGTTGTCCTCGGGTCAAATTTGACCCATTTTCCAAAAGTCTCTATATCAAAAATTTGGGTTTCTTTCAAAAAAAATATTACCATACTATGTTCTTTGGTGTAAAATAAATGATCAGTTCAATACTTTAAATTAAGTTGGGTATTTTATTAGATTTTATAGCATTTGAAAAAAAAAATGGATAGAAGGTTGAAAAAAGTGACAAAAATGCTTAAAAAATGCTTAAAAAATTTGAGAAGAAAAACTTTTTTTTAAAAAGACAGAGACAGCTGAAAAAGTGAAAAAAAATGTCAGAAAAAGCATCAAAAACTTGATAAAAAAAAAAAAAAAAAAAAAAAAAAAAAAAAAACTGAAAGTTTTTAAAAATAATAATCAAAAGACATCAGAAAAAGTGACTAAAAACTTGGGGAAAAGAAGCTTCAAAGCCTAAAAAAAGCCACAAAGGTGTCGAAAAAGACAACCAAAACATTTGGGGGAAAAAAAGGTTTTCATTTTGATCCAGAATGACAAAAAGCTGCGTGGTCGACGGAAGGACAACACAAATCTCCTCTTTTTCTCTATTTACATCAGACCTGAATAGAGCTTTGAGGTTCTCTGGGAGCTCCGCCCTGCCAGCATAACCTGGGTTCAGAGTGATGAAGATCCCCACTGTTGGCTTCAGCTCTATCTCCTCTCCAAGGAAATGGAACCTATATACGCACAGCAACAATTACAAATGACTCAATAGGTCTGGACATAAATCTTGGACTGGCTAAGCAGACAAATGAATAAATAAATATATGGATTATTTTATAAAGCACGTCATTATTTCCACATCTACCTTTGCTTCTTGTTGCGTACAGCATCCTGTATAGTCTTGACCTGCACAGCTACCACGGAAAGCACTTCCACTGAGATCCTGTTGAACTCATCAAAGCATCCCCACACTCCTGTCTGAGCCAGACCCTTATAAATGTTACCTATGGACTGGAGACATGTGATTGGGACAGACGGAGAACCGGTAAGTTGACAAATAAAGTAAATGGACCGTAAATGGACACTGCGGAAAACATCTGTACACTCCGTGCTACCTTGTAGTCCATCTGTTCAGAGCAGTTGAACACATATACCATGATGCCCAGGGAGCGCCCGAGGTCTTTGGTAGTCTCCGTCTTACCGGTGCCAGCTGGGCCTGATGGGGCACCACTCATAGTCAGATGGAGGGACTGGGTCAGGGTTATGTAACACCTAACAAAAGTAGGGTTGGAATATAAAAATCATACAGTACATCTTGAAAGTACGCATCTTTAATAATGTGTGCAATCCTTGTGCCTGTATATTGGTGTGTCATACATCAGGACATGTACTGTGTGTGTACCTGTCAGTGAGTGGAGTGATGACCAATCTGTTAGTGTTCCCCAGGTATTCATAGCTGAACTGGAACTGGGCGTCACAGATGTTGACGTAACAGTGTCTGGTTTCGTCATCCCAGCGGTGGCGTAACTGGGACAGCCATGCAAATGCCTGGCCTGTTGTCACCTAAGAGACACACACACACACACACACACACACACACACACACACACACACACACACACACACACACACACACACACGCACACGCAAGCACACAGTAACGCCAACAGGAAGGTCTCCTTGCTTCTATTGTTGCCTCATTTAGCAGACTAGTGCAATGCCTGTGCAAAACATGCCTGTTTGGAACGGCCGACTGCTTGGACTCCTGTATCTCCAAAAATAACTCTCAGAAGGCCCCCAAAGCACTTAATATGCAACTTAACTGAATACTACTGACTTACTTTGTACTTCTCGTTCAGAGAAAAACATTGTACTGCTACGTTTGCCTGTGGCAGATTCAGGTTCTACTCGCAAAATATCACAATTAAAATATGATGCGTAATTATGCAGTTTTTTGCAGATGATCCCTTTTTGGCATGACACCGGTAGCCCACTGCGAAGACATGCTTGACTGAGAGCTGTGAAGCCGTGAAACCCCCCACACAGGTCCCAGTTTTTTTTCTTTCTCTTTTTCTCAACCTTTATTGTGCGGCAGTCCCATCCCACAACAAAATCTCTCTCCCAACATCTGCTGTATTACAAAAGCCCAAACATCTAAAAGCAAACTATATGACCCTATCGTATGCACAGAACAACGGCACCTCCAACAAAGCTACGGCCATTGTCCACAGTTTATTAATATCCAATATCCAACACTTTCCAAAGTGTGAAGTAGATCGGATGAATTGTTCACAGTGGCCACACATAAACACTTACATACGGAGGGTCCTCGATTTAATGTTAGATGTATGTTTTACTTGAGCATTACCTTCTGAGTTATGAGACTGGCGACCACGTCTCGAGCGTGGACATCAATTGTGCAGACAGTCATAATTTTCTGTCTATCTCCAGGAGTTAAATCTCCCAGTAGCATGTGGATCAGTGAGTTCAGCTGTGTGATCTGAAAAACAACAACAACAGAATTCATCACAGGGCAAAACAACCAGCATATTCACCCACCATCTTAACATTTTTCCTGAATTTATAGCACTACCTGTTTCCTGTTGTAGTCTTTGAGAGCTGTCTCAAATCCCTCCTCGACCCTCTCAAAGGCAATGCCCACATCTGTGGCCCACCACACCTGGCTACCAGTCAACCCTACCTGTGAATGGAATGAAAACAAGAGACAGACAGGTCATATGTGTGTTTACACTGTAAAGTAGAAGTGGTAATCCATCAGAGTGTCCATTATCAGACCTGTGCAGGGTAGTCAAACAGCCATTGGTCTCGTGGTTTGTCCTCATAGGCACATACGGCCTCCTGGATCTCCTTACGGACCGTGCAGCGCATAGTGCTCTCTAAAGCACTCAACCAACACTCAGCCTGAAAAAAAGGAACAAAGAAAGACACAAAATGTTAAAACATAAATACAAACAAAAATGGAATCCTACGCTATGTAAAATCTGGAAAAGGCATGACATGTATTACACATGGCAACTGTGTAAACACACATGTTACATACATACTGTACAATACAATACAGAGAAAGGTTTTGATTACAACTATATCTACAGTAGGGCTGGGCACTGAATTCAATACTTTTTAGGCACTGACTGCCTCCTTATTATCGAGTATCGAAAAATGCCTCGTCATTCAATACCAAATTTCAATACCTAAGGAGTAAATCTCAGCAGTGAGTCATTAAGTATGCAGCATGTTTCTACCAAGATTTAAAGGTGTATTAGGTAAGACTTAGAAAACTAACTTTCTGTCATATTTGCTGAAACTGACCCTATGTTCCAGTAGAACTACATGAAGAAGGTAATAAAAAAAATATTCTGGCTCCTCTGGCACCACCTACAGCCTGTAGTGTGAATAGCAAAAATCCACCGCTCCCTGTTCAGATGCACCAATCAGGGCCAGGGGGTCCTAACTGTGTGTCAATAACTGCTCATGCAAACACATTCATTCTCCCTTGTGGGGGGAGTGGCTTAGGAGACCGATGTTCAATTTTTTTGGCTAAATCCTGGATCTTCACAATCCTACCTACAGCACCTTTAATCATGCTGGTGATTGGCTGTCTAACGTTACACGTTGTAGAGACACGCAGGAAAAACTCTACGTTACACAGAGACGGGCTAACGTAGTAGGAGCTGAAAATTATATTAAAAGATTTGTGCTGTAATGTGTAATGCTGTAATTTATTTTTGTTAAAATGAATTCTGTAAATTGAAATCGGTATCGAAGTCACGGTATTGGTATTTGTACCGATACCCAGCAGCTGAGTGTTACTCGACTTGTATTTCCACACACAGAAATCTAATTGTGTTTTTCAATACCTGTCCTTCACAGACACATGGCTCAGAGAACGGAACATATTCGCCCTCTCGGCTGTACATCCCTATAGCATCTGCCTCCCCATCCTCCTCCCCTCTTCCACCTCGATCTGAGTCCTTGAAGCGAAGATCTGCTATGTTGTCAAACAGCTTCAGCAAATGTCTGGTCACCTGGAAAAACACACACACACACACACACACACACACACACACACACACACACACACACACACACACACACACACACACACACACACACACACACAGTACTGTAGTTCCATTTCTATTCATAAAGGTTATGCTGTAACGTAATCTCTCGCTTGGAATTTAAGAAAAAGAAAACAGAATATTGCCTCTCATTCTTATCTTTATTTACATTCTCCGCTCCACAACACTAAGACACGGTTCGAAGAATATATTGAACTGATAACTACAATGTGCTGCCTATCTCTGTATATGTTCTCTCTTGGAAAACATAATGCAATTGTAGTCCGTCACCTGTTTGGGCTGTGTTCCCTTGGAGACGATCTCCAGCAGGTCTGAGGCCGAGACAAAGTAAAATCTGGGAAATGTGAGTCTCTTGGTCTCCAGGTACTCGGCCAGAGCCTTCTCGCACACAGACAGTCTCTGCTGCAAGGTCTCCAGGTTCTCCAGAAAGCCAGGCTGGTTGGTCACCTCTACCATATTACTGTTCTGCACCACCGCAGTCATCAGGCTCTGCGCCAGAGAAGAAGGAGCAAAACCAGAGGAACAAATTAAATGATACATGACATCAGGGCTGGGCAATACATTGATATTATATCCATATCGTTATATGAGACTAGATATCGTCTTAACGTCTCTTACCTGGTTTTAAAGGCTGCATTACAGTGAAGTGATGCCATTTTCTGACTGTCCTAGCTGTTATTTGTCTTTACCCACTTAGTCATTGTATCTACATTACTGATGATTATTTATCACAAATTGAGATTTGTGATAAATAATCATCAGAAAGCACCAACAGTCAACCCTACAATATCGCCGCAATATCGCCATTGATGTATTTGGTCAAAAAGAAAATCATAATATTTGATTTTCTCCGTATTGCCCAGCCTTACATGACATAACGATACAATGAGATGTACGCATGAAGGCTACTGCTCTCATTTGGCATGTCTTACCTGGAAGTCAGTGTGAATTCCCTGGAAGCGCTCTGCATCGTTGGCCAGCTGGCAGCGGATGTCGTGGCTGTTGGTGAAGATGCTGTTGAGGTGGGCCCAGGTCCTTTGGACAGACATCCAGGAGGAGATGACCAGGTCGGCCACCATCAGCTTCCTCTGCCATCCACTCACCTCCGCCTGGAAATACTCGACGTACTTGCTCATCAGGATGTTCTGCAGCTGCACCTGGAGGGAAAGCAAAGGAGGAGCTTTACACGATCCGCTGTAAGATAAATGAAATGATTAATAACCATCCATTATGTTTCTGAGCACGTTTTGTTCTGATCAGTTAAACATATAGTGTGTTGTTTCTGTCTCCCCCATGAGGCATTCTAAGTAATGACAACAACACTGTCATTGCATCCACATGATGCAAGCCTTCGGTGATCGCGCACCACCCCCACCCTTCCTCCACGCAGTTACTTGTAGCCAAGGAGGGAAAAAAAATAAATAATGATGGACCTTATATGACTCATATTTCTCCATATCTGTATCTGTTTCAGTGTCTCTGTGTCCCAACCGGCAGCGGCAGATGGCCGCCCACCAAGAGTCAGGGTCTGTCCGAGGTTTCTAGGTTTCTTGAACAAAAAGGAAGGAAAAAGGAAGTTTGTCTAGACTTACTCTCTCCGTACAGTGTCCTGTTATGATTTGACACAAAATAAAAAATTGAATTGAATTCAGAAGAGGTAATTACTCTTCCCTCTTACCCTTCCCTTTCTGCGCACGAAAGTCGCCGGACTGCACCATTTTGTTAACATAGCCATACTGAGAAATACAGTGTTTTGTGGAGCTGATAGGCTTTATTAGCTTTGCATCAACTCATTTGGCAATGGTTTGAATATAACGGAAGTCCATTAATATGGAATAGTTGCGGACTATAGCTTTAATATCAGGAAGTCAGACTGACAGAAAGCACTACATAGAGACATAAAGCAACACTGGAATATAAAATCTAACCCTGAGCCTGATGTTCTTCATCAAACAGTTATCAGCATGAAACTACTAAGATAAACTAGATATCACGCTCACCTGGTTGTCCTCCAGCGTTTCGATCAGATTCTCATCAGCTTTGAGCAGAGGGGTTCCTGTGTTGGTGTGAGTCTCATATGACAAGTACATAACACTCCACGTCTGGGTAATCTCGGCCAAAACCTAAATAAATGGAGGAAATGTTTCTTTACAAAATGTGACATCTGCCATTTGTCAACGAGGAAAATCATACAAGATTTGCAGTAGGATAAACATAAAACGTGTAATCTTTTTTACTTAGTATGTTATTTATCTTTCTTGTCCATTGTGAGTCTGCTTCATGATTATCTTTGCGGTGTTATTTTTAAGGATATGGAAAAAGTAGCGATTTATTCGGGACAGTATTTGTCAGGAATATTTTTTGAGATTTAAAATGCACACTGAACTCTGAACTGTTACTATAAATGCAGGGATTGCGACAGGCTCAAAAAATAATTGTCTTAAAGGTCCCATGACATGCTGCTTTTTGGATGCTTTTATATAGGCCTTAGTGGTCCCCTAATACTGTATCCGAAGTCTTGTTCCCGAAATTCAGCCTTGGTGCAAAATTACAGCCACTAGAGCCAGTCCCACAATGAGCTTTCCTTAGTACATGCCATGTCTGTGTCTTTAGCACAGAAAAAGACACAGAAAGATTCTCTGGGCAGCTGTGGGCGGCGGGCAAAACAGAGAAAGGGGAGGTAGCCTTTCCCCTTATGACAACGTAAAGGGAAGATTCCAGATCGGCCCATATGAGCTTTCATTTTTTCAAAGGCAGAGCAGGATACCCAGGGCTCGGTTTACACCTATCGCCATTTCTAGCCACTGGGGGACCATAGGCAGGCTGGGGGAATGCATATTAATGTTAAACAAACTCATAAAGTGACATTTTCATGCAATGGGACCTTTAAACAGTTTTGACCCTTCACAACTACTGCAATGATACATAGGACACTATTCTACAACTGGTTGGTCTCGATGATTCTTACTTTCTCTATGGCCATTTCTTTCACAGCCTTGTCCACTATGTTTTTGACCTCATCCTCCACACGGTGAAGCTGTAATTCCAAAAGGTCCCCCAGGGTGGTGCCTTCCCCCATCACAAACCTGACCTGAGGACCAAAAGGAATACACGGCAACCATGAGTGCGATCAGATTTCACATCGGGATAATTGGGTTCACTGAGCTGTGCTGGTCATTACAGGCCTGGACAAGGGTTGGCAGGGTAGTTTAATGAAGCTGGAGTATGTAAAGAACAGAACTAGGGCTGCACAACAATATTCTTTTCTTGATTCAAATTGAACATTGAATTGAATACAAAAGGCAGTGCTAAAAAAAATGACAGACACATTTTAGAGTGCAGATTTTCTTTCAAATAACAAAAAAATATGAGTGTCTTTCGCAATATGTTACAGCCTTTCGCAATGTGTGTATTGCGCCAGTTGATATCGCGATGACGATAAAAAAAACAATATATTGTGCAGCCCTAAACAGAACTTTACTCAATAGAGTGTGGCAAGTATCGTATACGGTGCGACATTATTGACTCAGATACCCCAGTGGTGTTCATAAGCTGTTGCCAGTGTCTTTCTCTGACGGCGGAGTTTTGCAGCTCGTTGACAGCTCTCAGAGAGGTCAACAGGTTCTTCACAGTCGACTCTAGACCCATGTAGACGTCCCACACCCGCACCTCCTTATCCAGCATCTTCATCTCCTTTAGCATGGAACACAGATAGTCATACATTATGAGAGAAATTTGCTCTTTTTCTCAACCCTCGCAAAAATGAAAGATTTGAACGTTTGTCCATGGAAGCGTGCCATACCTTAGCGAATCGTCTGAGCTCCATGTCCATCTGCTCAACATTGATCTCTTTCCATGGAGTCTTAGTCCAATCTTCTATACTGGTCTGGCACGGAGAGAAGGGAAACATTTAGAATCAGAATAAAAAAAAAAGGGTTTATTGTCACAGTAAATTACACTGAATTTGCCTTGGTGATTGGTGCATACACAAACAAACAACTTCATCTGTGATTGTCTGAAATCTATTTCCCCCACAGTCTCACAGGTCATCTTCAGGTATGGTATAGAATTCATTCTGTAGCTTGTGGGTACGTGCAGAGTTAAAAGCTGAGCCTAACTATGCAGGCCCTGCTGCATTGTGTTAACGATGTATTAATGGTTGCTCAAACATAGCTAAGAAATCAAGTGCTGAGTAACATTTACCTTCACAAAGATGACCATGTCCCAGACTGCTTTAACCAGTATGATATCAGAGCGACACTGGCGCAGTTGCTTGTAGTCTGGGAAACTGACCTCAAAAAGATCAGCTGTGTCCTGCAGCTTCTTCATTTCCGCCTCCATCACAGCTACGGCTCGATTGGACTGGAGACAGAGACATTTTGATACGCTGTGGCTTAAAACTGTAATGTTTGTTTTGATTCTATTAAATTACACACTTTTAAACTTATATTTTTTTTGAATCGGTAGTAATAGTAGGTCTCCCAGTGCTTACCTTATCAATTAGTTTATATTGCTCCTCCACATTGATCTTAAAGATTGGTTCAGTACGAAACTGTTCTCTGAACTCATGCTGCTTGACCTGAAATGTGAGAAAAAAACTGCACACTCAGGATTCGTTGAAGCTGCAGTTCCTATGCATATATTTCTCCATCTCTATATCTATTACTGTGCACACTGGGGGGGTCATATATAATGCAGGAAAGAAAGTGAGAAGGTTTATGTGTCAGATATTGAGGTCTTTGTATGCGGTTGCCACACTGACATCCTACCCCCCACACAGCCTCACCTCAAAGCGGACACATTTCCTGCGTATAACTGAAACTTCATTTGATTGTAGTGGTGCCACTTCATGTTTAACAGTGAACGCGATTTTCCTCAGACTTGTCCACTTCTCCGGCAGCTCCTGTGTTTTGTGGTAATCAAGTAAAGAAATATACATAGAAGTCATGGAAATGTGTGTGTTTGAGTATTTGGTACACACTTCTAGCTGGGTGTAGACGCTCTCTGGCAGCTGCTGTCCATAGGTCTTGAGGAGATCAGCAGTAGACTTGAGAGGTTTGAAGTGCTGTTCGGTGCTGATCTGCCGGTCTCGTATGGCCATGAGGTGTCCCATGATGTCCACGAGGCCTGCATAGTCGCCATCTGACACCTTGTTAGAAAGGCCATGGGCCGTGTCCTGGACAAAAGAGGATAATTCTCTCACGCTGCGGGATAGAGAGGAAGGAGGAAGATGTAAGGGGTTAAGGCTGGGCAATATGGAGAGAATCAAATATCACAATATTTTTGACCAAACACCTCGATATTGATATTGCAACCATATTGCAGGGTGTTTTCACAAAATATTTACACAATAAGATTTTTTTAAATAATCATCAGTAGTGTGGATATAATGATGAAGTGGGTAAAGGCAAATAATAGAACAGCTACAGCAGTCTGGTAAGTTCAGAAAATGACATCACTTTACCGTAAGGCAGCCTTTAAAACTAGGAACACTAATGTCAAATTACTATACTCAAAATTTAAGACATTATCCAGTCTCATATCA
Organism: Perca flavescens; assembly: GCF_004354835.1. Taxonomy (NCBI): domain Eukaryota; kingdom Metazoa; phylum Chordata; class Actinopteri; order Perciformes; family Percidae; genus Perca; species Perca flavescens. The sequence continues at coordinate 6,608,519 of NC_041342.1, read as the reverse complement.
TAATGTCGATTTAATATCCATATATTGCCCAGCCCTAGTAATGGTTCAGAGTGGGCAGGACTGGCACAGGAAAAAGTCTCTTCAATAATGATATGAAATAAAAAGAAACTCTTTGTCACCACTTTGTCCCCTAAAGCGTTCATTATGCTCACCATTCTCGCACGAAAGTGTGACGTCATAGGAGCACCGTAACTATTTACACTCGCGTGTGGTGGTCGCGACACTAGTTGCAGTCTTCTCCTGAACAGAGGTGTCGCTAATTAGGAAAGGCTACCGACTTTGCTATTTCTACGGACTAGAAGAAGAAGAAAAAGGTAAACAACGGCAGAACTGGCAGCAGCATTGCCGTCAATGTCAACAGTGGCTAAGATGATATTGGAGTCAATGGATGAGGAAGAACAGCTGCTTTTGAGCCTGCTTGCAAAGAAACGAAGAAAAAGAAGGTGGAATGTTCGTCCTTTGAGTAACGGCAGACATAAATATGATGAGTTCAATATCCTTGCGAAACAAATGAGGATGATAGACGAAGAGAAGCACTTTGAATACTTCAGAATGTCTGCACAACGATTCGATGACCTACTTCGTCAGATCAAGCCCTTCATTCACCATAAAAGAACTCATCCTAACCCAGTAAGTTTACAAGAGAGACTTTGAGAGTCCTGGCATCCGGTACCAGTCAGAATGCAGTTGCTACTGGTGCGCTTGCTCGGAAAGCTTGCCCTCGAACTCGTCCATGCTTCCTGTTTTCCGCTTTGTCGTGCGGCGCTGAAAAAAACAGAGTGGCGAGATCTACGTAATTTTGAAGTCACATTGTCGCGCGACAGGTCGGGAACGGTGACTGTAAAGAGGCCTTTAGTTGGACAGTGAAAACTGACTGCCTTTAGGTAATGTTTTTTGCGATTGTGGGCCTTAGACCATGAGGTATATTAACATCCTACTTTATTCTGATCATTCTATTACTTGTATTTAGGCCATATCTGAACTATCTATATGTAGCTAGAAGTGATGAACTTTAGCCTACTTTCAGAAGACACATCTGGAAAAGTGTTATCAATGGGGCCCTCCAGGATAGAGCCAGTTGGCTGGTAGCCATTGGTCAAAGCATTGTTTCCTCCCCCATCTATGTTACATATGTTATAGAATATATACCATGTTCGAACAAAGAAAGCCAGAGTGACTTTTGAGAATCTGGGAAGCTGTCCTCTCTGAGCTCTGCAGGGCTTGTACATGATGCTGATTTCTTCGATGTAAATAAACCTTTATAATCAAGAAACAGCGTCAGCGGATTCCTTTCCATACAGCAACGCATCATCGATACTAATTAAACAACAACCACAACCATAAAACAGTATAGCAGTGTAATGTATTTAACAATGTCTGTTTTCTTTATTTTCAGGTAGTTCTTATCCATTTTTGTAGTTGTAGTTTTCCATTGAGAGTGATTCACTTAAGAATGTGTTTGCGCGTGTGCATGCGTGTCTAACCTCTGGTTGACGTGGTTGAGCAGGTGCTCCTTGAACATCCAGCTCCATCTCTTGATGACATTCATCAGCGTGTGCTTGAAGGGTCTGATATCGAGCTGTAGCCAGCCACAAAACACCCTCCTGTCCTCCATCTTGCTCACCCGTGTATACAGAGACTCAAACAGGTTGATCTGGAGCCAAGAACGATACAGTGACTCAGAGACATTGGATCTAAGAGAAGAAAGGACCAGAGAATGTGAAGCACACCTGTTCTTTGAAGTTGTCCAGGGTGGGTGGGTTCTTTTTCAGCTCATAGTCAGCATACAGCTCGGCTTCCTCTGTACTTAACACGTGGCCGTATAGCAGGAACTGCCTCATAAATTCAGACCTGTGAAAGTTGAGGTAAAAAAGACGAAGGGGATGTTTATAACTATTTAAGTGAACAAAATGAGGCACGAGAACCTATATTTGTGTATTTCAGTAGTGAAGCAATTTGATAAAAGTTTTGACAGAGAGCAAAACACTTCTGACCTGTCATCAGTCCAGAGGTAGCGGTAGCTGGCAAACGATCCCTGATATTCCCTGACCTAAAAATCAACACAATCATTTACAACCATAAGCATCATAAATAAGCCTCCACGTGCGTACAGAAAACAAACACTTACCTTAGTGATAGCTGCGCGTGCCCGTGAGCGGATCACATAGCACATCTCTGACAAATCCTCCATTTCATTTATGTCACACTACAAGAAACAAGATTGGATAAGACAAGGGTGTGTGTGTGTGTGTGTGTGTGTGTGTGTGCGTGCAGATATGTTTCGGCGTATGAACTTACAATCTCATCTGTACATCACCTGATAGTTATCCAGCCGTTGATGCTTTGCCACTCTGGGAATGAAGGACGCCATGTTGGTGATGTTGGCCACCATCTTATCCACAATATCGTAGAAGTTACCACTGTGGCTGAAGTCCAGCGAGGGGTCAAAGGTCATCTCATTGCTGTTGAGTACCAGCCGGACCTCAAACAGTGGCGTAATGCGCTGGGCTGCATCTGTGTTGTCCATGAGGTACTGCAGGGAGCAGCGGACTGCGCTGGAGAAGCCCGTCAGGATCATACGGTCCACGTAGTCTGTGTAGGCCTGCCACTCATTGCTGTCCAGGTCTGTGACACCGAGCAGAGACTGGCTCTCCTGGAGCACGGTGGAAAAGTGAGTGGGAGTTAAGTTAAAGTCAAAGTACCTTTATTAGTCTCCCCAAGGAGAAATTTGTTGTGGACACTGGGAGAAATTGTTGTAAAAGTTAAAATAAGGACACACAACAAGCACAGGGTTAAAACAATTAAAAGATGTACAGTAAACATTTGGGTTACTCAAAGAGCTATGCATAAATATCAATACATTCAGTTAAAAATATGCATTAATTCCTCCATTCATATCCATACATACAGTACATTCAGTCACAGATATACATGAATGAATTCATAGTCATACATTTTAAAAGGGAAACAAACTGTAAGGATTAGGGCTGGGTACCGTATTCTCTACTTTCTAGGCACCGACCGAATTGCCTCCTTAGTATCAAGTATTGAAAAATGTCTCATCATTCAATACCCAATTTCAATAGAAAAAAGTGGCAGGAGAGCTTCTGGTATCCTTTTAACCACCGGTGCTCATGGAAGGGAATAAAGTACACGGTAAGGAGGAAGAATTATGACAAAAAAAGTCATGTCCAGGCACTTAAGGTTGGTTACAAAAAAATGATTAAAAAGCCTTTAATTAACAGGGCAAGACATTAAAAAATACACCAACGTGTATCGACTTGAGCCTTCCTCAAGGTTTCAATACCTAGGGAGCAGATGTTTCAGCGTCAGTGAGCCAATAAGCATGCAGCATGCTTCTGCCAATATCTAATAATGCTGTTGATTGGCTGTCTAACATTACACATCTTAGAGACGCAGGAAAAACTCTACGTTATGCAGAGACGTTGCTGTTTTTTAGTTAAAATTGATTTCATAAAATTGGTTTTGAAAAAAAGTATTGTTCAGGAACAGGTATCGAAGTCACGGGATTGGTATCAACATTTATTTGAATGATGCCAGCCCTAGTAATGATACTCATGGATATGAATAAACCTCTGTAGTGTTCAAGTCCCTTTTTTCCAGCAAACAAAAGTAAGGTGAGAAAATATACCTGCAGCAGTTTGTGTATTTCCTCCCCTGTACTGGTGATGAGAGCGTGCTGTTTGGAAACACTCTCATTAATGTCAGAGAAGATGAGGAGGGTCGAACCACGACTCTTTCTGGTGATAAAGGCACGATGGCTGAATTTCCCCATAAGGGCCTGGATGGTCTCCACATTAGCTTTACTCTTCTGGACACGACTAGAAATGCTCTGGCGATAACAAAAGAGAGGAAGTATTACAGCCAGTAATTATATTCCCTTTGGTTGACAGCTGCATGTTGCCTTTTGTTTCAGGAATGTTTGCTGTTATTGAGGAAAGCTGACTTGGACGACATAAGGAGCATGCCAGGATTCATGCTACAATGACAGGCAGCAGTTTCACAGCATCGTTTGATAGGACTATGCTATTGAACAAACTCTAAAATAAATATTATATTAGAGCACAGAATGCAGCTGACACAGGATCTTTTCTCTAAATATAGCAGAATAGTGTGAATATGCTGCAAAATAGTGTCACTGTATCACCCATGGGAAAAAGAGAGGATTTTTCTGTGTCATGGTGACATGGAAACCCGGTTCCTACACAACCGTTAGGAATCGGACCGGATTAGAGCGCAAATTTCGGTTCCTCATCTCGGTTCCACCTGATGTGGCGACTGAAATATTATACAAAACGGACGTAAAAGCATATTAACCATTCACGGCACATGATCGCTAGTAAAACATATTACACTTGCTCTGCTAGTCTATCGTTAGCAAGCTAGCTTTTAGTGCATTTAAAATGCCTTAAGCAAAGCGGTCGAAAGTGTGGCAGCCAAGGATTTGGACATCGCAATAGTAACTGTTATTTATTGTTAAATTATTGTAGTTGTGTGTTAGGTGACTTAGGTTTACTTAAGTACTTTAAAACGTTAATATATTGTTACATTTTAAAGTTTCTTTGATGTAATTTTTCAGTTTTTCAAGAATCGATTTAGGAATCGGAATCGTTTTCAAAGTATCGGTTTGGCATCGGAATCGTAACAATCCAAACAATACCCAATCCTAGTCGTGGTACTTGCCAAATTCCCTTTGCATGGATGTTAATAGTGTGAACATGCTGCATAATAGTGTCAACATAATGTACTGGAAAAAAACAACAACTCACTAGCATTAGACTTTGCACCTGTCAAATAAGAAACACGTCAACTGTTGAGTACCTTGACCAGGTCTCGTGTGCTCTGGATGTAGTCCCATAGGTGGTCCTGAGCCCAGCTCAGCTCCCGGAGGGCCGGGTCTAGCTGCCGCCTCGTCCCGTCCATCTCCTCTTTCACCAGTCCCAGCTCTACAGCCAGGATGGTACTGTGGAGCTGGTTGTACCATTGGGTCACCAAGGTCAGTGTCTGCATGTACTACAGGATACAATGCAGTGTTAACTAGGGCTGCACAGTATGTGGCTCTTTTGCTGTTGTTGTGATTAACAATTTTAGATTTTTTTGGCATGGCCTGCACATCCGGCATTGCATGATGATGCTATTGGCCCTCTTGAATTTAAATGAAAAACAGTCTTTCAAATGTGACCGAGGATTTTCGTCATTTTGGGCAGCAGAATTTGATGTTTCAGCTAGCATTTCTACTGAAACTGTCTCTGAACCGTCGCCGCTCACCTGATCCACCCCCATCTTGTTCTCAATCTCCTACAGAAAGACTTGGCACTGTGGCCGGGTTGGCTCAGTGGGTAGAGCAGGTGCACGTATACTTAGAGGGTTATGCCTTGTTGCAGAGTTCCAGGGTTCGAGTCTGACCTGTGACGATTTCCTGCATGTCTCCCCCCCTCTCTCACCTAGCTGTCCTATCAATTAAAGGGTGCAATTTTCTTTTGGTTTTCATTAGTCAAAGTTTTTTTTTTACTCAGTAACGGATGGGATTTGTAATGTAGTGAAATACAATACTTCACTCAAAACGTAATCAAGTACATTTTAAATTACCGATTTAAAAAACTACTTGAAAAATACAAAAGACACAACAAAACTACTCAATACAGTAACGTGAGTACATGTATTTTGTTACTTTCCACGTCTGCATAAAACATACAACTCGCAACATGAACACATCCCCTTAGTCATCACCACCCACCCAGACAAAAATCAAGAAAAGATGACACAGTAACTACCAATATCCCAAGACCAGTAACACACAAGACAATTAACTATACACCAAATAAACATAATGTATAAATGACAACACCATAAACCCATCATATAGTCTTTCCCCAGCACAAAGCTTCGTAGAAGTCCTCCAGAAAGCTCAGGTACTCTCCCAATTTTTGGTATTTACATCCAATCTGGCATATCGTTCATATGACATTTTTTCAAACAATGCCAACCTAGCCATCTCACAAGCGCACTCTTGGATTGTCAGCACCCGTTCATTCTTCCATCATCAAATAATCTGTCTAGCTATCATCATACTAGTCTAGGATATATCATTCTTTTATCGTCATCGCAATATCAACTGGTGCAATAAACACACCGCGAAAGGCTGTGACATATCGCGAAAGACGCTCAGAGATTTTGTGTTGTTAGTTAAAAATATATATATATATATGTAGAAAGCTGCACTTTAAAATGTAGCCGTCATTCTTTTTTTAGTGGTGCCTTTTATATTCAATTCAATGTTCAATTTGTTCAATAAACGAATGTTGAAATGATTTCCTTTCATTTGATTCAAAATCAATGAGCAATTTGTAGTATTTTAGCAGACTATTGATATACTGTATTAAAACAGCAGAAATGCAGAACTGAGCACACTTCAGTATCTGTTTATTTACCGCAAGTAATATTGTTATCATGATTTTCAGCAACACTATCGCATATTTTCCTCTTATCGTGCAGCCCTAGCGTTAACACTTTAATTCTGATCATTTTCAACATATTTCACAGGTCAAAAACAATGAAAAACATTCACAGCCACAATTATAGCTGTCTAACAATATATCCGATGCAATACTACAAGCAGGGCTGCAACTATCGATTATTCTCCTTGTCGATTAGTCTGTTGATTATTTTCTCAATTAATTGATTAGTTGTTGGGTCTACAAAATGGTGAAAAATGACAATCAGTGTTCCCCAAAGCCCAAGAGGACGTCCTCAAATGTCGTGTTTTGTCCACAACTCAAAGATATTAAGTTCACCGTCACAGAGGAGTGGAGAAACCAGAAAATAACTAACTAGAAGCTTAGTTCCCCACCGTGTAGAGACTCTCCCGTTTGGAGTAGAGATGGAGAGCTGCTTTAGGAATGTTTTGGTTCTTCAGAATGCCCAGATACTTCACCTCCCGTAGCACTGAGGTCAACTGGAGACAGGCACAGGGAGAGAAGAGGAGGGCTGTCATAAACAATTGGATGAATCCAACGTTGCAGTTCATTATTTTGTTGCCTATCACCGTGACAGCATAAATCTGAATAGATGGGCTCAGCATCTTAAAATGGAGATCTCATTAACATTGGAACAAATACCCACACATACACAGCACATTAGAAAAAAAAAAATCACACTACATACGATAAATAGTTTATTCCTGGATTATAGTGCCGGATTTTGACGTTGCTAGTACATACTCATATCTGCTTGCACTTTTGACTTTGTCGTTTTCTTTGATGTGATGTTGAGTGCATTTTATGATTTTCTTTATCTGTTCCCATACTGTGGTTATTGCTGCTTATGCAAAATAGTCCCTCGGTTTATTGCAATCAAACCGCTTTTGCTACTTTTGGTTATTTGAGACACACCAGCTACTTAAATGATAAGAAAAAAAATGATGTAGCAAATAAGACAGCTTTCATGAATTTAGTGCAGGCTATATCAATATCATATTGCAGCAGAAAATTATATTTACTGTATATATTTAAATGATTTCACATAGTCTCACTTTGCCAGACCCTCCTCCAAAGCACATTGAAGGAGGGTCTGGCTACTCCACATAGCATTCGGGGATGGGAGGAAAACGTGCTCTGGTTAAATGGCATTTCTTTAAACCAATCAGAATCATCATGGGCGGTGTTAGATTTACCCTGCAGAGATCTGAGGAGCAGTTAACCATAGTCCTCAGAAATCCACCAAATTTTAAATTCCTACACAAAGAAAGCGGAAGGAAACGGAAAAGACATGCATCCGGTGGAATTTCCTTTAACACCGGAGCAATCCCGGAAGTGGAACACAAAGGATATAGACTAGTGTAAATGCAACCTTAACATGATTAATTGTGGAATGACTTGTATAGATAGATACATCTACCTACTATAAATGAGTTCACTGTATGTACTGTAACATCCATATTATGTGTTAGTAGGTAGGCACACTTCTAGTATGTAATACATCTATTGCATCTTCTTTGTGCTTACTGCAGGACTGAAGTTGACCTGGAAGAGGCCTGTGTCAGTGTCCAGTGTGAGCAGTGGTTCCTTCAGGTGGATTTGACAGATTTCCTCCAGGCCCTCGGTCCACTCTGAGAACTGCTCCTCATCATGCTGGTCCAGAACCTCCAGAACACGCTCACACTTCTGAAGGACATCGTCCGCTTCGGCGCACCCCAGAGGCCTGGAAGGGAGAGAGCGAGGAAGGGAGGGAAAAAAAAGCCAAAGAAATATAAAGATAAGAAGGAAAGGTATAAATGTCATTGGTATCTTGTACATGTTTGACAAGTAAACTGTAGTCTTGCAGTGTGTACACTAGAATTCTAGTCCAAAAAATAAGAAAAAAAAACATTTCCAAAAAGCTAAGGCCTATTTTACTTAAAGGGCAACTCCACCGATTAGACACATCGTAGTGTATCTACAGATCTTGTGGAGAAACTACAGCATATCATATCTGAAAAAAAGCTCCAGAGGAAGCTGTGTGACATCTGATAGATTTTTCCTCAGTTGGGGCTGAAGTTTGAAAAGGAAAGAATTTGAGATAATTGTGTCCGTGTGTGATAAGTACGGTCGGTCCCTACATATGGGCAAGCTGGCAGAGGTTGCTCCTGTTCGTGAGGATGCGATTTCGAAGCTCCTGCGTCCATTTGAGGTTTCCTGCCACTGACGGCATATTCTTCCCCAGCACAGTACAGCCTGACCGCAGCTGAAACACAAAGGCTGAATTACTTTGGCTGATGTCTGAGTCATTCATTACTTTAAGTTAATACACATTCCAAAGATGTTCATAGCAGACGTTTAGCTAAATTTGTGAATTAGGATACCATACCGTATGTGTCATATTAAACTAAGACATCCCTGTTATGACATCAATTAGTGATGTTACTGGCTGTAGTCGGATCACAAGGCTGTCTTTTTGTATATTCTGAAGTGTGTCAATATTCAAATGTCAAAAAGTCAGTTGAGAATATAATATAATAATTTCTCTTCAACCTCTCTTACCCCGTTTCTGTGTTGATCAAGTATAAACTGACAGTGGTCTACTTCCTGGCTGAACATGTCCAACAATACTTTGTAGTTAGGGGAGAACAGCTGGTGGATCCTGGGTCTCTCCAGCAGGGTGCTGAACATCTTCAACAACTAGATAGGACACAAAAACAACGCAGACAGTGTTCAATTTAGAAATTGAGGTATGATGTCCGAAAATATAGTTCTGATTAACGTTGGAGATTCCCTGGCTTTTGATCTAAGCCACCAACAAGTTGAAAATCCCCAATAACGTCCACATACTGCTCAGCTGCTCATCCATGTGATTATAGTATGCTAAACTTGCTCTTCTTACACAGACACTTAAAAAAAGTGTAACTGATCAAGACCTTGTCCCCAAATGACCTGGAAGTACATCACTAAACACAGTAATGGTATTTTTGAAGGGGTCAAGGTGTAACAGACATACCTTAAAGGTTGAATTAAGGTTTTTGGAGTGCTGGAAGGCCAGATTGAGGACAGTTCCCAGCCTCTGGTCAAAATCTCGGTTCTGCTCCATGAAACGCCTGTAGTGACGCACAAAACCCTGGACACAAGATGGCATTAGACAGGAAATACATTTTCAATCCCTTTCCTGATGAAAAAGCTTTGTGTCCACTTATATCTTTTTGGCAATTTTTATTCCATTACATTTTCGGCGCAGTACTACAAGTTCTCTATAGCTGAGTTGATCAGTATTGGCTGGAATAACACACTTGCGAAAAAATATATTGAAACACAAATCAAATTCTGATTCGTTCCAGTCTCGATTGGCTGAGTCACACTGGAAGCTGTCGTAAAATAGCGGTAAAATAGCTAGCAAATTAAATAAAATTGATGCACAAAGACTAATAACAACTCTTGCGTGTTGCTTGGCAACTACTTTGCTCTGCTAGTTTTCAATTACTGTACTGCTGTGCAGAAAAATTACATCTAATTGTTATTTTTTATTATTTGGCTGTGCCTGTCAATGCCACTTACAAACTGCTGTGAGTCACAGACTTTTGGGGCTTAATAATTACATAGATTAGATTAAATTAGAACTTTATTGTATTGCAGAGTACAAGTACAAAGACAACGAAATGTCAGTTTGCGTCTAACCAGAAGTGCAAAAAGAGCAGAAAAGTGCAATGTGATATACAAAGTATAGACAGGTGGTACATAGACAGGACAAGAAATATAGTGCAGCACACAGTGGTATACTGTTGGTTTACAGAAGGTGGTTTAGAGTAATATAAATTCAATATAGATATGTGCAGTGTATTAGCAGTTACCTTATAAGAGCAGAATAAATATTGCTATGTAATATGAACAATGTATGAACAACATGTACAGATATGTGCAATGTAGTAGCAGTGACATAATAGTAGTAAGGATAATAGATATAGATATATGCAGTGTATTAACAGGATATATTATAAGAAAAACAGAATAAATGTGGATATTCAGTATGAACCATATAGACAGATATGTACAGTATGTACATGTGCAGTGTGGTAACAGTACATAGCAGTGTGATATTAAAGAAAACTGTAACAAACTATTTCACTAGGACTCACATCGTTGGTGTAGTCCAGTGGGTCATATTTGCTCTCTCTGAGGGCCCTCCAGCGGTCATGGAACTCCTCGCTCATGCTGAAGACCATCTCACTGAGGACCTTCCCTCGGGATCCACCCAGTTCAACCTTCTCCAGTTTCAAAAAGTCCAGCGCTGTTGCAAAAAGCTCCTACAGATGAGAGGAGAAAAGCCACTGATGGGTCCGAGTGATAGGATGGAGGTTATCATTGTAAGAAATAAAAACTTTCTGTGGGGTGGCGATTTTGTACATCGCAACAATAACACACAAATATACATTAAAGGTCCCATGGCATGAACATTTCACTTTATTAGGTTTTTTTAACATTAATATGAGTTCCCCTAGCCTGCCTATGGTCCTCCAGTGGCTCGAAATGGTGATAGGTGTAAACCGAGCCCTGGGTATCCTGCTCTGCCTTTGAGAAAATGAAAGCTCAGATGGGCCGATCTGGAATCTTCTCCTTATGAGGTCATAAGGAGCAAGGTTACTTCCCCTTTCTCTGCTTTGCCCGCCTAGAGAATTTGGCCCACCCATGAGAGAGAGACATCATGGCTTGCAAACAAGCAAAGTGGCAGTTGGTCAAGGCCACACCCTCCCCTCTCTCCTCCTCAATAGCTACAGACACAGAAATGGCACATAAGGAAAGCTCATTGTGGGACTGGCTCTAGTGGCTGTAGTTTTAGACCAAGGCTGAATTTTGGGGAAAGAGACTTTAAATACAGTATTAGGGGATCACCGAGGATTATATAAAAACATCCAAAAAGCAGCATGTCAAGGGACCTTTAAACATGAATATACAGGATTTTACTTGATGTATTGATGTTGGGAATCATTTCTTCTTGAGGCTTATTGTTGTAGCCTTTTATTTTAGGAATAACAGCCAGGTGCTCACATTTCTAATCTTCCTTAAAACCAAACAGAGCTATGCTTGTCAACCCATGCACCTCTATCATAAGCAGCCTCTCCATGATGCGGTCTGAGCGCTGGAACACAAGCGTAGCCGGAAAGTCCCACAGCTTGATGTCCTGGCTGTGTCTGTAGTACTTGGGGATCCGCTGTCGGTGAGTGTGAAACAATTGCTTGAAGGTGCGCAGAACTGAGATGGTTATCTGGACTCTCTCCACCCCCTCCTCAAGCTCCATCTTAAACAACTCTTCGGGGATGAGGTAGGCAAAGGCCTGGATACAGACGCACAATCATATTCAGGATACCACAGATAGATATTCTGTCTCCCTCTCTTTCACACATACACAGAAATGTATCACTGTACCTTTTCAATGATCAGGTTGCAGAACTCCTGCAGGAGGACCACCATGCGTTGTGGAGTGCAGTAGTATTTGGAACGGCTCCAGATGAGACAGAGTGTGTGGAAAAGAGGAGGCAGTAGAGTGTCTAACTGTGGGAAACTCCTCTCTTCTAAGCTGCTGATCACTCTCCTCAGAGGGCATAAATACAGATCTATGTCCTCTGCTTCCAGCACCGCTATGGTATGCACATACAGAAGTAGTAATGGATAACATGAACCTAATAGGGGTGTAATTTAACAGAATTAGAATCATACAGTTGTGTTGTTAGATTGACCATTTTTAGCAACAGTGGCAATGTGATTGTGATTGCATAGTGTTTGTCAGAAATTACAAATAGATATGTCAATTGAGACAGGGCACATAGAAAAAAACTCGTTATTTGTGCATTTGAAGAATGAAGACATCATAATAGCTGTATGTGGATCTGTATCTCTGGTTGTAAGTGCAACTAAATGAGAGGTTGGGCTGCGAGAGATTAGTACATTTCATTAATTAATTAGCACTGATAAATGATGAGTAATGCCGATCTACCCTCATTGACTTTGAGGCAGATGTCTTTGAAGGAAGAGTAGTAACTGCTGTTGACTCTTCTCAGGATCTCCATGATGTGTTCCGCTTTGGGGCTCTGGATCTGAAAACAAGGACATTGTAGTAATAATAATATAATACATTTTATTTATATAGCGCTTTACATGGTACTCAAAGACACTTTACAGTAAAACCAGCACATGTAGCACATTAAAAACAGATAAGCGATAAAACCAACACACATTAAACAAGCATATTAAAAGCAATTAAAAACAATAAACCCAGTAACTATCTGGTGAGAAATTAACTATCGTATTGACTATCGTATGTGGAAAGCTAATCTAAAGAGGTATCTTTTAATGAGTTTTGAATGTGTGTGTGTGTGGGGGGGGGATTGTAGTGGTGGAGCAGGACTGTGAGGTAGAAAGAAGCCTGGTTATTGAGGGCTTTGTGGGTGAGGAGGAGGACTTTAAACTGGATGCATCGGGAAACAGTGAGCCAGTGGAGGTTCTGAAGGACGGGAGTGATGTGATCACGGGAGCGGGTGTGGGTGAGGAGACGGGCAGCAGAGTTTTGGATGTATTGCAGTTTATTTAAGGCTTTTGCAGGTGAACCATAGAGGATGCTGTTGGCCGTAGTCAATTCTGGAAGTGATGAAGGCGTGAATCAAAGTTTCGGCAGCAGAGAAGGTGAGTGATGGGTGGAGACGGGCACTGTTTCTGAGGTGAAAGAAGGCAGTTCTGGTTATTTGGTTGACAGTGAGTTGTTGACAGTGATATTATTATTATTATTGGTGTTCTTTGTGAGGGATTTTGGTTTGTTGTTGTTTGAGTTGGAGGAAGTTGGTTTGCATCCAGGTTTGAATATCGGTGAGGCAGTTGGTCAGGGTGGAGGATGTAGCTGTGGTGATGGATTTGGTAGAAATGTAGATCTGGACATCATCGGCGTAGCAGTGGAAGTGAAGACCATGTTTGCGTATGATATTTCCGAGTGGCAGGATGTAAAGGATGAAAAGGAGAGGACCAAGCACCGAACCCTGGGGGACGCCTTGTGACAGAGGAGCAACAGAGGAGGTGCAGTTGTTGATGTGTTTGAACTGTTGTCTGTTGGTGAGATAGGAACGGAGCCAGGAGAGTGTGGTGCCACTGATGTTGCAGTAGGTTTCCAGTCGGAACAGGAGAATGGAGTGGTTGATGGTGTCGAAGGCTGCAGTGAGGTCAAGCATGATAAGAATGGTGAGGTGGCCAGAGTCAGAGGAGAGGAGGAGGTCATTGGTGACTTTGAGGAGGGCTGAGGAGAGCGGAATCCAGACTGAAAAGGTTAAAATTTATTTATTTTATTGGAAGAGAGGTGGGTTTTAATTTGAGCAGCGACAACACGTTCCAGGATTTGATTGACGGAGACGGTGGTTATTTTATTGTCCTTTCTGTGAACAGTGACAAGTGCGTGATTTGGTTGAGTGAGAAGTAGTCCAGGTGTTTGTGCCATGTTGAATTTAAATTTGATTACATAGCGATCGAGTGTTGAGCAGGGCTATTTTCAGATGATGTTTTGGAATCAGTTGGGAGGACTGGGGAAGGGGACAGAGGTTGAGCAAATTGGCATGCTGTGAATTGCTGTGTTGACGTGATGACAAAATACGGTTTGACCATAGTGAAGGGATGCAGTTGGACGATGAGAGGTGGTATGCAGTGACGGACTGGGATCAAAAAACGGCCCTGGCATTTGCAACACACCGGCCCTATTTTTGTCAATAACCTAGCTTGGAAATTTTTAACTCTATGGAGCTAAATCAGGACCAAATGTTTTGTTAATTTGAAAAAAAAATATATAGTTGAAAATCTAAAGCTTGAAATTGAAAATTTAAGTTTTGGTCAAAACTTGGAAAAAATAAAACCATGTATTCAAACTAAAAATAAGTGTACCAATTTTTCTTTCAGTTTGAATAAAATATAGATAAAATTCTGGAATTATTTTGAATAAATTATAAATTTTCATTTTTTTACTTTTATATTTGCCACGCAAAGGTTTGACCAGGTGGCTGTTATGGTACATTATGGTTTGGTACAAGGCACTTACAAGTGCTTAGAGCCTTGTTAGAGCCTTGTACCAAACAGTAGTGTGGCGTCACAGCCACCTGGTCAAACCTCTTCTCTGGAACCCAGATGAGTGACAGTGGTGTGTTGCAGTTGTAACATCATGGGGGGCTGACCTCCCCAAAGTGGCCACTGGAGATGCCCTAACCCCCAGAATGGTTACCAAAAGCAGTTAATGTTCCAAATGGTTGCTGCTAGAAAAAAACAGCCTGAGAAGAGCTTGAGATTCAGTGAGGTGAGGAGTGGGCTCATTCACCCTCACAGTGTTTGTTTTGTTAGATTGCCATTTGTTTGATTTAAGACAGTCATTTAATTTGTATTGTGTTAAGTTATAGTTTTATGTTTTATTAAAAGGCTCATTAAGGTCAAACTGCAATCCTGACTCCTGGTCTCCTGTTTGTGCTATGGTAAGGTGTTATCTTTCGATTTCATTCTTTGTTTCCATATGGACTGTATAGTATAAGGTGCCATATGAAATGTATCTTATATTTGAATTTCTCAACATTCTTCTCACCACTGATAATAAGCTTTGGACTTGAGACTAAATTATGTCAGTGTTCCATTTTCTTTCATTTTGGACACCTCATACATTGAGTGAAAGAACACCCTGATTTGTCATGCTATATTTACATATTTGGTAATGCTGGATTCAGCACAACCCCCCCTTTCCAACAAGCCATCATATGTGTTTCTATGATAATCCCTGGCAAAGTAACCACAAAGTAAATGAAACCATTCTGCATAGATATTCATTTTTTGCATGTTCGCCTATATTAGGTATGTATTTATAGGTCTCTATTTATTCCATACATTAAGATATTCACATCCTTTCTTTTCTAGTAGGTAATGCAACTTCCTGACTACAAACATGCCAAGTTTCAAAGCTCTTAGAGCTTGTGTGATTGATCTGCATTAGTTTCTATACCTTAACTCCCATACGGACAGGCTATATTTTAGTCTTTTTTTGGTTTTGGGGTGTATAACAATATCTGTTAATTTAACAATCTTAGCAGTAAAATATTTTTAGCCAAGAATCAATGTCATATATGGGAGACCTTAGAGATGAGGAAAAACATTGTTTGGTTTAGTTCTACCTCCGGTAGGAGTATCTCAAAAACTAAAGCCATTTTTGACCATTTGTCACTAGCCTAGTATGTGAATAGGCAGCCAGAGCGTTTGTTTGGAGGACGGGGTGGTGACATATGGGGCCACAGGGGGGAGCTGGTGAGGGTGATCGATCTGGGAGCTGCCATGGTGGGCAGAGAAGAAGAAGACTGCGCGCGGGAGGGGAGTTGGGGCGTGTGGTAAGGTAAATCATAGACATAATATAGAGGTAAATTGTCACGCACGTGGGGCAGACTGTACAGCGAGCTGTAGGTTTGCTGCTAAAAACGAGCAACCTAGTCTGTTTGGGTGAACTCCACCAGGCCTATAGAAAGAGCGACGGTTTAAATTGTCAATGAAACCAAAGTTGTGGGTATGACAGGTGGACTGAAGCCAGGTGTTGAGACTGAGAAGCCGGCTGAAGCGCTGAGTCATGGAGGGGACAGCGCTGGTAGGGACCACTGATAAAAACAGATTTTCCACAACTTTTTAAAATAGTCTTTCGTCCGTTCAGATTTCCGACGAGCTGTGTCATTATGGCCAATGTGTAGCCTACTAGGACCCGGTTTATGGAGGAAGGAAGTGAGTGCAGCAGCCCCGGGTAGTTTGTTAAGCAAAGTCGGAACTGTGGCTCCAGATAAACAGCGTGTGGTGGCATTAAAGAAGGCCTAATGTATAGCCGCTTTCCGACCGGAGGGCTTTTTGCAGTTCCTAGAACATAAAATTCCTAGAACTCTCTTTTTCTTTTTTTTTTTTTTTTTTTTTTTTTTCTCATGTTGCGACTGGACCAATTTGGGGATTTTTAAGTTCCTCTGGCCGCAGTTCCTGTAACTCTTTCAGCTCCTACTTCAGGGCAGGGTCTTTTCGCTGTTCCCTTTTCAGCATAGGAACCTAGGTCAACGAGGGTCGGGTTTCCGGTACAGACAGACCAACAACGGGACAATTTTAACAATTTTCGCCATCTTATTCATCACTAAATTCACTTCTGACAACGTTTTAGGTGAGAAATGAACTGTTAACATTTCGAATATAGGCAGTCTTGCAAAAATTGATGCCGAATTGACAATTTGTAACTACCTGGTCGGAAAGCGGCTTACGTTCTTAATGATGCTATGGCCCACTATCAAGGTGGTGGGGGCGAGGACAGGGAGTTTGAGAAGGCTCGCTGCTTTTATAATGATCACATTTTGTTAACATTCTTGGGAAATGTGTAATTAAATTATATGTTTATTACTGGGGTCGTTAGTGGACTCTATGCTATATGCAGTCACATTTGAGGTCTGTTGACATTTAATAATTCTGGCCTTTTAAGCTGTGGACTCAACATCTGGTCTTTAGGAATAACAAGAGTCTCATATCCTGTGTCTATGAATTAAACACATCTATTACTGACACTTTGAGAACTGCAGTTTCAGTGTGAATTGACTGCACCCCGGCCAACTTCTACAGAACCATGTGTCATACTTGTGACTGGATGCCCAGCAGGTTCTCCCTTTGAGCGGTCCAAAACTGGAGCTCCACGTTGGGCCCTGGGTGGTCTCCCCGGAGCAGCACCATACCAGAGTCTTTCTTCAAGACATTCCAAATCTGTCCAGACCACTGGACTATAAGAGTTTCTATAGAGTATAACAAGCCACGGTCCAGTGGCCAACCAGAAGCGCTGAGGGAGACAGAGAGTGGGGGGGGATCGGTGTGGGTAAAAATGGCAATATGGTCTTCGGATGATGAAAGTACAGTAGGCAAACTATAAAAATGACTATAATATTATTCTAGTTGTAAATCAGTCTGGTCAATTTAAATCTCTGAGAAGATTTACTTTAACAAAATGTTATTTCCTTGTCTGTGCATTAGCAACTTACACATTTATGACATGAAAATAGTAGCTTTTATGCTACTGTACATTAAATTTAGCTCTATATTATGCAATAGCCCAGTGTGTGCTTCTCCACAAGGAAACTTTAGTACATGTTACTTTTATAAAAGCTACATGAGAGATGTATACATTTGAGACGTCTGTATCGACGACATTACCAGAGCTTACATTAGCGTATTTGTTTAGCCAAACTTTCACAACCCGCGGGTCAACTGACAACACTTACTGCTGTTTTGAAGATATTTTTCCTTAAGATTTGTCTTGACTTGTGGAGTCAATGGTTTTGATCATGGATGTACAATAACAAGTAGGCCTAGTGACAAGTAAACAAAGATGGCACCCGGAAGTGGCCTTGCTTTTCTCATTTTTGTTCCGAATCCTTGCTAGTCTTGAAATATTATTAAATATCAAGAAATACAATGCGTTGTGAAACTGATAGTACATTTAATTTTTTTTATTTTTACCATATATATTTTTTATTTTGTTGCAGTCATGATAGTCTATATCCACGATGTTCCACTTCCGGGATTGCTTGGAAGTTCCGCCGGATCATGCTCTTTTCGCCCGGATGTCCGGTACCTTCCGCTTTCTTTGTGTTGGCATTTTAAACTCTGGTGGATTTCTGAGGACTATGGTTAACTGCTCCTCAGATCTCTGCAGGGTAAATCCAGACAGCTAGCTAGACTATCTGTCCAATCTGAGTTTTCTGTTGCACGACTAAAACAACTTTTGAATGTTCCACCAAAACAAGTTCCTTCCTGAGGCTATTTTGCAGAGGCGCTGTGGCTCCGTCCAGTGCTTAACGCCGCCCATGACAATTGTGATTGGTTTAAAGAAATGCCAATAAACCAGAGCACGTTTTTCTCCCATCCCTGAAGTTTATTTACAAATCCTACTATGGCCACGCCCAGGGCTGAAAATCAGATATTGCGATATTCTTGTCCTAATACCTCGTTATCGATACTGTGGCGATATTATAGGGTTGACAATTGGTGTTTTAACAAAATATCTTCACAATGAGATTTAAGATAAATAATCTTCAGTAATGTGGATATAATGACTAAGTGGGTAAAGGTAAAAATAATAGAAGAGCTAGAACAGTCTGGTAACACAGAAATGTTACTGTAATGCAGCCTTTAAAACCAGGAAAAGACAACACTTAAGCCATTTACGATATCACGATTTCCAAAATATATCTAGTCTCATATCACAATATCTATATATTGCCCAGCCCTAGCCACGCCCTATGAAGCAGCTCGATTGGTTGGGGTTAGGCATTGACCTTGAGTGGTTAATGTTAGGATAGCCGATTGGTCAGGGGATAGGACCTGTACAAATCGGGTTACGTTACCTTGCGTAAGCATGGACGTTCTTGGCGTGGCCATAGTTGGATTTGTAAATACGCATACGAATACTGTGTGGACTAGCCAGACCCTGCTCCGCAGCGCTGTGAAGGAAGGTCTGGCAATGCAAGACTACTGTATTAAGACAAGGAGGTATGTCACTTCCGGCTACTTGCTAGTTGAACGCCGAACCATTCATGAGAAACCAAACAAATGCAAGTCTTTAAACGGACTAATCTGAATGAAGTAGCATTTAACGAATCTGGAAATGCGGTGAGTTTCCTCCAATGGCTTGTGGCCAACATGTAACTAGGAATAAAGACATGCGTATTTTTCATGTTTAATCTTAGCGATAGAACGGCACATCTTGACTAAATGAACGCACTCCAATGGAAAATACACATTTAGCTAGGCTGTTAGCCACACACTAACCTGAGTACAATGTCCTGAGGCCGTGCCCTCTCCACACACAGTGGCAGGGGCAGCAGTGTCCGCCCCTCGGCGCGGCCTCTCATAGTCACGACCCTGTTCCTCAGTTTCTCCAGGTGCCTGTGGATGTCATCGGACACCACCGGCGGCCAGTCCTCATGGTTCAGCCCGCTGGACAGCACACACACTAGCACCTATGTAGCACAAACACACACACACACACACACGCTGTTTTTAAGTGGACTGTGGAGAGCAAACGACCCTAGAACGAGAGATTCAAGATGGAAAACTAACAGCTAAGTGTATCATGATTTTGATCCAGCGATGTAGTTTAGTTTCAACATTGGTGGACCCACATTATAGCTGGGCTGTGGTTGAAAACTACTGTACAGTTCTCCTTTGTGCTGCCAGCAATATTTTGAGTTAAAAAACACAAATCTTCATACCCCCAAACACCTGTATTACTGTATGAGTTGGACACTATACACACACACGCACGCATGCATGCGCGCACTAGAGCTGGGCAATATATCGATATATCGATATCGTGATATGAGACTAGATATCGTCTTAGATTTTGGATATCGTAATATGTTGATATGACATAAATGCTATCTTTTCCTGGTTTTAATGGCTGGATTACAGTAAAGTGATGTAATTTTTTTAATTTACCAGACTGTTCTATTATTTGCCTTTACCCACTTAGACATTATATCCACATTACTGATGATTATTTATCTAAAATCGCATTGTGTAAATATTTTTTTGTAAGCACCAATTGTCAACCCTACAATATCGCCGCAATATCGATATGGAGGTATTTGGTCGACAATATCGTGATATTAGATTTTTCCCATGTCGCCCAGCTCTAGCGCGCGCACATGCATGCACACGCACACGCATGCACTAGCCCACCTCAGAGATGACAACAGGTAGGTGCTCCATAGGGTATCCAGGCACTTCCCCCAGCCAGAGTTGGTTTCTGAATCCTTGGCGGGCGATTCTCTTCACGCCCTTCTTTAGCACACACAGGAGCTTGGTCTTCCATGGTGGGGACGTCTTCGCAGATGCAAAAACAGTAGGAATGCTTTCAACAGCAATGAAAGCACTAGAAATAAGTAGTGACTTATTTCAAAAGATGTGCATGTTAGATGGAG
Organism: Perca flavescens; assembly: GCF_004354835.1. Lineage (NCBI taxonomy): Eukaryota > Metazoa > Chordata > Actinopteri > Perciformes > Percidae > Perca > Perca flavescens. Next base: position 6,588,043 of record NC_041342.1, on the reverse strand, counting down.
TGTAGATCGCAAGCCCCAGAAGATATTGTCTAAGAGGTAAATACACAGTGATTGTGTGTGTGCACGACGGTGTTTAAATGAAAGTCTCAGGTTGTGAGGACATTTGCTGCTTTTTTTTTTTTTTTTTTTATAAATTGTGTCAATCAAGTCACCAAAGCAAACAGATGGGGGAATGTTCTTCATCATCAGCCTCTCTCTCGCACAGTATCTTTACCTCAGGGATATTGGTATACCGAGTTTCTATACAGTGCATACACAGAAAACAATAGCCATTAAATATTTACTCAAGGCTATAACCACAAATGAATTTCCTACAAAATTGACTTCAGCCAAGATGGGGAGATGACAAGGAAAATGACACATTTATGAAAGCAGGTGCCTGAACCTTTTTTTTAAATATATAAATGAGTGAAATGACTTTGTGCCTGTGTTTATTTTCCTTTTGTGTGTGTGTTTAAAATCCACTCTGGAATGTTGTGTGTGTGTGTGTGTGTGTGTGTGTGTATTTCTCACCTGAGCGTTCCCTGCATGCAATGTCCCTCCAGGTCCAGTGAAGAGCAGAAGTCTGTTGGTCCAGATGTGGTCCAGGAAATCCAGTATAATCTTCTGGTTCTCCTCCGCTCCGATGAAGCGGTTCCACTTATCTGTCTTCACTCGCAGCACGCAGAAGGCCTGCTCGCGAAGGAAGTCCACCCTCTCGTCTGTCAGCACCACCCCGGCTTTGAGAGAGGGCTCCTGGGGGACGCGCACCACTCCAGCCCCTCCGCTGCCTAAACCTCCGCTGTTACCGCTCGTGGCCTCAGCCATGAAGACTCCGCCGGCGTTAAGAAGAAATAAGTCTAGGGCTACTACTACTTGGGATGTGGGGGGGGAACGATAATCACAGTGACATAAAAGATACAAACTCACCTAAATCCTTCTTTTCAACATCAGAAGCTATACACGGATGTTTCTCCAATCATAACTATAACGCACTCTCTTCTACCACCCTAACCGTAGGGATCTTCTCTCTTCTCCAGCTCTGAGGGCTATCAGCTGGAAAAGTGATCCACGGCTTGATGGATAGGTTAACTTGTCACTGTGACAACGCAGTATGGGCTGCCTTCATTATCCTGCATGGTGGAGAGACTGTTTGTGTAGCCTGTATGGCCTGCAACCCTATCCTGTAACCGGAGACCTAACTACAGTGACGCCTCCAGGACAGGTAATGACATTACACTAATGATGCACTTAGAATGTTGTCAGTGATACAGCATTATATACAGTACATTTTTTTTCTATCGGTAACAAATGGTATAATTTGGGAATTGTCTAATTGTATGTCTATGTATGTGTGTCAGAGGGCAGAACAGTTGGATTCAGAATTGTTGCGGTTTGCTATTTTAGTATGTGGAAGAAAATGCGGTAACTGCTGCTGGAAAAAAAAAAAAATTCATACAAATACAGTATTGCACCCTCTCCTACTAACCTATGCAATGTGTATCATCCCCACACGGGGGCAGTGTGGTACAATGTTTCCGACGGCATCCTGCAACTGTAATCCAAAGTGACCCTAGCCATGACATCCTATTACACATGTTACGCCATTTATATAAAAACATGGAAAAATGGGACATTTCTCTAACTGTGTTACTTAAAATACCACAGCAATGATTACCCTTTTAAAGATCCTTCACTTTCTGAGTTTAACCTTAAAACATGGGTGTAATCATATCCCAATTTAAAATGGGCTGGCTGTAGAAGGCAGAGCTTTTAAGGGATGCTTGACATTTGAGTTCATTTCTAACCTTTTATGATCCTACGTTTGATCCATACATAGGGTTATGCAATGCCTACAGGCTCGTCAAAACCTAATGCTTTCACAGCTGTAAAATGTCCTCCTCTCTAGTATTCCTACGCAGTGTCTGAATGCAGTTTAACCATGCCCCATTAGATTTCCCTTGTTCATACAGCTACTTCATTTCCTGTAATCACTCCACTTTGGCTTAATGTCTGCTTAAAACATTAGCTACAATTCGTGGAAGAATTTTTTTTTTACTTGACATGATGTACAGTGTATATGCTTAATGGATGTATATGACCTTTGGAGGTTTATGTCTTTTATTTTTAACATAAGTGTTCAGCATTCATCAGCAGGGAATATTTCCATTGTTCACAACGCTGGCCATACCAGCCAATAATCCATGGCAGTTCTCCAAGGGAATTTGTCCTTTCTAAAATCTGTAATTCCATGCCTCACTCTGTTTGCATAAGTGTTTGTGTGTGTGTGTGTGTGTGTGTGTGTGTGTGTGTGTATGTAGTTTTGTGTGAATGCTCTTTGCACACTTCATAATGTATGTGTGTGTATGTGTCGTTCAGCTTGAGTGAATGTCCTCTATATGGTAAGGAAGGGTTTTTGTTGGCATTAATGTGTGTGTGTGTGTGTTTCTACTATGATATGCCTACAAAAGTGGGTGATTGAACGTGTGGGGCTTGTGTGTGTGTGTGTGTGTGTGTGTGTGTGTGTGTGTGTGTGTGTGTGTGTGTATATGGCTGACAGTCCAGAGCCCAAGGCTAGTGAGGGTGTCCCACACACACACACACACACACACACACACACACACACACACACACACACACAGTATCTAAGCCCATTCGAGCCTGCTGACAGCAGGAGCATGACTGCCCATCTCTCTGACCTCATGCCCAATGTCAGCTCTGCTCTGTAGGGATGGAAGGATGGGGGCCAGAAAAAGAGATCTTAGGACAACGGGGGGACAAGAGGAGCTGGAGAGGGAGCCAATGGAGAGACAAAGGGGAAAAAACAGAGGGTGTATACCATGTTAGAGAATTAGGAGGGGCAGCAAGCTTACAGAATACAAATGAGACAGAGAATAGAGGGATGGAGGAGCAGAAAAAGAGCAAAGTGTATATATATATATATATATATATATATATAGTGGTGATAACAGTCACATTAGAAGTCACATTGACTTTGAAGGTTATCGTGGAAGTTCATGTCATAGCAGGGCACATCGTGTCATACTGAGTAGTGCAGTCTCCTATACCGGATCCTGACTACTCTGTGCGTATGAACATCACAGCAGGGCGTTGCGGGATGTAACGTGGCGCTGCAGAGCACGGGGGGAGGCTGCGGATGCAGCAGGACGCAGCAGGATGCAGCCGGGAAATGCAGAGAAGAAGAAACATAAGGACTCCGGGGAGTAAACTCCCCAGAGCTAGATTAGTAACAAGCATTTCTGGGACAGGATGCATACAAAAGTAACAAGTAGAGATGAGAGAGCAGCTCAGTGTGTCTTAGGGAGGAACAGCCTCCCCGGCAGTCTAGAATTGTAATAGCATAACTTAAGAGAGGCAGGTTAAAGAGAGGTGCCTGGTCGGGCTAGAACTCCCCCCAACCGGGTCGGGCTGTACTGGACCGCCTCCCTCTACTCTCGCTAGATTATTAATTATACAGTATATAAAACTGATGACTACGAGGAGAAGCAGTGGGCCGGGTTAGGTGGACGCTTCAACTCCTCGTCCCTAACTATAAGCTTTATCAAAGAGGAGGGTTTTCAGTTTACTCCTAAATGTTGTAACGGTGTCTGCCTCTCGAACCCCGACTGGGAGCTGGTTCCATAATACTGGAGCCTGATAGCTGAAGGCCCTGGCCCCCAGTCTACTTCCAGAGACTCTAGGAACCATAAGTAGCCCCGCATTCTGGGAGCGCAGTGCTCTAGTGGGACAATAAGGTACTATGAGCTCTTCTAAGTATGATGGTGCTTGACCATTTAGAGCTTTGTAAGTCAGGAGGAGGATTTTAAATTCAATCCTATATTTCACTGGAAGCCAATGCAGAGAAGCTAATACAGGAGAAATATGATCTCTTCTCTTAGTTCTCGTCAGAACACGTGCTGCAGCATTCTGGATCAGTTGGAGAGTCTTAATGGACTTATTTGGGCAACCTGATAATAAAGAATTGCAGTAATCTAGTCTAGAAGTAACGAATGCATGGACTAGTTTTTCAGCATCGTTTTGAGACAGGATATTCCTAATTTTGGCAATGTTACGAAGATGGAAAACGCTATTCTTGAGGTTTGTTTTAAGTGGGCGTTGAAGGATATATCCTGATCAAAAATAACTCCTAGATTTCTGACAGTAGTGCTGGAGGCCAGGGTAATACCATCCAGAGTAACTATATCTTTCGAAAACGAAGTTCGGCGGTGCGTTGGTCCTATCACAATAACTTCAGTTTTGTCTGAGTTTAACATCAGGAAATTGTGGGTCATCCAGGATTTTATATCCTCAATACACGTTTGAAGTCTTGCTAACTGACCACTTTCATCTGGCTTAATTGACAGATATAATTGGGTATCGTCTGCGTAACAGTGATAGTTAATCGAGTGTTTCCTAATAATATTACCTAGAGGAAGCATATATAAGGAAAATAGAATTGGTCCAAGCACTGAGCCTTGAGGAACGCCATGGCTAACTTTAGCGTGCTTGGAGGGTTTATCATTAACATTAACAAACTGGGATCGTTCAGAGAAATAGGACTTAAACCAGCTTAGTGCGATTCCTTTAATGCCAACTAAGTGTTCCAGTCTCTGTAACAGGATAGTATGGTCAATAGTGTCAAATGCAGCACTAAGATCTAGTAGAACAAGAATGGAGACAAGTCCTTTGTCTGCAGCAGTTAGAAGGTCGTTAGTAATTTTCACCAGTGCCGTCTCTGTGCTATGATTCTTTCTAAATCCTGATTGAAAATCATCAAATAGACTGTTGCTATGTAGAAAATCACATAACTGATTAGCAACCACCTTCTCAAGGATCTTGGATAGAAAGGGAAGGTTAGATATAGGTCTATAGTTTGCTAAGACCTCAGGATCTAGGGTGGGTTTTTTTTCAGAAGAGGTTTTATCACAGCAATTTTAAATGACTGCGGTACATAACCTGTTAGTAAGGACATGTTGATCATATCTAATAATGAAGTGTTTACCACGGGTAACGCTTCTTTGAGTAGCCTCGTTGGGATGGGGTCTAAGAGACAGGTAGACGGCTTAGCTGAGGATATCTTTAACATTAATTGTTGAAGGTCTATAGGATAAAAGCAGTCCAAGTATATGTCGGGAGTCGTCGTTCTTTCTAGCGGTCCTGCATTTAAAGATGAACTGTTAGAAGTTAAGGGCAAAAGGTGTTGAATTTTATCTCTAATTGTTATAATTTTATCATTAAAGAAGCTCATGAAGTCATCACTACTCAGAGCTAGAGGAATAGATGGCTCAGTAGAGCTGTGGCTATCTGTCAGCCTGGCTACAGTGCTGAAAAGAAACCTTGGGTTGTTCTTGTTTTCTTCTATTAATGATGAGTAATAGTCTGATCTGGCCTTTCTTAGGGCCTTCCTATAGGTTTTCAGACTGTCTTGCCATTCCAAACGGGATTCCTCCACTTTGGTGGAGCGCCACTTACTTTCGATGTTTCGTGAGATTTGTTTTAATTTGCGAGTTTGGGAGTTATACCAAGGAGCTAATTTCCTTTGCTTTATCGTCTTCTTTTTGAGAGGAGCGACAGAGTCTATGGTCGTCCGTAGGCAAGTCGTAGCACCGTCTACAAATGTATCAATTTGAGAGGGACTGAGGTTAACATAGAGGTCCTCTGTTATGTTAAGGCAAGACATAGACTGGAATGCTGTAGGAATATTTTCCTTAAATTTAGCTATAGCACTGTCAGATAGGCATCTAGTGTAGAAGCTGCTATCTGGTTTAGTATGGTCAGGTAGCAAGAATTCAAAAGTAATTAAAAAATTATCTGATAATACCAGATTCTGCGGAAATATTATTAAATCCTCAATTTCAATACCATATGCCAGCACAAGGTCGAGGGTGTGGTTAAAACAGTGCGTCGCCTTGTGCACACTCTGACTGAAACCGATTGAATCCAGTAATGAGTTGAAAGCAGTAGTAAGGCTATTGCTGTCAACGTCCACATGGATATTAAAATCACCAACAATAAGTACTTTGTCTGATTTAAGGACTACACATGATAAAAACTCTGAGAATTCAGATAAAAATTCAGAATACGGACCTGGAGCTCGGTAGACAACAACAAATATAATTGGCTGTACTGATTTCCGTGTTGGATGTTGAAGATTAAGAACAAGGCTTTCAAAAGAGTTATAATTTAGTTTGGGTTTAGGGTTAATTAACAGGCTTGAATCAAATATGGCTGCAACTCCCCCCTCCCCCTCCTCCTCATTTGCCGTTGCCATATATATGTATGTATGTATGTATGTATGTATGTATGTATGTACTTGGCTGGCTATTGGTGATACATATTCAGGAGTAATTTTGAACAGAGTCATTGCCTGAGTAATGTAAACAGGAGGAGTAAGAAGGCAAATGGAAAAATGAATCCTCAGGCCATCTATATAAACTCCCAGCTCTTGACTGGAAGTGAAATATCACCTGTAAGTGAATGTAATATTCTGCTCCAATGTAGCATAGCAGAGCACCGGCTAAACTATTCTTTTAATCTGTCAGCAATGTAGTTTTAACCTGAAGCGTCTCCCTCGTTTCTTTTCTCCTCCTCATGTTCCTCCACCTCTCCTCCTCCTCGCTCTCTCCATTTGCCGTTGCCATGGCTACGTGTTGCTTGACGATCAGAGTGCCACTCTTGGGTCCGGAGCTTCAGCCTCGCTCGCTCTCTGTCTCTCCCCTCAGCCACCCCTCTACTCCTCTCATCATCATCATCATCATCATCATCACCCTTTCCCTGTCCTCAGTCAGGGGAGGAAATTACATGTAGATGAGCTTGAGGTCTCTGTATCTTTTCAAGCACACGACCATCGTCTCCTCAGGTGCCGGGAGTCTCGAACAAGTCTGCGCTTTGGTACTACTCTCCTTTTTTCATTTTGGCTCGTAGTCTCCAGGGAACAGGACATACTCATGTATAACTGAAGCAGTTGTGAGGCAGAAATGGATGAAAAAGGAGGATAGAGACGAGGGGGAGAAAAAGCAAGAAGAGAAAAGCAGAGAGCAAAATTTCACCGGGGAAAAGAGAGAAATAGAGACGGTGACAAAGATGGCAAATGCATGCACACACACACACACACACACACACACACACACACACACACACACACACACACACACACACACACACACACACACACACACACACACACACACACACGTAATGATCATTTCAAAGCTTGCCTCCTGTTGCTGGCTGACTACCCATGAAACCCTACCATGGCTGTCGGTTGCCATGTATGTGCTTGCGTGCGTGTGTCCAGATGGTGCTGACCAGCCGTCCCTCCCAGGGTAGATGAAGTAAATGGAGCGATTACAGTAATGACCGACACACACATCTGTCCCATACCTCTGCATGCCTGCCAGCTCTTTTGGTCACACGCACACACGCACACACACGCGCACACACGTGCACACACGCAAAAGCACTATTGGCTGAGATCCGTAAAGTTAGAGCAAGCAAACCCCATTATGATGTGCATTTTATCTGATGCTAATGTGTTGTACAATTTTGCACTTTGCTATTTTAAAGTGGGGACTATGACTGTGAACATGTAAGCAGCTAGTTGGGACCTCAGGTAACTTACAATTTGGACGAAATGTCACTGCTCTTGTCAAGGCGACTGTTTAATTCCTCTCAGTGTCTTGCTGAATAAAAAACCTGTTACTTTTCCTCGTTCAGTCTCTTCACCCCCCCAATCCACTCTGCAACTTTCCTGTCATCCCTTTCATCACTCCAATCTGACCCACTTCAAAATTGCCCCCCTCTCCTGTCCATCCCTTTTCCCTTAGTTTCTACATCTTTGGTGTTTTTTCTCCAAGCAGAAACGAGTCAAGAGTGGGGGACAATTCGGACGAGCCACCAGGGGCAGCTGGTCTCTTTTGTAGTTGGGGAGACAAGGCAGAGTGTCACCAGCAAGCTCTTCCTTATCAAACCTCTCCTTTGTTCTGCAAAGGTCTTTCCCCTCTGTCTGGACTCAGTGATATTTGAGAGGCAGGAAGAGGTTAGAGGAGAGCATGGCCAATCTCCCAGGATGTGTGTGTGTGTTTGTGAATTTAAATCCTGAGCTTGCTCTCCTCTGAGTATATCAAGTGTGTGTGTGCGCGTTTGTGCTTTCTAGTTAAGGGGACCCCAGCAACTTGTGTTCAGAAACGCTGAGTCCATGCTGACCACTTCCAGGATATTGTTCACCAAGGCAACACTCTGTGTAAGAGAACACCCTTATTTCACTGGCAAAGTACTGCAGCGTCCCCTCCAAAATCTGCAGATACAGTATGTTCTGTTTAAAAAAAAAAAAAAAAAAAAAAAAAAAAAAAAAAAAGGACCGCATTGTTCTGTGCCGTGGTAGACCCAGGTAGTTTCCCCTTACAGCAAGTTCACCTGGGCGTGCTCTCAAGAGGCTCATTAAGCTGTGCTGAGACAAAGAGAAGCGCTGGAATTTAAAGTTAGGTACAAAACCTCCCGTGTATGGGGGGGGGGGGGTTGTGTTGGTTTCCAGTCACACTTATGCCCTGTAGATGGGGCTGTTTCTCTATCAGGCTCCAGAGAATGTCCCCTAGATGGTCTAATTTAAAAAAAATCCCATGCCTCATCCTTGTTGCTTATGAATACCCATATAAGCTCTGGGGAGACATGTATTATGTGTGCTCCTCTGCTCCTTGTCAATAGCTGAATTGAATTTGGCATAACTCCACTGTGGGCATATAGTAAGCATATTGCTATGCTGGGTATTCACACACACTAGAACACACAAGCCAGTAGAAGCGTGTTTGTACAGAGTCAGTGTTCCCTTGGTCTTCGAGTATTGTTTCTATTGATTCATCATCATCGGCTCACCTCAGAGATATTAGGACCATAAAGCAATAAAAGAGGAGTGAAATACACCTGGGTAACCTCTCAGCAAATAACGCACATCTGGTCCTCTCCAGTGGTGGATAGCATTTTAAGAGTGGGCTGGAGAGGTGATGGATGAAAGACATTGAACATTTCCACATTTCACTTTGTTTCTTTTAAGTTTTAAGAGAAGGGAGATAAGTAAAGCTCAAGAGCAGAGCTGTCTCACCTCAAAGACCTTCCCCCACGATGTGATTTAGATAAAGAGTAATACCATTCTGTAGCCTATATATTTTTCACGTTCACTGATTTAGCCAAATGAGGTGAAAGGAGCCGGACGTTTCCGTGGTTCCATTCAAAATATGTCGGAGAACAAAGCAGGGAATTAGACACACTGACACACTAACTGTACCAGCACCCTCCTTTCAAATGACTGCATTACTTTGCCTGATTGGCTGCCACAGTGCTCGACCATTACATGCGAAGATGTGCTAATGAAGGTAGACAGAGGTTTCACTCTGATGAATACAATTGTAGGGCACAGAGTCTGATAGTCTGTCATTTTGCTGCCATTCATTTGCAATTATTGCAGTGGCCAGCCATTAGTTTAATATTGCAGATAGGTTAACTGCGGTGCTACCCGATGTCCTTACTAGCAAAAATACACTTGTTCTTCCAATGTTATTGAATGGGAAGTGGACAGCTTTGCACTGAAACATCTTTGGGCAAACTGAGTAATTGTTAGTTGTGTGAGAGTAGAGTTTAGGCCACAGGCACGGTTGGCTGGTGATGAGAACAAGGCTTCAAGCTGCCCTCCACGCAGTTATCATGTGGTGTTTGTAGTCCGCTGCGGGGTCCTTTCTGGATGTTGTTAGATTTTTGTGATGGTTGACTACCAAAGAGGACATTTTTCAACCACAGAGCACCATCTTTGGTAAGGATTCAACGTCTTTCTCAAGGACGCTTCAGCAGTAACACAGACTACGTTTACAAGCTGTCAATTTTCGGGTTATGGTCGGGTTAAGGTCACTATTCGGGTTTCTGAAACATTCTGAATAACCCGTTTACATGCGTGGGCAGAGAGAGTTACTCCTGTATACATGGAATTTGTAATCAATTGGCAATATCCCGATGTAAACAGCGACGCACGGTTAGCGTCTGGAAGTACGGACAACCTTCAGACGCAATAACTTTTCGGTCACCTTCTTATAAATCTCACTATCTCGGTACTTTCTGCCATCAACAAAATACATTATATTCATGGTTTTCACCACACTAATAAAGAAATTGGTTTCCTCCTCGCTCCAAAAGTGTGGTGCTGTGCTGCGTCTTGCCATGTTTACCTCTACTTCTTGTTTACTTCTGGTATACTGCGCGCAGGTTTTCTGCATTGACATATATATATATATATATATATATATTATATTATTATAGTATATAATTATTATTATAACTATGTTTTCTGGCGCCTACAAGAAGTTCCACTACTCAAAAGACCAAGATTCCTTGCGAATAGAACATGGGCTGAACACAAATCAATGTTCCTTTTGATGGGGATAGGTCGATACGCGTTTACATGACCAAAATTTCGGGTTAAAAAAGCAGTAACCCAAGGTTACGGTTTTTGCTGGTGTTTACATGGCTGTGCGCGACCGGGTTATTGCTAATATTCCGGTTTTGAAAGGGTTATTGTCTGCATGTAATCGTAGTCACAGAAGGGGGAAGTATGCTCTCCCTGCTTGCTCCAACCAACCTGCTAATCACACATTTTTAAAGCCATGTTGGATGGATTGCCATGACATTTTGTACAGACATGAAGTAGTCAAGTCAAGTACAACTTTATTTGTCCCTGGAGGTGCAATTGGTTGTCCAGACATTTATGGTGTCTAGAGGATGTCTCTTACTGACTTTGGCGATCCCTTGACTTCTACCCCTAGCGCCACCATGAGGTTGACATTTTAGTTTTTTTTAGAGAAATGTCTCAACAATTATCGGATGGATTGCCATGACATTTGGTACAGATATCCATGGTGCCCAGAGGGTGAATTGTTATACCTTTTGTCGATCCCAGAACATTTCATCTACCTTCATCAAGTCAAAATTATAATTTGTCTAATGCTTTTAGTTCATGACCAAATGACTGCCAAACCCCAGCTTTACTTTGTGTTCAGTGCCAATTAGCGAATGTTAGCATCCAGACATGCTAAATTAAGACGTTGGACATGATAAACATGAAATCTGCAAAACATCACCATGTTAACATTGTCATTATGAGTATATTAGCTGATGTTAGCATTTAGCCTAAAGTAGGGCTGTGCAATATATCAATATTCTATCGATATCGTGATTTGAGACTAAATATCGTCTAAGATTTTGGATATGATAATATCGTATAGCGTAAGTAAAGTGATTACTTTATACTATACTGTATGTCTTTAACCAGTTTGTCATTATATCCACATTATTGATGATTATTTATCTAAAATGTAATTGTGAGAATATTTCATACAATATCGTCGCAAAATCGCCATCGAGGTATTTGGTCAAGAATATGGTGATATCTGATTTTCTCCATATCGCTCAGCCCCAGCCTGAAGCATGACTGTGCTTACGTACAGCCTCATAGAAGTCAGTCAAAGCCAAATGGTTAAGATCGAGCCTGCTAAGTCTAAGAATATTAATGCAGCTGTCTAGAAAGATGGAAATTGAGATATTGAGTACTAAAAACACAGCACATACAAACAAACATTTGATTTGATCATTGATCCGGTTTAAGCTTTGATCTCCGTGTGAGAGCATGCCGTGGCCGATCGATAACTTTAATTCGGCCTCAAGTGTTTGTTTGCACGATTCCGTCTCCCACACCTCTCACTCCTCTACACTTGCACAACAATGCACGCACACACACAGTCACATTCTCCCTTTTTCTCAAACCCTCACAGACAGAATTAAACACACACACACACATACACAGCAACCTGATTAGGCGAGCCACAGGGGTTAGGCCTAATGACAAACAAACTCAGCGTGTGCACAAACACACCTCAGCTTCTCAGATGAAATATAGATTTTCCTCTGTCCCAAAAGCTGATGGGTATTAGGTGAAGGCATGTGTGTGTACATGTATGAGTGTGTGCATGTGTTTGTGTGTTTGCGCGCGTAATCTTGTTCTCCAGATTGTTTTTTATGGAAAGAGGAGGCACCAGGGCGAACGCATGTAAGTGACTGGATGCTGCTTTGTTACTGTTAAAGACCCTCTCTCTAGGGAAATAGTGGGTTAAATAATTACGCATTTTTGTGTGTGTGTGTGTGTGTGCGTGCGCGTGCTGTAACGTGTGTTTGTCTGATAGATTAATAGGACTGCTGTCCTATCCCAAGGGAAATGCATTGGTATTGTTTTTGCTGATGGCAAGTCCTTCAAGATTACTCAAAATGTGTCTAATGAGAGGTCTAATGTGTGTTTGTTTGTGTGTGTGTGTGTCTGTGTGTGCACACTGTTGTGAATGAATGAAAATCTTTATTGCTCCTAGGAGAAGTGGGCCTCTTGAAACCCTTAAACATTGCGCATATAGCAGACATATTGTAAAATGATATATATTTCTTTAAAAAAATCAGGTTTGATTAGTTACAAATCAAACACATTAAGTGCATCTTATAACAGAAATACATTGTCTAATGTCATATGAAGTGGTAATGTTGATAGTCAAAGGCATGAGGGGTCCTTAGTTAACTACATGTGTTGCTATATAAAGCCCAAAAAATTATTCAAAGCACGCTGCTTTAGTAAATTACAAAAAGTTAAAGCTGAACTAATCTCTGCTTTTAATATTGACAGTGGGTCAAATGACTATGTGTAATGTGAAAGGGGTCGCTCATGTGATGAAGCCAGCACACTGCAGCAGGCGGCTATTAACAGCACAAAAGCTCTGATTAACACAGCGCACACTTCCTGCCCAGCACCAAATGGCAGACAGACAAAGCCGGCGACTAGTTAAAGAGCATGCGCCTCATTTCCACGCCATGGTTCAGATCGACCCGGCCAGGTGCATTTATCAATGTCTTTTCTCTGCAGATAGTACCCCGTCAATGTATATGCGATGATTAGATAAATAGATATACGTAGCCTTTATTGTCATTGCACATGGTAACATGCAATGAATTGGGGAGCTCTTCGTTCAGTAAAGAGAGTTTTAACAATAAAAACAAAACCAGGCCTCACGTACATTCAGGGCACAGAATTTAAATAGAAAAAAAAAAAAAAAATTGCACATGAGAGGGGACAGCGAGATAAGATGGCAAGTGTACTTTATATTTAAAAGAATTTTCATGTTGTAAGGTATGGTTGTTTGCAGGAATTAAAGAGTTCTGATGGCCTGATCACGGCGTGAAACCACCATAACGTCAACGTTGTCTCCATTCAGCTCTCGCTGGGTCCTTTCGCCTGAAACCAAACATTGGAATGGCTGCACTTCGTCAACCACGGCACGGCTTTCCGGGCTGCCGTTTTTTTTTTAGAAATCTGGGTCAGGTAAATAAAAGAATTCCGATCGCTATAGACGTTAGCTTGGCGGGTTTGTCCCGTGATGCGCTAGTGACAATTCTCTCTGGCCAATCGGTGGTCTGCAGTGTTTTTACTGGTGTTTGGTGTTTTAAGCCCCCAACGTCGTCTTCCAGGCAGCGCTGCCTGGAAGGCACTAGGATTAGGCAATGGTTAGGATTAGGTGCCTTGAAGTCGACGGTCGCAGCGCTGCCTTGAAGTCGATGTTGGGGGCTTAAAACACCATTTTTACTCCACCTTCTAGTAACGTCTCAGTGGTACAAAAGAAAGTTCCAGATACTATCAGCAACTTTTGCCAGTGGAAAACCAAAAAAGAATGGGTTCCAAGCAAGTTGAGCCGTGCCGTACCATACCATGCTCTGGAAATAAGGCTAGAGTGCAGTAGGGCTGCCACCTCTTAGTCGATTAGTTGACTAATCAGTCATTTTGGTCTTAGTCGACTAAGATTTCTTTAGTTGATTAGTCATTTTTTATGCTTATTCATGCTTAATTACTCATTTCCAAGAAACTTATGTGCACATTTATGGTTAACACAAGATTTAAAGTGGTGCTTTTGCAGGATTAATTGTGGAGATACTCAGTTTTACAGATGGTAAATTAACTACATTTTATATTGTGCTTTTCTAGTCTTAACCACCTCTCAAAGCGCACAGCTCTGTCAATTAAATCAACTAATCGATTAGTCGACAAAATCGTATAAGTGTTAGTTGACTAAGAATTTCTTTAGTCGAGGACAGCCCTAGAGTGCAGCATTTAGCAGCTAAAGAGCCAGACATTTTTCTCAGGACTTGGTAGAAAAAGAGAATGAATGTAGGAAATTGGCACATGAATTACAGCCATTTTCCTCACCGGGAGCATCTCCGAAGCGGACCGTGTTGCTGCCTAACTCACAGATTTTATTCTCTACATATAGAACAGAACAATCACGTGTTTATTAATTAGTTTCTTAATTAGTATCGAACTTCCACTCCAAGCACTCCGGTAATTAAACTCCATGCCTTCTGTTTTCTGGCGTTGTCCAGATAAAAAGGATCTGTGATGTCGTATTACGTTTTTCCACCTCCAAGATGAATCTCTCGTCGTCCGTGGGGTTGTAGAGGAGGCGTATACGATATTGGTGGGGGGGGTGTTTTGGTAAACTGACTGGATTCTCTCGCTGTTTCACTTCCTGCCTGGCTGTCTGAATGGCCCGCGGCTCGCGTGGAAATAGACCTGTCGTGTATCTTTAGCGGAGAGCCGCTTCATGGGCGCTTCTGGGATGGGCCATGGCAGGTTGAATATCAAGCATGGACTTGAATGGCCGCGATACACATGATACAATAAATACAGACCTCAATCAGACACATTGGAATTTGTGCAGCAACATAGGTCTGCCTTTATTGAAAGAATATGGTAAAGCTCTTCCTTCGTGTTAACTGACATTCAGACAAACGTCTCAGCTAAGGGCCTCTTTACAGTCGCCGCACCCGACCTGTCGCACGCCAGTGTGACGTCAAAATGACGTAGGTCTTGCTGGTGCGCCAGGATTTTAAGTCTATTTTTTTCAGCGGCGCGCGACAAAGCGAAAACGGGAAGCATGGACGAGTTCGAGGGCAACCGGATGCCAGGACTCTGAGTGACTGCAAGTCTCTCTTGTAACCTTACTGGGTTAGGATGAGATTTTCTATGGTGAATGAAAGGCTTGATCCGACGAAGAAGGTCATTGAATCGTTGTGCAGACATTCTGAAGTATTCAAAGTGCTTCTCTTCTACTCTTCGCCATTGTTTACCTTTTTCTTCTTCTTCTAGTCCGTAGAAATAGCAAAGTCAGTAGCCTTTCCTCATTACACACCTCTGTTCAGGAGAAGACTGCAGCTAGTGTCGCGACCCCCACGTGCCAGTATAAACCCTTACGGCGCTCCCATGACATCACACTGGCGCGCAACAGGTCGGGAACGGCGAGTATAATGAGTGTTGGAATATTGACTGTCAGCTTTTCATATAGTGTATGTAGATCTCCAAAAGCATTGCTAGGAGTATATAAAGTGCAATATGATTTCCTTCTCAATCAATGACTTTATGATGTCTTTCATGGTATTTCATCCCAATTTAACGCTATCTCAAATTCATCAGTTAACATTCCAACCACCTAAATGATTGTATCATCAAAACCGAGAGTATTTTGCAAGCAAAGGGATTAAGATGACTCATAACTTTTAATCAGAATCCATAACCGGCTTTACTTTGATGCCAGCAATGATTTTGTAAAAGCCAAAGTCAGTTCTCCCTAATGGTGGATATCTTATTTTGGAATGAAACTCTTCACACTGTTCCAAACCCCTCTGTTTTGTGAGGTGTGTAATGTCGTGCAACCATGTGTGTAAATGTGCGCTCGTGTTTGAACGTGCTCAGCTCACTGTAGGTTAAGCTAAGTGGCTGTCTGGCACAGGCATCTTTGATTATCTTTATTTATCCCTCCCACCCACTGTTTCTACACACACACACACACACACACACACACACACACACACACACACACACACACACACTAACACACACCCTGCTAAAAAGCTAATCTTTTTGTGCTAATGAAAGGTATTGGGTTTCCTAACAGGCTTTTAAAGGAAGGTGATGGATTGAGGGATAGATGGATGGTGGGAGGGGAGTAGGGACATGGTGAGGGGAAGAAGTGAGAGGGAGTCGAGGTGTCAATAAGCACATCAACCTGATCCCTTTCAGACTGCGAGGTGTGCATGTGTTGCTAATGTATTCATTCATGCACGCGCGCGCACACACACACGCTCACACGCACGCATTTAGTCGCTCATAAATCTCTGGGCAAAACATAAAAGCAAGTCTTTTGGTGCCAATAAGCTGAGAGATGGATTGCCAGAGATGTCTCTACCTTGACCAGTGCTGTGATAAGTGCCTGAGGGTGTGAATGCATTCACTCCAATGTATTACATCAGATGGGAGCTGTAGGTCTGTGCAGATTGGTGCAGAACTACTGTTATTATATGTATTTTGTGTTGCAGAGGGATTCATTATGGGATACTTGCCATTTTTAACACATTTGCAGGAAGATATATAAAAAAAAATAACTAAATATGTGTTAGTTATGTCCTGAGCTTAGAGCTGGGCAATATATCAATATAATATTGGTATCGTGATATGAGACTGGATATCGTCTTAGATTTTGGATATCATACCATGGCACACGTGTTGTCTTTTCCTGGTTTTAAGGGCTGCAGTACAGTGATGTCATTTTCTGACTTACCAGACCATTCTAACTGCTGTAATGTGGATATAGTTCATATGGTCTCTCTCTCCCCACACGTATCCCGATTCCCAACATATAGCTCAATCTTACGCCGTATCCCACCTTGTTCATTCTACCATGTGAAACCTTTAAGGGGTGTCTTGGGGATCATGAGCCCCTGCTCTCTGCTGCTCTTTTCCCCTTTCTAATAAAGCTGATAATCATTTGTTTCCCAATCACATTAGCATCGCACTAATGAGAGGGGTAAGTCAACCATTAGAATATGATCCATAATTCATTGTTGACTCCCGTTCATTACCCCAAACTCAGTCCGATGAATGATAAATAAGTGTGTGTGTGTGTGTGTGTGTGTGTGTGTGTGTGTGTGTGTGTGTGTGTGTGTGTGTGTGTGTGTGTGTTTGCATCTCTGCTTATCATCTAGGGTACAGAGCAGTGTCAGGCTACGATGGATTGTTTGTGCTGATGGAAATTAACACCATGGACTATGTAATGTACCTTCTACCGTATGCATTATGTAATTTATGAATGATGCAAGAAGCAACTTTAATTTGAAATATATGCAAGGGTGCATTACTGTGCATCTGTTTAGGTGTGTGTATGTGTGTGTGTGTGTCTCTCTCTGTCTCTCACTTAGTGTCGCTCTCTCTCTTGTGAGTGAAGCAGACAGCTGTTATCAGTCGCTGACAGAATCCTCCCATCATCCCCCTCCCTCTACTGTCAATCACAGCACATTGTCACCAAGTTGCCATTTAAATAGCCCTTTTTCCTCTGTTGACTCAAGAAATGCGTGCGCGCGCGTATGTGTGTGCACATGAGGGGAAAGATGTAAACGCCCTGCCCTTGTTCCGCATCCTGTCCAGAAAAAGACAAACACTGCAGGTTGATTAATACACAAGAATTCCCCAAACACCTTCCCGACACTGCAAAATTACTCCCACAATAAATAAATAGTTGTTAAAGCCAGCTGGAACGTCATTAATGTCCAGCTTCGAGCCAGAGGAAAGTTGCTTTTTGTGTGTGTGTGTGTGTGTTTGTGTGTGTCTTTTGGCAACCTCCTAATGAGATGCCTGTGTTTCCCTCCATTAGTAGTTTATTAGATAGCATGGGTCGCTGAGGTTTGTAAAATACAGTAAGCTTAATTTAGCACATTTGACGCTACAGGGGCATAGGGGACTTAAGGGAGTATCAAGGGCACGGGCAACTGGTGTAGCTTGGGATGTAAATTAGTGTTGCCAGCAATACCATCATGCCCTCCGACAAAGCTTTTACTTATTAAACTGCCTTAGAGGTGCTGATGACTGTGAATATAATTATGGGTAACTGGGATTTGAACCACCTGATAAATGCTACTTAATTGTATGCCACTGCTTTAAAGGTGGTAATCTGCAATTTTTTATTTTTTTTTATATACTTGGCTGTGGTCATTGCGATGATGCTGCACTTCCCAGAGATCACTTTGCCTCCAACAGGGTCACCAACACCGAGATGCATTTCTTTCTTGCATATTCTGTTAATGGAGCATACGTTGTGTAGGCGGTACTGTAGCAACTCTTTTATTCTGTGCTGCTGTTGTAAAATGTGTACAATTATTATTCTATTTCTTTCCCAGGGAAAGACCTACCTGACACTTGCTTTTTGAACACCGCTAATGCAACAGAGGCTTTGATGAGTTGGGTGAAGGTTGTACCACTAGTGTGTTGTATCGTTACGAGAAACACAAAAGCAAAGTGGATATTTATTTCTTTATTTGAAAATGCTTTTATATATGATGACCCATAGTCTATAGATCAGAAATACCTGTAATAATGTGCAACACCACAGGAAACAGTCTCAGTATCCTTCAGTAAGCATGAAGGAGAAAGTATATAAAGGGATTTTTTTTTTACAGAGAACCTATAACATATTTTCTGTGGATGAAAGAAAGATACACCTACTTTTCTTTGTTTGTGTGACCTCAAACACACACACACACACACACACACACACAATCATTTATAGCTAGCTAGTAAGTGACAGATAGACCCATTTTCTCCACCGTTCATGTAACCTTTTCTGTCTGAGGCTACAAAGGTCACTCCGTCAGACCTGATTTACTGTAGGAGCTCTGTGACCCCCCCCCCCTCCTCTCCAACATCCACTTCATATAAGTCTGTCTCTGTATCTTAAGCCTCTTGCACTGTACGTAATTCATAAATGCTCTGTCAATTTAATATGCTGGTGTCAAGTTTGAAAAGGGCCTCGAGTCATTTTTCTGTGAAGGTCTCTCTGGCAGTCTGCCTACTTAGGAGCTGTTAACATTTCTCTAACATTTTCTACACAGTTCAAGTGAGAGTGAGGAGGTCACGTTGCTTGTAAAGGTATGCGCACAATTACAATGTACGTATCAAAGACCGTATGAGGCTTTCAGCCACACTAGCAGCATGGCTCTAAGGCAATGTCGGTCTGTTGCTTCTGTCAGTCGGTCCACCACTTTCTTCCCAACTAAATTATCTTAGCAACTATTGGATGGATTGCCTTGATTTCCTTAACCCTCTTGTTGTCCTCGGGTCAAATTTGACCCATTTTCAAAAAGTTTATTATCAGAAATTTGGGTTTCTTTCAACCAAATTGTGAAAGAAAATAACATGGATGGTTCTTTACAACACTCTTCACAAGTAAAATAAATAAACAGTTCACTACTTTCATTGAATGTGGGTGTTTTATTCAACTTTATAGCAATTGGAGAAAAGAAATGATTAAAGAACGTTGAAAAAACATCACAACACAAGGGTTAATGTCTGTGTAATAAGTATAAGATAGATAGATAGATAGATAGATAGATAGATAGATAGATAGATAGATAGATAGATAGATATGACTTGACGTGCATATCTTGGTTTTAGAAGAAGGCAAGAGCAGTGAATTCTTAGTTTTTTTCTAACACTTTATTTGACCGGAAGAATGATGGGTATGGTGCTGCACACCATAAAGAGCAGAGGAGAAACAGCTGAGGCAGAAAGAGGCAGGATTTCAAACCTAGGCTTTTTATCATTGTAATAGTTGAGTTTGAAGTGTGAGCTGGTTTGACGAATGCCACTGGGACACAAAACCACAATTGACATGTCATTGTGTGGTTAATGAGGAGAATGCCACTTGAGCTCAAAGTAGTGCAGAGCTCATTCATGCACAAAGCTGTACAAAGATTTTTGTCACACATGTCTGGATACGAAGGAAGAAAGGTGGGCGGCAGATTGGATTGAAACAGAATGACTATGTAAAGACATTGTTTATGGATGAGAAAGAAACCGAATGGGAATTGTGTCTTCTTTTCTTCTCCATAGGTGTGTGTGTGTGTGTGTGTGTGTGTGTGTGTGTGTGAGGCTGCTGTATTGTATCCTCTGGTTAGGAGTGCTAGGGAATGGACATTGTCATCACTGTCATCCTGGTTAGACTGAAGGGAGGGCAGGAATACTGTCAAATTGTTCAAAGCGTTCATATCAGTGTCAATGAGCCCCGAGCTGAAGAAAACTGAGAAAGAGAGAGTAACCCTGTGCAACAACTAGTTAGGGCTGTGCAATTAATCAAATTTCGATTGTGTTTTCGATTTTGGCTCCTTACAATTAAACGAAAACAATGTAATCTATGGAGTTATATTCCTATCTTTATTCAAGAGCGCATTCTTTCAATTTGAGAGCATTTCTCACTGATATTACGTTCAGATTTTGTAATAATTTCCCTCAAAACCTTGCTCTCACACTCAAATGGTCATGCTCGCGCTTGGATTTGCTCTGCTTGTGCTCAAACTTTGTGCTCGGACTCAGATATGTTGTTCTGTGGACAGATTTCCTGCTCTCAGCTTTGAACCTTCTCCTCGCACTCAATTCTGCGCGCTTGCAAATCTGCTGCTCTCGGATCTCTCCTGCGCGCTTGGATTTTTCTGTGTTACAACACTATCAAAACTCCACAACCAATAGAATGCCAGGTGTAGTGTTGACCAATGAAATGATCCCTGCCCCGTTGAGGGTGCGTTCGTTTTATGTGAGAACATCCGTTGCGGCCGGCTCCTCTGTAACCATGGGTCTGTAACCCAAGTTTATTTAACCTCGCCGTCCATCGCTTTATTATTAGTATATGTCAATAATGTGCACAGAATGGTCGACGGTCTTTCACCTGCACCCATCAGGAAACGGGAGAAAGCTTTGAAGTGGGACATATCAAGTTACGTAGCTACACAACTATGAGGGTGAGTAACATAAATTAAGCACATAGCATATGGCGCTAGCCTAGCTTGATGTCTGTAAACAAATAGCTTTTCTTTAAATCAGTAGTTTAGCTAGCTAGATTGAACGACATATGACGGACAGTATTTGTGTATTTACAACTGGTATTTAATGACCCCACTTTGTAAATTTGTATTCGTTTGGTTAACCATGTTCCTGGGGATTTGGCTAATTTCAGACATGTTAGAGGCAATTGTAAAACCTAAACTGTAATATAACTGAAAAACAAAAGAAACTGGATTGTTTGTATCAGTTTTTACATCACTGTTGCATGTTTTTCAGATGTTCTAAATTCTTATAACATTATTTTAACAATAACATTCATATATATATATATATATATATATATATATATATATATATATATATCTGTATAGAAAGTTGTAAGTACAATTCCACTCCTATAATAAAACAAATAGCAGTTATTTATCTTTACCCTTATGAAATCAATACAAAGCAAATTGAACAGAAAAAAAACAAGTATTTTGTTTCAGTTTCCCTTCTTCCAGGTGGGGCTGAAGTACCCCTGTTGAGCTGCACCGTGTGCATGGACCAGTGTTGTACAACCACACTACTGTGTTGTTCCAGTCAGTACATTACTCCAATCGCAAAATCCCATTGGTTCCCCCTGTACTCACCTGTGTGCAGAGGGCAGGCATTAGTGGCACAAACCAAGTACGTGGCAAGTCTGATAATAATTTAATTGTAAAATCATGTTACATACACTTATCATTTCTTTCTTGCTTAAATTCACAGGGTGCACAACAAGGCCCAAGAGAGACAATTACTGTGATGTCCACAAATCCAAAGCAGAGAAGAGAAGGTAAGGTAAGATAGTAATGATGTTAAAGAAAGCTATATACACCTTATACCTTATGTGTTGATGTCTATGAATTTGTTTTAAATAGGAGCACACTATACAAAGACAACAGTGGAGAGTTGTTGGATCGGTCTGTCCTCAAAGTGCCAGAGATCTACAAGGACTTCACCCGTTTCTGCACCATCACCTGCATAATCCAAGTGATAAAAGAGAGAACAAACTATTTTGTTCTCTGCTTACGTGAATAGGTGCCTGTAATGTCTGCACACATAAACAATTAATTAATAAATGTTAAGTATCACTGATATTTCTTAAATCATTGTGGTTTTTCAGAGCAATGAGATTATTAAAGCCATGTTCATACTTGCAACAAATTAAAACCCTTATCAAGGCAAATAGGTTTTTCATTTTCTGTAATCTAAATCTAAAAACAGTATAATTAAATTTACCAGAGTGGACACTTGCAGGTTGTTAAACAGCTTTAATTTACCTTGTCAAAACAATAAGTAATTCATAACCAACTGCACAATATTTGACACAAAACCTAAAAAGCGTATGGTTCATACTCCTGTGAAGCAGTACACTTTGCCTGTAGGATTTACTGTAGCAGGAACATTGATATTGGCAAACTGATGACCCAGGTACAGGTGAGTTTGTGAGCAGGGTTATGATATGAACTAAAATAAAGACAAGATAAGCCTAGTGTTCACAAGAGGGATAATTCAGGTATTGCAACAAAGTTATATAATAATTGAATTAAGAGAGCAATTACGGCAAAGTTATGAGGTAGTAGCAAGCTAAAGTGACGTATAATCAATAGCAGTGAGTCACATCAATAGTGTACACCAGAATTATATATACTGTGATTAAGTAATGATACTTAGTGTTGTCTGTAGACTACTAATATAACAAAACAGAAAAATAATATAGTGTACGATGCAGTATGGAGAACAACAGAGTCCCATATGACCCCAAGAGACTTTAATTGCAGCCGTTGATGATGTTGCAGATGTAGTCTGTAGCCAGTCATACAGTAGGTAGATCTGGAGCAGCAGGGTGACTTCTAGCTTTCATGGGCTGGTGATAAGACTCTGCTGCTATGATGCAGCATTGGTCGAGCCCTTCATTCTCAACTGGAAGAAAAGAAAAGAAAAGAAAATGCTTGTTTTTTCTGTTCAGTTTGCTTTGTATTCATTAAAAAAAACTGCTATTTAAGGAGCAAATTATTCTAGATCTGTTTTTATTATAGTGATAACATTGTACTTAACATTACAACGTTTTATACAGACTGATATGAATCCATCATTTACGAACTAATGTTCTATGAAGAAATGAAGACTAAATTCTGATGAACAACACACAACAGTGATGCAAAAACGAACACAAACAATCCAGTTTCTGGTGTTCTTTCAGTTATATTACAGTTTAGGTTTTACTATTGACTCTAACATTAAATTAGCAAAATCTCCAGGAACAAGGTTAACCAAACGAGGAAAAATACACATACTGTCGGTCATATGTTGTTCAATCTAGCTAAACTATAAAGAAAATCTATTTGTTTACGGACATCAAGCTAGGCTGTATGTTAGCATGTCTGAAATTAGCCAAATCCCCAGGAACATGGTTAACCAAACAAGGACAAATTTACAAAGTGGGGTCATTAAATACCAGTTGTAAATACACACATACTGTCTGTCATATGTCGTTCAATCTAGCTAGCTAAACTACTGATTTAAAGAAAAGCTATTTGTTTACAGACATCAAGCTAGGCTAGCGCCATATGCTATGTGCTTAATTTATGTTACTCACCCTCATAGTTGTGTAGCTACGTAACTTGATATGTCCCACTTCAAAGCTTTCTCCCGTTTCCTGATGGGTTCAGGTGAAAGACCGTCGACCATTCTGTGCACATTATTGACATATACTAATAATAAAGCGATGGACGGCGGGGTTAAATAAACTTGGGCTACAGACCCATGGTTACAGAGGAGCCGGCCGCAACGGATGTTCTCACATAAAACGAACGCACCCTCAACGGGGCAGGGATCATTTCATTGGTCAACACTACACCTGGCATTCTATTGGTTGTGGAATTTTGATAGTGTTGTAACACAGAAAAATCCAAGCGCGCAGGAGAGATCCGAAAGCAGCAGATTTGCAAGCGCGCAGAATCAGGCTGAGTGCGAGGAGAAGGTTCAAAGCTGAGAGCAGGAAATCTGTCCACAGAACAACATATCTGAGTCAGAGCACAAAGTTTGAGCAAAAGCAGAGCAAATCCAAGCGCGAGCATGACCATTTGAGTGTGAGAGCAAGGTTTTGAGGGAAATTATTACAAAATCTGAACGTAATATCAGTGAGAAATGCTCTCAAATTGAAAGAATGCGCTCTTGAATAAAGATAGGAATATAACTCCATAGTAATCGAGAAAAACGATTATTTTTGCACATTACATTTAGCAAGTCAACTTTTATTTTGGCTTATGTTGTGAAGGGGAATTCAAAAAGTTCAACAGGGAAAGTTTTGACTGTAAAGGTGCAGTAGGTAAGACTTATTAAACAAACTTTCTGTCATATTTGCTTTAACTGATCCTATGTTCCAGTAGAACTACATCAGGGGTGTCAAACTCAATTTCACTAAGGGCCACACTGGAAATGACGATCACAATAAGGGCCAGACATGTTGAGTTCATTGGCATGCTTATTTAGCAAAATAAAGTAAATTAACTTTGTATTATTGCATTTCTCTCATTTAGCTTTCTCCCATACAGTTTGGTTGAACCCTAAAAAAGTCAGCAAAAACGTTTCTTAGCCATCGTAGAATTTAGCAAATCATGAAAAACAAAACTGCCACCAAGCCGACTCAAACTGTTTCACAGCCTGAATATTAAAAAGCTCTCTGCTTCTGCGCGGAATTCTGAGTCTCAAAGTCGGCAAATCTGTCAAATTCTGCACGGCAGTGTCGCATAATTACAGTATGTAAAACAGTTTCCTGATTTTTTTTTTTTTTTGGTGTGGTGCACAACTAATCGGGCCAAAATTTACTGTGAACCTAAATTCAAATGCGGGCCATATCAAAATTTGCAAGGGGCCGGATTTGGCCCCCGGGCCTTGAGTTTGATCTACATGAAGCAGGTAATACAAGACTACATATATAAGACTTGACTGCTGTAACGGTGTCTTTACAGGTCTTCCTAAAAAATCAATCAGACAGCTGCAGCTGATTCAGAACGCTGCTGCTCGAGTCCTCACTAAGAGCAAGAAAGTGGATCACATCACTCCTGTTCTGAAGTCTCTACGCTGGCTTCCAGTGCCTCAAAGAATTGATTTCAAAATACTCTTGCTGGTTGACCTCTCAGGTGGTCTGGGACAGGTCTGCTTGTTGTCCCCAGAGTCCGAACTAAACAGGGGGAAGCAGCGTTCAGTTTTTATGCTCCACACATCTGGAACAAACTCCCAGAAAACTGCAGGTCCGCCGCAACTCTCAGTTCTTTTAAATCAAAAGTACACCCTAAAAAACGCTGGGTTATTTTAATAACCCAATTGCTGGGTTAAGGCTGTTGGGTTATAGGTTGGGTAGATTTGACCCAACGTTGGGTCAAAGATTGTGACCCAACACAATGGGTTAAATGAAAGCGAGGCTCGTTCTTCCGCCATTTCTGGACAGAAGGCGCCAGGACGTCAACGACCATAGCTGCCGGTAAGTGATCAGTTTCAGACGGTAAAACAATAAAAATAGGTTATTATAGCCAGACAATTTTAATGATAGTGTGAACTGAAAGACATGTTAGCATTAACTTAGCTCTCTGTATGGTTAACCATAACGTTAGTTCCCTTTAGCCAGCGAGCTATAAGGACATTAGATAACGTTAACAATTAGCCGTTGGCTCAAGAGTTTAAAACTTATGTTGTAGCTAGCTAGCTAAATGCCTCTCCTTTAACGTTAAAGTAAATCTCTATATTGCTATTTTGGTTCCTAACTGTAAACACACATTACTCCTTACACGGAATTAACTATATAGGGTTAACGTTATGAGTATTATTTAGCATCCCGAACGTCATGATTGATTGACGCACTTGACAGTGAAGATGACGGAGAGGAGGAGGCAAATAGGAAGCGTTAGCGTTATAGCCTGAGCTCTCGGACTTTTTATAAAACCTGATAATAACATTAAAAGAGGACAATGATAAAGTAGAGACTTGCCCCCTCCTATGTGTTAAGCAGCCTAACAGTTACGAGGTATGTTTGTGTTTAGGTGTATTTCTGTATTGTTAATATGTAGTTAAGGTAATGTTAGCTAACGTTAGCCTAGCCTCAAGTGAGTCAGCATAAAATCAAGCTAGCGGTTTTTTACAATAATTAGAAGTATAACGAGACGGTTGTGTTTCTACAATATTAGCGCATATTTGAATGTAAGTGTATTGTGTAACGTGACGCTTAATATGGATAAGCTGTAGCTACATTTTCATAATGTAGATGGTCTGGCAAAGCGAGACTAATGTTGAACTAAACTTAGCAGTAGCAGCTAGCTAGCGTCACTGTGTCCACGTTCGGACACTTATTGGCTAACGTTCTATCACAATATCTGTTATGATAGGAATATAAATGATCTATTAATGTTTTCAGTTAATTTAATGGTGTTAAACTAAAGTGTAAGTTGTCACCTTTCTAACGGTATATTGTTTTAACAATTTACTTAAGGTTTTACTTTATAAGAGTTGGCTAAAGTCCGCGAACACCGCTGAATTAGCCGTACGCTACCCTTGGCCATAACCGGACACCCCTATCTCCTAACTGTAAACAATGGCCGCTGCTGGGTTTTCGGAGGTATTAAGTTGCTGCAGTGCTGTCAAAACTTCCGGGATGATACTTCCGTCCTTCACAATAAAATGACAACTCTGAATTGTGCAATAAAAGCATCTTAACTTCCATTTTTAGCCTATAGCACCACCTACTGGATGTTTTGTTAAATTACCAATTCTCATTTTCGATATCTTACAACTATTGCATGAAAATAAGCAACATACATACATTTTTATATATATATATATATATATATGCATGCAATAAAATACTATTATACTAAGATTTATAGTAAAAAAAAGTGTTCATAATTGTTCAAAAATTATATTTAATAACAATAAAAACAGACAAAACATTTAAAATAAATAAATAAATAAATAAATAAATAAATACAAATAAATTAAACATCTGAGCACCAAAAACACCAAAATTCATTATTGTTCAGCTCATCCTCCTCCCAGCTGACACAAGTGGTGTGAAACCACTTGTGGCAGTTGTCACACTGGACCCACGACACCAATCCCTCTGGAGCCTCTGGAGGTTCGGGTTCCCTGCACCGGCCACACCGCCAGACTGTCGGCTCCAGTCTCCTCTTTGCAGCGGTGTGACCTACTCACAAAAAGAAAAGTGTTTTAAGAATATATATAATATAATAATAATAATTGGCATGCAAAGACCGTTAACATTGAGTACACTACCGGTGGATGTCGTGGGCCCAACAGACAGGGAGGAGGAGGAGCTGGTTCTTTTTGCTGTATAAATAAAAATGTTTTGTTTACTTTTCACCATGGCTAATGTCACTAACATAAATATAAATCTTGCTTGTTTTTTAACAGATTATATTAAGTATTTACAGTGGGAGGGAGAGGAAGAAGTGGACCCTCGGCGGCCCAATCCTGCACCCGATGTGGAAGGCTCTAAAAGAATAATAATATTTTATTATTATAACAAGGTTTAATACAAGTATTTTGACTGATTGATATAATTTGCTGACCAGGAGATGGAGGGTGGTGGTGTCCCTCTGCAGGCAGGCTCGTCCGGGATGGTCTGCCGCTGGTGGCAGGCAGCTGGGAACCGTGGGAGGCACAAGAGGGGGCAGAGGGTGCTGAGGGACCCGGCGATGGAAATGCCGGAGCTGGTTGCTGGTGCAGCCCGAGGGGGCCAAGTTCTTCTGCGGCTGGGGCGGGAGCCGCTAGGCAGGGGTAGAGGAAGTGGCTGCCGGGCTGGTGTCTCTGGCCCGCTGCTGCTCTCGGTCTCTTCTGGCCAGAGCTTGGGCCTCCTGCCTTGCAGCACGGTCCTCCACCTCCTCGATGGTGTCGGACATCTCCTGGGCTGTCAGTATCCTGGCCTTGGTGATATTCCTCCTGACCTTGCCAGTGCTTTTGTTGTAGTTTATTTCGGCCAGGAGGTGGGCCAGATCTACTGTTATCCGGCCTGATGTTACCAGGGGATGGGTGAGGTAGGGATTGGCTGGTGGATTCTGGGGATGAAGGATAGGGGCTGGTTGACTTTGGGGTGGGGGTATTATGGGGTGGGTAGGTGGACTCTGTGGTGGGGGTGGGGGTGTTATGGGGTGGGTAGGTGGACTCTGTGGTGGGGTGGGGGGTGTTATGGGGTGGGTAGGTGGACTCTGTGGTGGGGGTGAGGGTGTTATGGGGTGGGTAACATCAGGCCCAGCCCAGGAAGATGCCGATGGGGTTGGTGGAAGTGGTGAGGAGGTCCCACGCCCGGACGGCATGACCCGTGACCAGTCAATGGCCATCGGGTCCAGAGGGTAAAGGCCACTCTTCCTAAACCCAGCCACCACAAGCCCCCGATCCTTCACCCTCTGGTATGAGTCCCTTAAGACCTTTGAAAACTCCTTCTTGGAAACCATGAAGGAGTGGTTCACTGCCGACAGATCTCCTGTAACACCAGAGAAATCTGCCTTCAAGGGTCGAAGAAACTCACATCCAGTGGCTGAAGGATGTGAGGCGCGTATGTGGTGGCAGGCAAAGGAGAATGACCCCCTCCCTCTGTGCCGTCCGGACAAGCTCTGGATCCAGGTGGGACATGTGGCCGTCCATTAACAGCAGCAGCGGGCGCTCCTGGGTGGCAAACTTCAGGAAGTGCCCGACAAACCACTTCCTGAACAGCTCACTGTCTATGTACCCTGCCTGCGACTTCCGTAGAGGGCATTGGGAACTCCTACTTTATTGTAGGGGCCCCTGGATATCCCCCTTGTAGATGATAAATGGGGGATATCCTCCCCAGCCAGCGTTCAGGCAGGCCAGGACAGTGATGTGCTCCCTTGTTCCCTGGGCCTGCCTGTATGCATGCTTGGTCCCCCGGGGCACGATGACTTGCCGTCTGTTGGTTTCCAGCTGAAACCCCGTCTCGTCACAGTTATAAATCTGACGGGGTTTCTCCCTCAGCACATGCTCCTCCAGGGTGGTGGTGAGGGCCGGAAATAGTCTTCTATGGGCCCCTCTTAGCACAGGATGCCCTCCCACGGTCAATGAAGTCTGGGGTCCTGGATGTTAGGCGATCTTTTTGCCGTTCCCTGAAGTTTATCCACCACGTCTGGCCAAGCGCGGTCCTCTGCGCATCCTGGTGGCGGAGGTTGTAGATGGCCAGAGCGTGGGCCAGGACCTGAGGCTTTGTCAGCGGAAACCCATGCAGAGCAGAGTACAGACAGTACTCCACCAGGGAGTCTTCGTCTGCATGGGTGAGGAGTGACCTCCGACAGATGGAAAAATCGGAGGCCACTCTTCCGCTGACTCGGTCACTCAGGCTGGACTTAGGGACCCCAAACCTCATGGCTGCCTGCCGTAGAGAGAGCCTGCCTGCTTCCACCTCCTGCTTGGCCTGGTCCATTGCCTCTTGGGTCCATTTTTTGGTCTTCCTCTCCCTCTTCCTCATCTGCCTGATGTTGGGCATCTGCAAATGCACATACATTCTTTTTTAGAAATACATTAAAATTCAAAATTAGGTTAGGCATGTCATGTCTTGTTTAATAATAAGGTTGACAAAATCTATAAATTGCCACATCACATAGACACAAAAATACTTACCTTCAACCAAAGTGGCAATTTCTATATCCACTTTTTCTTTGGGCTTGATGCTCCTGTAAAGGAAATACAATTCTCTCACACTCACACACACACACACACACACTCACACACACAGAGAGAGAGACACACACACACATACACACTGCCTACCTTGTTTTCTACTGTTCCTCTTTTTTATCTTCTCTGCTTCTGTCTCTCTTATTCCTTATTCTTTTCTGACTCACTTTCTTTATCTTTTCAGCCAAGCACATAAACCACACAAGAGTTGCTAAGTTACAAACGTTGAGATCCAAAACACATTACATTTTTGTCAACCTAGCTAGCTTATAAATGCATTATATTGGAGGTTAATCTAGCTATAACGTTATAACCACATTTACCAATAGCAAGAGCCACTACTGGCTTTTAACACAATATCCCCTCTCTCTCACACACATGCAGTTAGATGATAGTTAGCTAATACATGAATAAACGTGATGTTGCTGGGCTTATGGACAAGCGTACTGCCTAGACAGAGTCGTGTTAAAGCTAGCAAAAAATGCATACTCATGCTAACGCTAAATCATATCAGCAGTACAGTAAAAATAATAAACTTTGTAGAGCGAAAGATCGCCGCCCGAGCGCGTCGCCCAAAGCGTTTTACTACTTTCCCTCATCAAAGTCACTTTCATATACTAAATAGACATGTAAATGTCCGTGTACATATCTGAAATTTCATACATAGATTGTTTGATGGGTATAAATCAATTATACTTACATTTTTGGGCGATTGAAAATTCAAAGTACCGAAAAAGACCGAAAGCGTGGCGTCGGAAGTGTCGGATATGGCCAATAGCAGCAAGTGGTGTCGAGCGTGGACACAGTGACGATAGTATTGTCGGCTTGTACTCAAATTCAGTCTTTTTAACAGTTGATTATCATCCCTAGACTTTGTAACCTGTGGTCTGAAGAAAATGCTGTACTATGGAAATATGTATTACAGTATCTTGGGTGACACATGCTTAAATAGGATGGACAAAGTTGCGTTTTTAGATTTTTTACTGATTATTTTTTGCTGTTTTTGTGTTGATTTGTAGTCTTGAAAGTGACAAATCATTTCAGGGATGCTAGAGTCTGTACTGCATATACTTCACTATGCTGGGCTACTAAGGGTGTGCATTAGTTCTGTTGTAGATTACACTGTTTCCTTTAGGATTTTTTTTAGCAGTGGGGGCAGGTCATGACATATGCTACTTTATTTATTGCAACTCATCTTAGTAATATGATCTATAATCAGACTTGATATTGCTGTGGAAAAGTTATATCAACTAGTATGTATACTAAGCAATACAAAATATTGATTTTGTGGAATGGAACCTGGTAATGAAGCTGTTATTTCTTTGATATACTTTTAAGGATTCAAGTCCCAGCCCCGAACCGGCTGCCTTCAGAGCAACACAGAGCTTCTTTGGAACAAGGAGCAACATTTGTAAGTTCATGGTAATTTATCTTGAATAACTTATTTTTTAATTGAGTGAGAAGCTTTTTTAAAAGCTTCACTTTGATTGGACAATTTTGATGTAAGTCAGAGGCATAGTCATGATATTCATATATATGTGTATACTTTCTTTCTCTGTTCATTAATCATTTTTATAGAATATCCATGAGATCCTTAAGACAGCTGATGGAAAATGCATGGTTAGTGGTCCTGAGGAACAGAATCACATAAATAATGAAAGACGTGCCATGGTCCGGATACTTGTGTCCCACTAGTTGTGCACTTTGGAGAGAAGTAAGTATTTTTCACACACAGATTATTTTATTATTTTTAAGTTGTGGGCTAGTTCTTCACTAATGTGAAGTGCATCTAAACTACTTATCTCATCCCTTTGATCTGGGATCAGTTAGTGCAATCTTGATTTATTTTTTTATTTTATATTATTTTTTTGATAATTACTGTAAAAAAAACTGTCAATATATTGTGTTATGTGGTAGTGTTAAATGTTAATAAAATTCATATTGTTGTCAAGTCCATCTTCAGGTGCAAAGGCTATGCTGGCATCATCAATTTGAAGGACTGTCAAGGCACAGGCTATGTAAGTTTTTAACCACACAATAATGAACTGACCTAAAGCAAATGTGACAATCCCTGCTAGGGCTGTGATGGTTGGTGAGAAAGCAGTGTATCACGTAATATGGGGGTTAAAAACCTGTTATGAGAGTAGTGTGGCAGGTGCCTTAAATCAGGGACAGTGTGGCCGCAGAAGGAAAGCGAGCGGTGAGAGTAGCATTTATGAGTGCAAGAGGAAAAGAGATAAAAGATAACATAAAAGTGAGTTAAAAGTGAACAACAAACCACAAGCTTCTCAAGACAAGGTGGCTTCATGTGTTGATACTGGCGGTAAAGTGAAGGGAGTTACCCTAAAAAACATGGGCTTAAACCTTACAACACAATACGATCATCTTTAGAAAGAAAACATCAACCAAGTTTGAGCTTTTTGTGCAGAATCAGGCAGGACATGTAAGGCAAGAGCTATTCTATTATTGGCTCAGCTTTATCCTAATTTTTACTTCAGCTCTTACTTTCAGAGTTGCTTCTGGCTTAGTTATTACCTAATGTGTTTGAATTCTTTTTTTTTTTTTTATCATTTTTGTTTACTTCTAAACTTTAGGACGACGCATGGTTCACCCCAGGGAGAGGGCATAAACCCACAACAGGCTTTCTGGAAGAGCATCTCCGTAATGTCTGAAAAAGACTCCACTCTGGCAGACGAGTACATTTAACATCACAAGTGCCACAAGACACCAGAATCATTTTACCAGGTACAGCAAGATGTCTTGCTCCTCCATTTCAATCCAATTCATGTTGCATTTAGAAGTGGATTTGACTTATCCTCGCTCCTGTTTGCAACATAACAAGTACTTCTTACTTGAACTCTATGGGCCAGTTTCATATACAGAGATTAAACTTTTTACATAACTGTTCATTTAATTGTTCTTGTAGTCTAGGGCTAGGCTTGATTCTTGTATGGGAAACCGGCCCACTCTATTAAAACATTAGATATCTTAATATGTCACAGCTTAGTAGAACTTATCGATTTCTCTGCTCCTCACAGAACCAACTAGAACTCCAGAGCGGGCCATCCAATTGACGGAGTGACTGAAGAATAACATCTGGCCACAGTCCCAGGTTGGCCAACACATGCTGGAGACTGCCATCCATAGGGCCCAGTGGATCCCAGCAAATGGGACTACATCAATGGTAGACATTAGCACAGAGTTTCCATGCTTAGTGGACACTCCAGGCATGGTGAGCTAGAATCTTACAAAATAAAATGTTGTGTTGTGGTGCTGGGATTGTTGTTCAATGTCAACTTTGTGCTAAATTTTGGGAGTTCATCTAGACTACCGTCTTTCAGATACCAGGACTTGAATCAAACACTGTCAAATTAATGAGAGCTCAGATTGCTAGTTGATAGTTCAATGCATGAAGTTTGAGAAATTGTGACTATTTTGTCCGTTTAATGATGTAATAAATAGAGATGCACCGATTTCAACTTACTAGGCTGTTTCAAATTTCCAATTTTTCATTGAGTTTGATCTGCCGATATCGATTTTAGCCGATTCCAATTTCATATTTTCTAACGACTTTCCAGCACACACAAATATTTATTTTCTATGTTTTTTTTTTAATAGAAAATTTTTTTGAACAGATAATGGATCACTATAAAATATAACTATATAAATGACTCCTGGTGACATTCACACACATCTAAAGTGAAATGTTAGAACCATTTCCTCCTTCTCACAATGTAAACCGTAAAGTTACCTGAAAACAAACGTCACACAGATGATTTAACGTCACCGCTCATTTTACACATAGTTTAGAAACAAAACTAAACTCTGAGGGAAGCTTACTACGTTTTAATGTTGGTTTGGAGCGGTATACATCCCCACTAACTTGGAAAGTGTTTTAAACGGTAACGTTGATACAGCATGTCGGAGAAATACAGCATCTTTTTTTTTTTTTTTTTTTTTTGATGCGGCAGAGGGACCGCAGTGCTAGCTTCTTGTCTCATTTGATAAACAGTAAATTCATCAAAGTCAGTGTGCCCGACACTATTTTCCAATAAACTGTAGCTGTCATGTAATGTTAACTGAAATGTATTGAACTGTTTAATTTTGTCTTAAGTGATATATTTGGCTTGTAGCAATAAAAACAAAATGCTGAGATGTTATGTGCGTGATTATTTCATAATTTCATCAATACATTTCATAATGCAAAACATCTAGTGAAAAAAAAAAAAATACAGATAACCCAGAAGGTGGGTTGTATTTTTCCAACCCATTTTGAGTAGTATTAACCCAACAACATGGGTCATTTTAACCCATTTTTGGGTAGAAAATATAACCCAACATGCTGGGTCAAAGCCATAACCCAACCCTGCTGGGTTAAAACAACCCAGCGTTGGATCGGTCCATATTGGACCCAGCGCTGGGTTACCAAAATAACCCAAGTTGGGTTATTTTTAACCCAGCAGTTTTAAGAGTGTAAAGACCTATCTTTTTGATTTTGCCTTTCTTTAAATAACTGTTCATTTGTTAGACTGAAGTTGCATTGATGGTGCTGTATGAAACTCAATAACTGCTCTTTAATGTTTAATTTCTTATACTGCACTGTAACTTTTGTTTGCGTATTTTATCTCTCAGTTCTTTAAATTCTAATACTGCACTATCAATTTTATTCTTGTCTTTTAATTTGTTTTTAATCGTTTTATAACAGCTCTTTAATGTTTTATGTTAAGCACTTTGAATTGCCCTGTTGCTGAAATGTGCTATATAAATAAAGCTGCCTTGCCTAATAAAAAATATCTGGCTCCTCTGACACCACCTATAGCCTGTAGTGCGATTTGCAAAAATCCACAGCTCCCTGTTCAGATGCACCAATCAGGGCCAGGGGGGTGTCTAACTGCGTGTCAATCACTGCTCATGCACGCACATTCATTCTCCCTTGTGGGGGAAGGGGCGTAGGAGACCGTTTTGGGCTTTAGCGGAAAGGAGGGGGGGGGGGTGGGGGGAGGGACTGAGAAGTTGTCGATGTTCAAAGTTTTTGGCTAAATCCTGGATCTTCACAGTCCTACCTTACGGCACCTTAACTGTTTCACTGTTCTTTAAGTTCAATAAATGCAACATCTTTCCAAAAGTCAGTGAGTAATCATTTTAAATAATCAGGATTTCAATATTGACCAAACATATTTGTGACTATGATTTTTTCTTTTTTCTTTTCCATAATCGAGCTGCCTTCCAACTAGTCATATTAAGTGTGCGTGTGTGTGTGTGTGTGTGTGTGTGAGGTAGAGAGATATGAATCGAGCGGTGGTGCTGTTAGATCTAAATACCTTTTGCTATTGACGAAGCTCTAACAGTATATCTGTCTTAAGTGACCGGGGGAGATGCAAAAATCTCATCTCATGTTGATGGAGAGCTGTTTGCACTCTGGAAGAATGGAGGGAAGTTGGATGGAGTCGATGGAGGACGGGAATAAATTTAGCATTACTCATCCTTTGATGCCGTCGTCGCTCCATCTCTCGGTTGCATTGCCTTTCTCTGATGTCATGCCTCTTTGCATCTCATCTGCATCCATTCATGTCCCATTTGTCTCTTTCGACTCCTCGCTCAGGTTCGCAGGCGTCTGGTGTCCTTGGATTTCTCTCGTTTTATTACCCCATTTCATCATATTTTCTCTCTCTCGCTCTTCCTCCCTCTTCCTCGTGTGTTTTCTCTCCTTTGCGAGATTGTTATTGCAGATTCCGTCAATATTCGCAATGTGCGGCCAAGGCCTCGAGAGTTTTAATCTCCCTAATAAACCAGGTGCTTCATTCGCGTGCGTTTGTGAGAGAAACACATCTTTTTTCTCTTTTTTGGATTTTGGACATGCGTCAGCAGTGTCGCATTAAAACGCTTTCCCGGGCTTCTATTTGGAAGCCACTGTTGCACTTGGCCTATTGATTCATTAGTTGGATCTGCTGCTCCAGTTTACAGTGTATTTGAACGTGTAGGCAGTTTCCTTTGTGGCTGTGTCTGTGTGTGGGCCTGCGTGCTGTAGTGTCACTGTGTGCTTAACTGTCAGCAGCTTAGCGCTTTGAAGTTCATCATGCTGTGTGGCGGTTTGGAGGGAACAATAAGAGAGTATTACACTCTCTTGTAAAGCCTTCCTGGGAACAAACAAAAGCAACAATAGAGCACTTGTTAAGTCCTTTCCTCCCTCAAAGCTCCAACACGGAGTTACACAAAATGACACACTGCTCTGTTCTTTTCTCTGCACATTTTTCCTCTATGGTGTATTCTGCTCTAAGTGACATGTAGGATGTTGGTGATGGTCTGTGTATGGTAGTTTATATGCACGGCGTTCCACTTCCAGGATTGCTCTGCCTGATGTCCCCTCTTTTCGGCCGGATGTCCGTTACCTTCCGCTTTCTTTGTGTTGGCATTTTAAGCTCCGGTGGATTTCTGAGGATTATGGTTAACTGCTCCTCAGATCTCTGCAGGGTAAATCCAGACAGCTAGCTAGACTATCTGTCCAATCTGAGTTTTCTGTTGCACGACTAAAACAACTTTTGAATGTAGACGTTCCACAAAAAACACGTTCCTTCCCAAGGCTATTTTGCTGAAGCACCGTGGCTCCGTCCGGCGCTTAGCACTGCCCAAGACAATTGGTGATTGGTTTGAAGTGCTCATATTATGCTCATTTTTAGGTTCAGAATTGTATTTAGAGGTTATATCAGAATAGGTTTACATGGTTGAATTAAAAAAAAAAATACCATATTTTAGTTGTACTGCACATAGCTGCAGCTCCTCTTTTCACCCTGTGTGTTGAGCTCTCTGTTTTAGTGAGGCATCTCACTTCTGTTCCATCTTTGTTGGGAGTCGCACATGCTCAGTAGCTAGGTAAGGACTACTAGCCAGTCAGAAGCAGAGTATGAGGGCGTACCACGCTAGGAGCTAGGAAAGCATTTTAACAAAGTGTGGAGCAGTTTGTGAAGAGTGTTTTCTGTTGGAGATGGAAACTCCATTTGGGGTGGACTTTGGGCTTTTTCACTTTGTAAACCTATAACATGCACAAAAAAGATACATAACACAATAAAGATAAGGGAAAAAGCCAAAAAGCATAATATGAGCACTTTTAAAGAAATGCCAATAAACCAGAGCACGGTTTTCTCCCATCCCGGAATGCTGTGGGGACTAGCCGGACCCTCATCCGCAGCGCGGGGGAGGAAGGTCTGGCAATGCAAGACTAGTGTATTGTGACTAGGGCGGCACAATATGAAACAAAATATCGAATTACAATTATTTTGACTGATATTGCGATTGCGAGTCACGATATTGGAGAGAATGATCATTTTTGTATAATTATTCTCAGTTTCTTTGAAAAATATAAAAAAAAAAAAAAAAAAAAACATTTCAAGGATTTGTACCAAACAAAGATTTTTTTCTTTAGTCTGTAGGATAGATTGCAATTTGGATAACGCACTAGTCCATATTGTGATTTTGATAAAATTGTGATTAATTGTGCAGCCCTATTTGAAAGCAATTCTTTGTGCCTGTGTTTGCCGAGCATGTGCAGGTGCTCTGGATTTAACCCCTGTTGTTCATTAAAAGAGGATGCATGTGACATTTATAAAGAGCTCAACTACTTAACAGGCAACCACACTCAGACTCTCTCTGTCTCTCACACTTTCGCTCTGGCTCTCTCTCCCTCGCCATGAATTATTGTCCCTTATGGGTTGGAGTAAGTCCTGTGAAAAAGCAATATTGCAGAAACGCTATATTACACCATTTAGACTGGATACATTTACGCCTAATCTATGAGACTGTTTAATGTGCGACCTGTCTCATAAATAACTATCAATATTTCCGTTCATTGTAATTATTATAGTGTTTCTTGTCAGCAGGCTACCTTTGCCAAAGCATTCCACCAAGCAGAAAAGGACAATCTGTCTCTCTACTTTACAGCCTGGTCTCATGAGATTTAGTGAAACGAGCACAATGTCCTAAAATGCAAATATGTACTTCGTGCACAAAAAGAGCGAGAAAATTATTGTGCCCTCCTTGAAAGTATTACATGAAGGAGACCTATCTATAAACAGGTTAGAGTTTGACATTGAAACAATGCTGGGGGAAGTTTGGGTTGCGGTTTTGAAATAGTGAATTGACACAAAAAATGTGCCTCCAACTTTTGGCTACTTGAGTTTTATTTTAAGCTCAAGCCAAGAAGTTTCCTACGGAAGCGCATTGCATTCACAAAAGAAAAAATCAATGTTAGACACCTTATCTCATAATTACAAGAAAAGGTCAAGTATAGTTATCAATTTTCGCAATGATGCATTTAATCTGCTTTTATTTTCCTGCTTCAGCAGGTCAGACTCGGCTTTCTGTCTGAAGAAACAACTTGAGATGCCTGCACTGTGTTGACATACAGTACTATTACATCCATCCACATTAAAGGACAAATCCGACGCAAAATGAACCTAGGGGTTAATAACGTGTGTACCGAGTCGACCGTTCTCTGGGATATGTTTTCATGCTAATCGAATGTGACCAGTTTTAGCGCAAACCGCTAATTAGCTTATAATGCTAGTCGTCGGGGCACGGATAAAGTAAAAAGAAATCGCTATTTCTATACCGCTAACAAGGCTCCAAGTAGCACCACACTTCCACGGTAGCATAATGAGGGTCCCTACGTGTAAACTGAAGCATTGAGAACTTTGTAAGCGTACAGACAGTTTATTAAAAAGATAGTTTAGAAAGACAGTGGCATTCACTATACAGGCAGGCGCCATCTTGGGAAAACAGTCATGACCAGTCAAACCACGAACGCCGTGCTTGAGCTATGCTACTGGTTACACGGCGTTCGTGGTTCGACTGATCATGACTGTTTTTCCAAGATGGTGCCTGCCTTTATACGTGAACGGTGATCTTTTTAATAAAAAATATTTTACGGTCTACTCAGTACACGTGTTATTAACCCCTAGGTTCATTTTGCGTCGGATTTGTCCTTTAACTATACCTTAACTCTTGTGTTGTCTTCAACCATTGAAAAAATGGACCCGGTCTGTTTTGCCTGTTTTATTGAGCATAAAGTATAAATTATTCTGTGTTACATCTTCTTAGCCAACTTATCACCGCTAGTTTTACACTTTTTTTTTTTGGAAGTCATGGTCAGTTAAACTAATTGATTTTAAATTCTGCCTACATTTTTTGTTAAAAGACCCAGAAATTATGAATCATTTTAGCTACTAGTTAAGATCATGAGCTTGATGGATAATTACAGCCCGTTTCGTGTATGGAACTATCCATGTTATTTTTGGGCAATTTGGTTGAAAGAAACTGTTAGACTCCAGTCAGACCCGGAACTGAGAAACAGGCACACGAACACAGATGAGCAGTTTACAGTGTTTATTAGAAACAATGTTTGATAGTGGAGGAGGGAGGTGGACAGGATAGCTGCTCCAGGTAGGGTCGAAGCCGGAGATCAGAAGTGTGGCCAGGCAGCGAAGATGACGTCTGGGTGGAATGGCTGGTTGAGAACGGAGTAGCGAGGTGAGTAGGCAGCGAGGAGGCAGATGAAAAATGATGAGCAGCGGGTCAAGAGGCAGAATCTGAGCAGAGAAGGAATGCGTGAGCCAGAGCATAAATTAGGCAACAACCAAACTGAAAACAGGGATAAGTCTCAAGCACAGAGTAGAGCCACGTTACCACGAGAATGGTTGCAACAAACTGGCGCTGAAGAGGTGAACAGCCCGGGTTGATAACTGTTGGTTGATTACTGGAATGATCTGCAGCTGGCTGGAGCAGAGCAGGTGAGAGTGGCCACGCCCCTTGACCTTGATCCTCTTGAGTGACATGGAAGCCGGTGGAGACAGACACAGACAACACACACACAAGGGAAAGGGGAAAAGGAAAACAGGCAGGGACAGGGAGACAGACACTGATCCACAACAGAAACCCATATTTTTGATACAGACATTTTGAAAAGGGGTCAAATTGGACCCGAGGACCACACAAGGGTTACCTTTTCTCATAATTCTGACATCCTGATCTCATAATTACGAGACCTTTTGTCGGAACTCATACAAGAAAGTAACTTTTCTTAGATTGTTTTTCAGTTGCTACAAACAGGTTAGCTGTATACTATAGATCCGTCATTATTCACAAGTTGATGTGACCCATATGCCTTATGTTGAAAGCAGGAGGAGAGTTAACCTAGCATCCCTTATAATAGCTGCTGGGCCTGTGCCCTTTTCAAATGAATTCCTTGACAGTATTTCCGTTGTTTTTGTGATATCACATCTTGTTTTTTATCCATTTCGTCACTGGCTAAGTTGCTGCTACAATAGCTACAAAATTGACATTTTTGGAAAGGTGAATCAAAGGGACCTGAATTGATTCAATACGGCTGGACAGCATGAAATAATTAAGTTAGTTAAAAGAATCAGCCCTCCCAGAGACACACACACACAGTCGTACTTTGTCTAAAATGTAAGATGTATGAGACGTTTTCTGCATGTCTAATGTAGAGAAATATTAAATTATAAAGGTCTCCAACGGCGTCTTTGTCTCGCCTTAAGGTGTCATGTTGAAGGTGATAGGAGTTATTCATTATTTTGTTTGGTCAACGCATGTCTATTGTTCACAAAGGTGCTTATCGGTAGTAGCGCCTTTCGAATTGTCTTTTTGTAATTTCTCTGTCAGTCCATATGATGCACATCAAGGGCACTCTGAGATTATGTCATTGACCCATAACCTAGTATGGTTCAAAGTACGCATCATTTTGGCCTGAGAGTGGTCTAACTTTAGAATGGATTCAGTATCTAGGCTGGGGATTAAATACTGTTCCAGTGTCTAGGCAGGAGATACAAGCAAACACATGTCCAGCAAAGCCTGAGGTGACTTCACCCTCTCAACTGCACGTTTACACTGTTGCCTCAAGGTTAATCTTTATGACAAGACCTCTCTGTCTGTCTCTGCTTTTCTATTTTTCCTCTCAGGCGCTCTCTCTCTCTCCCTCTCTTTCCTCGTTCTCTCTGTTTCTGCCTCAGATCAATGAGCTGGATGACTAGAGTAAATCTTAATGGCTGGGGTGTGTGTGACAAAGTTTAGGTGTGTGTGTGTGTGTGTGTGTGTGTGTGTGCGCGTGTGCGTGCAGTGCAGGTGAAGTATTGCTCAATCAGCACTGTCCTGCCCCTTGGGCACCACCACACGCCTGCCTGCCTGCCTCCTGTCCAGCCACAATCAATTTCACAGTCCCACACACACACACACACACACACACACACACACACACACACACACACACACACACACACACACACAATGACTTGTATAGATGCACCTAGATAGACAGACAGAACTCTAGACACACACACACACACACACACACACACACACACACACACACTCGTTGACTTGTATAGATGCACCTACACAGACAGACAGACAGACAGAAATCTAGTTATGGAGAAACATAAACAGAAAACACAAAATCATACCATTTTAATGATAATGAGCTATAAAATAAAAATA
The DNA here is from genome assembly GCF_004354835.1 of Perca flavescens. Taxonomy (NCBI): domain Eukaryota; kingdom Metazoa; phylum Chordata; class Actinopteri; order Perciformes; family Percidae; genus Perca; species Perca flavescens. Next base: position 6,546,885 of record NC_041342.1, on the reverse strand, counting down.
AAAACAAAAAGCTGTCAAAAAGGACAAAAACTGCCGGAGGTTTATGTTATTGAAATTATTTCAATTTGATGGAAAATAGTTACTCCCTAGCTGCTGGTGAAACTAACACATTTCAAATGAACTATTGCTAAGCATTAACTGCACACCATTTAAATGCATGAATTCAAAATTACTTTACAGAGATATTATCATAGAAAAGATATTTAGAGAGAGAAAGAGAGAGAGAGAGGTTTTACACTTGAACTGGAACTGTTGCGATGGATGAATTTTGTGTGTTTATCAGCTGATCACTATTCAAAAATAGCCATATGACTGACGTAAACCAACCTTTTAAAGCATCAGAAAATCTTAATAGCTCAGATTTCTTCACTAGCTTGTGGGGGATTCTGTGGATCTAAAGCCCTGACGATACCCTGTTGCTTACAGATGTGGGTCATGCGTTGTGTCTTTTATCATTTACTACCTACTGTTGCACCAGCAGGACGCTAGCACTGTACAAATCTCACAGACAACCATTACCATTCAAAGTTGAATTGAATATGAACATCTGATATGTTTATAGGTAAAAGAGACTCTTGTCTTTTCAAATAGTGTGGTCATGTTCAAATAGATCACCCTTGGGAAAACATTATCCAGATCCAATGCACCAAAGAGTACGCAAATCTGGAACATATGCATACATTAACTAGACAATTTAAAATGTTCATATTATGCTCATTTTCAGGTTCATAATTGTATTTAGAGGTTGTACCAGAATAGGTTTATGTGGTTTCATTTTCAGAAAACACCATATATTTGTTGTACGGCACTTTGCTGCAGCTCCTCTTTTCACCCTGTGTGTTGAGCTCTCTGTTTCAGCTACAGAGCGAGACATCTCACTTCTGTTCCACCTTTGTTGGGAGTCGCACATTCGTAGTAAGCACTGCTAGCCAGTCAGAAGCAGAGTATGAGGGCGTGCCACGCTAGCAGCGAGGCGAGCATTATAACGTGTGTTGGAAAAGTGACGCACGTTTGTCACGGAAGTAAAGGCTGGACTACAATAGAGCTGTTTAGAGCAGGTTGTTAACAGTGTTTTCTCTGGAAGATAAGGGATGCACCGATCTGACTTTTTCAGTCCCGATACCGATGCCAGGGCTTTGTGTATCTGTCGATACCTGATACCGAGCCGATACCGTTGTTGAATTAATAATACACTGTATACCTTCCACCTTGTACCTTCCTTCCACCATGTGGAGGAGACTAAAGGCACCAGACTTTCCTAACTAAGACAAAATAACATAGATGTAATGTATTGAATTCTTATTTATTTGTACACTCAACTCTTCCAGCATGCGACACACGTTTGACAAAGGGAAAAAAACTAACCAAACTGGATCGGCCCGTGGATCTCTTAATTTTTCCCGATCCTGATACAGCTATTTTGTCAATATTGGGACCAATATCCGATCTTAATATCGGATATCGGTGCAACCCTATGGAAGATGGTAAGTCCCTTTGGGATGGACTTTGGGCTTTTTCACTTTGTAAACCTGTAACGTGCACAAAAAATATATACAACACAATAAAGGAAAGGGGGGAAAAAGCCAAGAAGCATAATATGAGCACTTTAAGTCAAAGTGGATGAGGAGGCGTGCTCAGAATAATGGCAAGTTTAAACACCTACTGTTCCATGACAACTAAGCACACTCCATTTGCTTTTGAAGACCATGTGAGATGGTAAAAAAACTCCCCTTAGTGAAGAATGATTTTTCAAGATTAAAAATATGATGGCCCTCGTAGCATTTTACTGTCCTACTTTGTAATAAATTGTTGAAATCTTTAAGTCCAAATGGATCTAATCATCAAAGAGAAGTTTGTTTTAATTTTGGCCGGGGTGTGTAGCAGATTGATGATGAAGATATATCGTATCGGTGTCGTTTTTAACAAGGCTCTGACACGACTAACACGTTAGATTTCATCTTTCAGCACTGTGACACCTTCAGGCTGTGTTTAGACGGAAACCATCTCAAGAGAAAACGCAAAAGTGGCGTTGCATTCCGCGTTCAGATGCGCGGGGGGGATCCCAAAAGTGTGTGAAATTGGATGAAGTATGCACACCAGGCGGCTAGGTGGTAGTGTGACGCACTGCCGCACAACACTGCCAAGTCTGCGCTCCTGCGCAGAACCTTCCTTCTACTTCTCTCCCTAGTAGCGCGAAGTAAACAACAAAAGCTGACAATTTTGTCTGGACAGACGAGGAGGTGGAGTTATTGCTCCAAACAATGCGCACAGACACACACACACACAGACACACACGTGCGGCACACGGCACACACACGCTGCACACACACACGGTATACACACAGACACACTTGCACAGTGCGATTTTACCCTTTAGACTCTGGAGGGTGGTTTCCCCTTTTTTTGCGTTTTAAAGCCCCAAAAACGTCGTCGCCGTCTAAACGAAGGGCACAACTGATGAAATATTTTGTCGTTTTCACTCGCGAGCGTATTTGTGTCAACGGGGCTTAGTTTATTTTGAAATGTACACACTTAAAGTCACAGTGTTATGAGTTGTAAATGAGGTTAGATACACAATTAAGATCCAGCGTACACTAAAAGATTCCACAGTTAACATTTCATTTGACCGATTTGTTCGTGTGAGTGTGTGAGCGTATGCGGGGAGGCAGCTGCAGCCTCTCCCCTCTGATTTTATGATTACCACATTTCGTGTTTCCTGCCCATAATTGTGGACTATGTCTTTGCATATCTATATTTGTCTGTGAGTGCGCTCAGCGTGGGTCCTCGCTCCAATCAGCCATACATGAGTCATTTCAGTGTAGACTGATCTTCAAGTGAAAAAGAGCCTGATGAACTCTAAATCTATCCTATGGAAAAGAGAGAAGGAGAGACCCCACTGTGCTGAGATGGCATGGGCCAGGTGGTGTGTGTGTGTGTGTGTGTGTGTGTGTGGTTGGGTGAGGGCGGCATTCAGCCGGCACCTGGTGCTGATAGGCTCTCATTGAAACGCTCTGCGATCCTATTCAGATTCAGCCCCCCCCCTATGCTGCTTTGAAGGGCCTCGTGGCAGCTCCTCTCCTCCTTTTTGGTCCAAAATACGGTAAAAAAAAGAAGAAAAGAATTATTTTTTGTTTGCATGCAGGAAGTGGACTCAGGGTGCTGGAAGTGTAGATACGGTGCAGATTCTGGAAGGACTGGTCAAGGATCGATTGAGGGAGGAACATTCCTGTTAGAGGATGATGGACAATTTGCTGGACTTCAGTTGTTTGTGAGCTGTAGGAGGGGGGTCACAATCTGTGGAGGAGGATGGAGAGTTGGTGGTAAATTTTTGATTAGGAAAGCACATTTTTGTTTGTCTGACAGGTTTTGTTTTTTTTTTTTTTTTTTTTTTTGTGAAAGGATTTTCTTTTCTTGACTTGTTTTTGGCATTTGTGATTGGAATTCTTCTCTGAAAATGGTCCAATAAAAGGGACTTTGAAACCCAAAACCTCCTCTCCTCTCCTCTCCTCTCCTCTCCACTCCTCTCCTCTCCCATCATTACCTGCTGATTACAGAGCTGTCATCCCTTACATCTGACAAGCTACCTGATTGGCATAAGTATGGGTGAGTGTGTGTGTGTGTGTGTGTGTGTGTGTGTGTGTGTGTGTGTGCTCGTGCTTGCTGTCTTGAATCGAATGCATGGGTGTTTACCCGTCTGCGTGGACACCTGTGTATGTGCGCAACTATCCCGTGCTAGAGGATGGGAAAGAAGTGCAAAGTGAAGCTTTTTGTTCTTAGGAGAGAGCGACCTTTGGGAATAGCAGTGCGACGGAACACTTGCACTTTGATGTCTAGTTTTTCTATTTATGCAAGTCTTTCACATCGGTATCGCGTCATGAATTAAAGATGGACTGCTTTGCTGTTTAATTACTGTACATGTGTTTGTGCAGCATGTAGAATGCTGATTTTGACAGATTTCCACCAACTAATTGTCATAATTGTTTCACTTAACACTTGGGCAGACGTGCAGTGCAACATAGAGTAGACATAAGGAAATGATGATCTTCTACCGCGTATAGGGAAACTACCGTATCTGTGTAGAAGTGACTTATTAGTAAAGAAGTGGAAACGTATGATGTATGGGGTCTCCAGCGAATGGAAATGATAAAGGTTGAATTGCAGATGCTGCATTAAGTATCTCTCACAGGAATTCCACATTCCACACCCAGGTCATTAAAAAGGGCCCGCAAAGAGAAGTGGCCTGATTGGCTGTTTGACCTTTAAAAGGTAATTGCCACTTTTTAAAAACTAATAAAGACTCTGAGAGACTGAAAGGATGCCAAACCCATTTTACTGGAAACAATAACCTCAAACAATAAAGGTATGTTTCTCCATAAAACAACATGGAGCGAGTTATTGGGAAATGGCTCTTAAAAGGAATCGGAGTGAAAACATCCCTTACCTGTGGCCCTTAAATATTTCAATCATATAAAGTCTGTTGTGTGTATGTTGTAATGTGCACCGTTCTTATTAATAGCAGAGGTTGCGGCATTTAGTAAAAATTAACCCTTGTAATGCCTTCCATCGCAATAAAAAGACTTCTTCAGATCCTCATATCCAATTTTTCGGTCCGCTAAAAAAAGGAACGGGAGATTTCAGTTGAAAACTTTATGACAGTTTTACTGGCTCGGAGTAAAAAGGTGCCCTCTATTCAGCGAACATGAAAGTCCGACTGGGAACAGCAGCATTTTTTTGGAATATAGATTGCTTTCAGCACCCGGACCATTGTCGCTTCAAAGCAGCCGGAGTTCCTTTCTTTCTATTCGGCTTTAGAAATGATTCCTCGTAAAAGAGGAATAGAAAATGGAATGATATGAGATCTGGAACCAGGGAGGATAATGGCCTGAAACCAGAAGACAAGAAGAGAAAGACGAAAGGGATAGAGGGGGAGAGGATAGACAGAGAAATGAATCATATAAGTCCAATGACTTGAGGGCACCTGAACGGCTGAACGCCAACACAGTCTAAGAGGAAATGGACAAAACGGAGGACAACCTGAAAGCATTAAAGGTGCCCTGCCACACCACAATTATTTTTTTTCCTTGTATTTTTTTTAAATACATTAGGTCCATTTGTGTTTGTGTTATGTGGTGAATGTGAAAATGAACTGCTACCTCCTCTGTCAGCTCTAGCCACCGAAAAGAAACAAGCGGAGAAATCAGGCCAATTACAAAAGCTGGTCGGTCTGACATCATGTAGCCTGAGCTCATTACTATTCATGAGCTCGCCCAGTTGCGCTGGGTAAAGGATGCTGATAGCTCAGCTCTCATTGGTTAGCTGTTAGCCAATCAGAGTCAAGCAGCTTAGCCTGTTGAATGTTAATGAGAACTGGCACAAATCGAGTCTTCCTGCAGGCTTTCTATACCACGCTAGAATGGCTTGAAACAAGGTAACCAAGGCATTTTTTCCACAAAAAATGTTAGAGTCCATGGTACAATGTCAGACATTACCACAAAGTAATGTCATACGTGTGGCAGGGCACCTTTTAAAAAAAAAAAAAAAAAAAGGTAAGAAGATGGAGTCAGGTGAAAAGATCCACCGAGGGGAACAGACAAGGTAAGGTGTTAAGCTTCAGTGAATCAGGACAGACACAGATAATAGAAAGGCGAGAGGGTTAAAGGCTGAGATCAAAACATCTACAGCTAAAAACAAAACGACCTAAACCTTCTAAAACGAGACCGCTGAGTCTGAGAGACGAGAGGCGGCGTTTATCGAGTGCCCGGTGACGCTGTGGTCTCCTTGGCTGCCGTAACCCCTCAATGGCGTCTGCGTGCCAGCCCAATAATTACCCTTTAAGTGTTTCTCCTTAAATGTGCCGATGACAAACATCATCACCACTGACACCACCATCACCAGAGTGACTAGCGGGCACCCTGTGGTGGTGATTCGACATCATTAGTGAACATGACATGGCTGTGGGCATTAGGGACGCAACATTACACCACACACCGTGCCGCGAGCTAATGTTCTGGAAAACTAGATACCATCTCTTCACTTGCCATCCCTCACTCGCTGAATCCTTTGGAGAGAAAAAAGTGGAAAACCTGGCCAGAAAAGGGAAGACCGAGTGTTTTCGACAGATGTACTGTTTTTTTTAAAAAAATTTTTTTAATGCAAACAAGTGCTTGAAAAGCATAGAAGAAGATAATGAAAAGCAGAAAATCAACACATGCTGTGGTTTTAAAGTAATCCTCTCAGTCTTCAGTGTTTTTTCATCTCGCTGTGTGTTTGCTCTAAGCCCATATTTCGCTATATTATCCTCCCTCCTCCTCAGTCACACTTCTGATTCTGATTTGAGATTTGCAGGTACAGTGTACATAGCAATAGGAAGACCTAGCCTGCTATCTGCTAGTTCTGTCTTTAGTTTTGCTTCTCCCTGCCACTACAGTAGATGCAAAGAAAACTTCCGCACACTGTAGTAAGCTGAAGATGGTCTAGTACAGAAACGTTGCCCATTATTAAACTTTATATTTTTTTTTGCAAGTTAGACAGTGTGCGGGGATTTTCTTTGCAACGTTTGACCTGCTTGTCCCCCTCCGACACACCTGTCTCACGTTGTAGATGTGCGAAATATTTTTCTGTACTACATTAGGTGCAAACTCTGTGATCGAGGGGAAATGGTGGAAAAATCACACTTTCAAAAAGACATCACAGCGAGGGCTCACTTATCTGTGAGGACTGATACAGCAAAGGCAAAGTGTGCGTGTTCATGTGCTTGTCCGGGTGAGTTTGTGAGTACTTTGTGTGTAGTAGCGTAATATATTTATATTCACCAACCCAACTTGTCCAGGTTTGCATTTGTGTGCAAAGGAGCATGCCTTAGCACTCTCGTGTCAAGACTATCATCATCTCACCTCCTGCTATTATCAGCACTCCTGACAGCCCACTAAATTAATTTCCCCCTCGCTCCAAGTGCGCCCCCCCCCCCTTCAAATCTGTCCCTTCTGCCAGCATCACCCTGACCAACCCATTTCTCTGGTATTTGCACTTTTTTGTTCATCTATGCCTGACAATTCAAGGAAAAGCCAGTTTTCCACTCCATTTTTTTCTTTTTCCGTTTATACCTTCTAAGAGGGTGCTATGCTTTACTGAGATGTGCCTGTATCCAGAGTCTAACAGTAGCTGCTGGACACGCTATTCATCCACAGACAGGAAAAAAAAAAAGAAGAAATAGAGTGAAAGATGGCAAAGGAAACTGTGATTGTTTTGGAACCATTTGGTTGTATTGGCTTTGCAGAAACCCATTTGCACATCATTTCCATGAAAAAGCAGCAGACAAAGACATGGATGGCGGCTACACAGTGGCTCCAGCTTCTATAATTTACATGTTTTCAGGGTCTCTTTGGAATAACTTTTCATTTCTGTCACATGCCTATTCCACTGGAAAACCCACTTACCACTGTTACACGTGCGACTCTTAAATAAGAATTAAGTCAGAGGCGGCTGCGAGATGGAATCCGGCTCTGACAATTAGATGCACCATCTGCCTCGTCTTTCACCGGTCCCCTATGTGATAGTAAATACCAGCCAAGTTAGTTGAGTAAATGCCACCGAACCACTCGGTTTGTGCTCGGAACGATCGGCTGAATATTAATATTGTGGTATCTGCCAGTATGTTTATGTGAAGTAAAACTCCATTTGGTAATGTTTAACGAGAAGGGCGGAGGGAATCATTAGCTTGATTAAACTGGGCCATATGTTCCAGCCACTGCAGAGGACCCCCCCAAAAAAAAAAACACACAACAGCAGCCCTGAATCACAATGAAGATGCACTCGTTTGCCTTCTGCTCGCAGTGGATGCACTGGACCACCCACGGTGTGTTTCCTCCTCTGTCTCTGTATGTGGGCTCTATTTTTGTTCTGGCATGCAGTGCTAGACGCAGCTTTGACCCTGCAAAGTAACATCTTCCTGAGGTGGTGCAATGCTCGTCTTTATCTGTGTTCTTCTCAAATCTTTCAAAATTTGTGCTAACCACTGAATGCCTGCTTGGAGCAGGTCAACAGGACATGGCACAAAGTGCAGTCATGTTTTTTTTTTTTTCTGTTGTCAAGCAGTTGTGCAGTATTTGGAGGGAAATGATGATCAATCCTTTCCTCTTGTGTTGGACCTTGTAATGTGAAAGGAATGTCTTTTGTTAAAACAAATTAATTATAACTTCTATGTTCTTAAATACAACCTTACTCTGTGTTTTCCCTAGGTTTGGTGAAAGACTAAGGTGCGTATTTGGTGGGGGGGGTTTAGGGGTCCTCCCTCAAGAAAAAGGTTACGTTTTTATGATTTTGGACCATTTTTATTACCATATCTTTGTCTAAAATGTTGGAGCAGCTAGAGCAGATAATATGTACTTTGTAAATAACGCTCAGAAAGCTCAAGGACAAACTTGCTAAAGAAGTCCAACGGGGACTAGTCTACTGTATATCCATGACGTTCCACTTCCAGGATTTCTCCGGTGCTGCTGGAAATTCCACCGGATGTCCCTCTTTTCGGCCAGATGTCCGTTACCTTCCCTCTTTCTTTGTGTTGGCATTCTAAACTCCGGTGGATTTCTGAGGACTATGGTTAACTGCTCCTCAGATCTCTGCAGGGTAAATCCAAACCGCTAGCTAGATTATCTGTCCAATCTGAGTTTTCTGTTTGCACGACTAAAACAAGTTTTTAACGTACACATGTTCCACCAAAACCAGTTCCTTCCCGAGGCTATTTTCCAGAGGCACCGTGGTTCCGCCCGGCGCTTAGCGCCGCCCAAGATGGTTGTGATTGGTTTAAAGAAATGCCAATAAACCAGAGCACGTTTTTCTCCCATCCCAGAATGCTGTGTGGACTAGCCAGACCTGAAGGTCTGGCAATGCGAGACTAACTGGGGACCAACTACATTAATTAGATCTGGAAAAAAGTCATTTAGTTAGTTTTGATGCTCACATTGATTTTACATTCATTCAGCTAAGGTGGTGCCCATACGGCTTGGCTGCTGCCTTATAATGGTAGGGAAAACCCTGCTTTACTGTAACTGAATACTGTCCTACAGGCTACGTTGTCTACGTGGATAGTTGGGTGGATTTCCAGGTTGCACAGGTACCTGGACAGGGGGTTAGACTGAAAGAAAGAGAGTGTTAGCAGGATCCATGTTGTGATAAAAAGACAATAGAGAAAAATGTAAAAGGTAAACCTGATCAAAGCCTAAATAGCCGTGTTTAATTCCAAAAAAAGTTCTAAAAAAAACACTGTTCAGTTTAAAGGTAGAGAGATTCAAGAATATTAAAGAAGAGAGCCACCTTCCCTAATGGCTGTTTGGAATATATTCCCAAGAAAGTAAACGCATTGGGAGACGACCCCTTGAGGATTTAGTCTTAGTTTTTTACATAAGGAGGAGGTCTGCCTGCTGAGATCTACTTGGAGAGAACTTGAAAAACTGTTGGAGATTATAAAGTTTGTTATATCAAGTTCAAGTTCAAGTTCAAGTTACTTTATTTATACCCAAAGGTAGATTTTGTCACACATCATCACATTTTCCCACATCCTCACATTATCACACATCATCAGAAAAGTTCTTATCAGAATAAGATAATACATAAACCTACATAAAAGACGATTAAACACTTGTGCAAAATATAGCTATAACTTTTTCCTCAATGTAATGGCTACAGGAGCAAAACTGTTTTTGTGTCTTTTTGTTTTACACCTGGGGGTCATAAACCTACGTCTAGAGGGTAAAAGCTGGAATTCTGGAAGTCGTTTAAAATTGAACTAGTTATGCGCTGTACCTGTTTTGTGTACAGGGTCTCCACGTTAGGCTGTGGCTCACCAATCAGCCTGCTAGACTGATTGGTTATGTTAACGAGTCACCAACACTTCTTTTTAATCTATCCTTCCTTTATTGGTCTGTCAGTGCTAATAAACATCAGATAATTATAAATATACTGTACACACACACACACACACACACACACACACACACACACACACACATATATATATATATATATATATATATATATATATATATATATATATATATATATATAAAGTCATTTGATTGTGATTTGGTACCCTCTGATCTTGCGCCACAGGTGGGCTGTGTACCAGCTTTGAAAATGTCAAACCGTATGCAGTGTGCCTTGATTTTACAAAAATAGGTCTCAATGTCTCTGTCTTCCCGTGTTTCTCGTCTCATTCTCTGTAGTCGTTGTTGTCCTTCTATTGATTCCTCTGCTCGTCCATTACCCTTACCTTCTTTCACTTTATGTATCTCCTTCCCACCTTTTGTATTGCTCTACTTCCTTCTTCTGGCATTTTCTCCTCTTTTCTCTGGCTCCCCTCTTTTCTCTTTCACCTCCCTCCCTCCTTCCCTCCATCACAGCTAGGGGTGTCACGATACCAAACATTCAGTAGTCGGTGCCAATACCAGTGAAATAACACGATTCTCTATGCCGATTTCGATACCACGGTAAAAAAAAGGAGTTTCTAAGATTCCATGTACTTTAACTTGAAACATGAACTTCTTTATTAAAATATTTGAAACATATAAAAATGACATACAAAACATGTGCAATAGAGCATAGAACAACATAATAAAGTGCAATTAATGGTCATAGTGCAACAACTAGTGTCCCCAGACACATTCCAGACTTCCAGGCATCTTTTTTTAAAAGGTACTGTGCAAAAACAACAACAGTATTTCTAAAAATTGCGTGACGTTACAAACCCCGGGTAAATATTGGAGATGTATTTGAAAGATGGAGACAGCTTATACGCCGAGTTGGCTAATTTCATCCTGAACAGGTAGCTAAGCATTAACTTCAGGCTAATTTATCACGGCTACAAGGGACGGGCATTTTATGTCATTTCGACATTTGTCTACTCACATTGAATTATATAGCTTGGTTACTCGCAAAAATAATTGAGACACAGCCAGTAAAGTGATCCCGACTGGTCCTGGCTAACGCCACCATGCTAACCCTGCTAACGGCTAACAGCTAATGTTACCGGTGGAGCAGGCAAGCGGGCCACTGCTCTTTACAACGTGTAGCCTGTTCAGCGGCCGTAGCCGACAACGGTGAGTTATTTGATGCCAAGACAGGGGGGCTGAAAATCGGAAAGAGAGGACCTTGAGTTTGTAGTGAACATGCCGTTTTTAGGTTGAAGTAGTAGAAGGTTGTGAAGTAGTAGAAGGACGTGACTTCGGCCACTTGTTCGTGACCTCCTTCTTCTGAATGTATCGACTGGAACACTCTGAAGTGGATACTGGCCCCATCAGTTCCGGAAGAGGCGCAGCACCGATGCTGCTAACGCTGGCATCGTCGCTAACGGTATCGTCGGCGTTTCGTCATTTTAGAACCGGAAGGTGTCGGTAAGTATCAGTTCTCGTGACGTCCCTAATCACAGCATGCTAAACCTCGTAACCTTTCTGAGGAACAATGCCGTTACGAGCATGGATGCATCCCACTATGCATGTGTGTGTGTTCATGTGTGTGTCTACGGGAGCCCATGTGCATGTGACACAGACTCTTCCTGGGTGGGGGGATGCAGCCTTTTGTTTCTGCTCTTGTTTTCCGATTACAGTTTGCTTTATTAATGCTATGGTAATCGGGTTTGCCCTCCCTTCTCTGGTCAATGTACCCCGTGAAATGCAGGAAAGCCCAAAGGACAGCCCTTGATCTAAGCGGCTCCAGAGACCCAGTGCCACTCATCCAGCTTCTACCGTGTCAGTCTTTCATGAATGCTGCTGGAGGAAAGTGCCCGTTTGGGGAACTCCAACAGACAATTTGCTCAAAACAAAGGGCTGGAAACATAGCGGAGCCAACGGTGGAATGGCCGGGCCCTTGTGTGGCTGCATGGCCAACTTGTTTTTTTTTTTTTTTCACACGCTTATTTACTCAGCTGTTTTTCACACAGAAGGACTGATTGACAGTAAACACGCGGGGCTAAACATGTTGCAGGGTAAGCTAGTTTAGAAAAAGAATTGTGGTTGCGTTGCTGTCCTCCATCGTGAAGTCATTTGCTGCAAATTGAACACTTTTCATGCTCCACTGTGACGAAGATTTAACCCCAGCAGACAATAATGTGTTTTAGCTTTTAATCTGACTCGTCTCAACAGTTCTGGCGCAAGTCATTTTGGGATGGATCACCGGTTTACATTGCGGATTATTCAGATTGTTTTAGATGCATGCACAAATGTACACAGTGCCAAACGCATGTGAGCGCATAAGAATTTGCACATGCACACATGCATTTTTTTGCAGACATATTTGTCTCTCTTTCTGTACTTTTGTCTTTTCCTCTAAGTGTCTCTCCATCTTGTCTTCATCTCCCTTCACCTGCAGGAGGCAGCCTATGAAATATTAATTACGATGCCTATCAAGACTATGTGCTTAGCCTGCTGAGAAGCCCTGTGTGTGTGTGTGTGTGTGTGTGCATGTGTGTCTTTCTTGGGGCTTGTGTTCTGCCTGCTAATGACCACTGTTTTTGAGACCTCTTGCCCTCCTTCTCTCTACTCCTGTCCGTCACTCCCCTTTCTGCCCCTTTCACCTCTAATCTTGTGCTTCAGCCTCCTGTTTCTCCTTCCATTCCCTTTCGGCTCATCCCCTGCCTCCCAACGCCCTGTTTAAACAACTAGCCTTGAGCCCCGCTGACACCTCGCCAATGCAAATTGAACCCCCCAACTCTCCGTCTCTCTCATTTCTACGCCCTCTTACTATTCTCACTTCCTTTCAGAGATTATGTGGTAATGAGGGTGTCTTGCGTGTACCGCAAGACCTTTCTAACCTCGCTTTCTTTTGCTCTCTACGTTTGCTTTCTCTCTCTCTCGTGCTGTCCCCTCTCTCTTTCTGCCCCTTGTTACATTAATTGGGAGTGTATGTGGTTGTGTGGGCCAGAGGTGACCTGTGTGTTAATGTGAACAAAGGGACCATGCGACCGGTCGCTGCTCTGGCTTGTCAAGTGTGTCTTTGCGAGCCATCTTTTACACGGCTCGGTGTCCGGGGGAACGGCTTGAAAACAGACGACCGACAGCGAATGTTAGCTCCAATTGTAAAAAGATAATTCATATTGAATAGACACAAAAATATGCAGCATACAGTGGGAAAGAAAATAATGAATGCCATAATGGAAACATACATACTGTGCTGTACATATATGCATATTCAGATTTCATGTATGTGATGTAAAACCATGCAGGGGTGGGCTAGTGCTTGCCTTTCCACGGAGTAAGTGAAATTGTTGGTTTCAACAATCTTCCTCCTTGTTTTGCTTTTTAAAGTAGCAGCAGATATTCTCCATGAAGGTGTCCAACAAGAAGGACCACTTACATAGAGCTATTTTTCTCCCCTTTGATTGCGTCATTTAAACCTGTGTGAAACCATTTTGCATCATAACCCTGCCTTCCATTACCCCCCTGTTTTTTTTACATGCAAATTTCCATGGCATTCACCAAGGCATTGAAAAGATGTCCACATGTAATGTGCTTTTGAGTGCCGACAGAAGTAAATGGTCTTTTTCAGTTGCACTTTATTATCATGCCTTGGGTAGAAAATGTCACTTGTCACATGAGATGATAATTGTACCAAGATGAAGGCAGCAAAAGGCAGAGGCCCAGCTAAGCTATTCAGCTCTTATCTTTAATGTGGCTGCATTAGAAATGCGGGATAAAGGATTTTGCAAATGGCTCCCCCATGTAGAAAATGTAACCATAACTATATGTGTGTTCTCGGTGGGGAGGGCCTTAGCACTATATGTTTGAAAGAGAAAGGAAAGAATGATAGCTGTGTGTGTGTGTGTGTGTGTGTGTGTGTGTGTGTGTGTGTGTGTGTGTGTGTGTGTGTGTGTGTGTGCTTATCAGACAAATCCATGTTGCTCTTTCACTGAGAAGCCAAGGATTCCCATTGTGCTCAGGGTCAGCTCACGGTTACTGACTGCCGGTGACGGATGCCTCGTGTATGTGTGTGTGTGTGTGCGCGTGCGGGTGTAAATGTTTGGTTAACTTAGGTCATAACCATCTGCAGAGGAGCTGTCGCAACACAAATTGCATTATGAAAAATGTCTCTATGCATATGCATGCATGTCTGTGTGTGAATATATGTTCTCGCTCTCTCAGACCTTCCTGTATTTTTTCCCTTTCAATACACCATAATAATTCAACACATATTGCAAATGTGCAAAGTTTAGATCAGAGGTGCAAATTAAGAATCCTGTCTTCACTGTGCTCGCTGCCTTTTTGTTTATTTATTCATAGCTGGTTTCAGTTAAATCAACAAGCTAACCTCTGGCTGATTGCCTCGGGGTTTGTGTGTGTGTGTGTGTGTGTGTGTAAATTGGCTGCGTGCATGGGTGTATGTCTGTGAGAAATGGAGAGTATGGGTGTGTACAACATTATGTATGTCCATATATCCAGATGCACATTCGTTGCGGGCAGCGACTAACCCACCTGACCACATCTACATTAAGCAGTCCCACTGAGGGCTCTTAACCTGCCGCCTCTAGGCACTTATGATAGATTTGAACATCTTCGACAGGGCAGGCTAGTGTAATTAGAACACTCACCGTGTGTTTGTTGAGCTCCTACATGGTAAGGGGACAGGAAAGCGATCAGAGGTTATATTATGTGCTTATGATTCATGACACTTTCTCTTCATGAATCATGGACTGAATATAAGCTGCCGTTGAATTGTATCCATGCTGTCCATCCAGACAGAAGTCTCTATTATTTTTGTGCATTTATATCATCATGGTTAGGCTAAATAACAGAAACACCTCTCTGTGTAATGCAACAGCACAACAAACAACCAGTTTCCTCCAAAATGATCACAAAGTTGAATCAACACCTCTCAACAAAAACGGAACATTATAACATTATTTAATTATTGCAGGACTGTTGTATTAGACTTCATTTGTCCTAGGTTTACCTAACAAACTTAATCGGTCGTTTTGGTCTTAGTCAACTTAGATTTCTTTAGTGGATTAGTCATGTTTTATGCTTTTTTCATGCTGAATGACTTATTTCCAAGAAACGTACGAGGACATCTCTGGTAAACACAAGAATTAAAGTGGTGCTTTTGCATGACTCTTTGCGGAGAAATTCAGATTTACAGATCTGTCGATTAAATCAACTAATCGATTAGTCGATGAAATTGAGTGAGTGTCGACTAAGAATTTCTTCAATCGAGCACAGCCCTAGAGTGTATATACCAGTCATTTTTGCCTCTTCCCTCTGCCAGATCGTCAGTGCATCACTGCTATGGCGTTTCAGTCACACCTCCCTGAATGCTGTATTCTGGGCTGCTTGCATGGTCACACTCCCTGTTCCCTATTCCTAAAAACTTGCGTGCGATCTGTTAGTCATGGTATGACCCGTGGCTTGTCTGGGACCTGTATTTCCTGCCTCTAGCTTTGTTATTGACCCTGTCCTGTCAGATCTTTTAACTTGTACCTGCATGTGGGTCCTGTTCCTGTCTGTTGCCTATACCCGAACTGCAACAGTCAACTGGCGGAAAAGAAAGTCAAACTTGGAAAAACCTTTGCTAAAATGCAATTAATGGTTATTTGGTAATAACTTTCTAGACAACCATAGACCGTATTTTGAACATGTACTCATACTAGACTTCCTGGATCAGGAGCAAAGCAGTGCTATTTCGGTCAGTCATCAGCAGGGGCCCTTTTGGATTGGTGCCGAGTTGGCTCAGTGATTGGTAGCCCTGAAGCATTTCCACCACTATTACCACTATACTGAGAATTACACACAGGTGGTTGTAAGCTTGTGGACTGAACATGCAGGGAGGTGTGTGTTTGTTGTCTCTTTGTTTACATTTGGACCCAGCAATTGAGAAAAGGAAAGTCTCCTGCTGACCCAGTTAGAAATAGAGGGAGGGATGGAGAGAGAGATCTCTTAGGGGGTACGCTGTTTGTTGTAATGGGTTTAGCGTGGTTCCTTTCTCAGTTCAAAATGAAAAGTGCCGAAACAGACTTGCACACCAAAATGCACACACACCTATTACACTCTTACTTCATGTTTAAGTCATGAGGCTCCTCTGCTCTTTTGCCAACTTAATAAACCCACTGCTGCCAAACCCACATCAAACCCCCCACCCTCAGCCAAAACCCACTACGCTACAACTAAAATGTCCCTCGTATATTTCTTTGGAGCGGACACAAGCCGCAAACTCCACGAGTTATTTGTGTTTGCAATGTATGTGAACAAATAAAGACTGTCCGATAATATCAAAATGCAGGGTGTGTACACACACGTCTGCAGCGGTTTGCTGTTCGTGCTCAAAGTTGAGTTTGCTTGTATTAAAGACCTGCGTTTCCCGCCAGCCTTGTAAACATTGCCTGGTTCCAGGGCAATATAAAATAACAGCCCAGCGTGAAATTGGTTTCGCCCATTACGTCGAGCGCCATTGTGATTGACACAGGTATACTCGTAGGCTTCTGATTTGCTGATTTAAATTCAGCTCTGTGTCATGGCAGTTTGTTAAGATGAACGGTGTTTGACTCCTCGCTGTGGCGCTAGAGCGCAGAGTGGAGCAGCGGAGCTCGGCCAATCCGCCGGATGAAGCAAAACGTCAGCAGACCTCAAAATAGGGAAACCCAACACTGTTTAAATCATCTGAACTCATTGCCCAACACAATGATGACACAGAGCTGGTTTGAAATCGACAGAGTGTCCCTTTAGGTATTTGAAGGATAGTTTGTAACTTTGATTTGACTACTCATATTTCACATGTTTCATGTGTTGCATTCTCAGCCCTCGGCAGTTAACTCGGTGAGTACAATACTATCATTACCTAATGGAAAACTCTGAAAATAAGACATACAGGATGTAATAAACAGGAAATATTGTTATTCAAGACTTGGGTAGACATAATAACTAACAGACTGGATTACAATGCAGCCTGTTTCAGCCGCACTCTCGCTCAATACTGGACTAAATGAAGACATTATTGTCCCCATTAGTCACTTAGATAAAAAAACATGGCAAAAATAGGTTTCAGGTTGAAAAATGCCTAAGTAGTGCGGGATTGAGAAATGCAAATTTGAAATGAAATTGAAATATCTTCTCATTGTTCTGACCTCACAATGGAATGACAAACAGGTTAATCATGCAAATAGGCCAAAAGCTCAGGGGAACACACACACACACACACACACACACACACACACTACACACACACATACACACACACACACACACTACACTTTGTTGCTGAGTTTATGGAGGGCCAGATAAGCACAATCAATGTCGGCCAATTATTGTTGCTGCTCTAAGTGATTAGCTGTGCATCTGCGTGCCCCTCTCTGCGTTTCTTTATGCACCGGCTTTTTTTGATAGGTTTATGCTGAACTGTGTCTGCAAAAACAGACCGTCGGTTTTCCTCACGCTCCACTGGGACCTAAGGAAAGAGCATCAGTGTGTTTTTCTGCCTGCTTGATGAAGTATCTTTGGTTGGGGTGTTAACGCCGATATGCTGACAAGCAATCAGAGTAATGAGTCCTTTGATGTGGACATATCGGGGCTAAATGCTTAATGCTGTGTTACAGGAGCTCCTTCAAGGCGACGAACACCTTGTGGAAAACGCGTTTGTCATACCGCTTTTTCGAGGGCGAGAATCCATTTGCACTTGTGTCGTACTCTCACAGCGCAGCAGGAGGTAACATCGCGGGAATGAACCTGGCTGTGAGAATACCCAAGGGTAAGGGGATTTCAACAGTGCTCATTGTTTGCAAGAAAGAAAGTAAAAGTTTTTTAATGCTGAGGGAGGTGTTTAAAAGGGAGAGAGAAAGTATGTGCAAGCAGCAAGAATTGTTATTTTGCAGCTGTTCCTTAAGAGGGAAAGCGAAAAGAAAAGAGAATAGGAGACAGATGAATCAGGGTCATCCCTCTTTTGCTCCCTTTGCTCGGGTGATTCATGAGTCGAACGCCTCAAATCGGGGCTCCATATTTGATATCCTTGAACACCTCCCTCCGCTCCCACGTTAGCCCACAACCAATCCCTCTAATGTGCAGTGAATAGCCGTTTTTACGGCTAGTTCAGGTATGATGCAGTGTGGGAGGCGGAGACCAGGAGGCCAGGGGATGAGGCAGGCAGAGAACGACTCTCATGAATAATGGAGGGAACAGAGGGTCCGTGTTAGGCTGGAATATGAATGGCCTCCCCTGCAGTCACCAGGCTTGGTCGTGGCTCATACTTACACTTCAGAGATGTGCTCTGAATGTTAATTTCCTCTTTCTAGTTGGAAGCAAATCAAACTGACTCTGATAACTTATTATAGTTCACTCGCTGAGGACGGCAACTAGTTAGTTGGTGTTGGTTCTGCAGAAAAGTGGTCCCTGTGACTGAAAGACATTATTATATTATTTAAACTGATGTATCAATGCATAGGCAGTATGCAACAATCAATTTAAAAAATCACCGCAAACTCCTTAAGCAGCTATTTTGTCAGAACAACGACTGGAGAGCAAGTTGTGTATCTGTTTAGAGTGCAAACAAACAAACTCCCATTATAGGTGTGACTAGGGAGGCAATGAATAGGGCAGGAATGGCTTACTGTGCCACTAACGATGAAAACTACTATTTAGAAAGGTGTTTACAGAATGTAAATACGTTGGGCCCTATGTTGCACCCGGTGCGGCGCAAAGTGACTAACGCAAGTGTCTTTGCTATTTTAAAAACCGCCCAAGCGCCCATGCTGTTTAAATAGCAAATGCACCTGCGCTCATCTGTGGCCCCATGGGCGTGCTGGTCTTACAAGGAGGTGTGTTCAGGTGCATTCTTGGCGTATTGCTATCTTGAGGCCCCGGAAAATCGCGCCATTGACCAACAAAAACCTGGTCTAAAGTCAGTAACGCAGCATTTCATTGTTATTTTAACAGCAAATTAGTAAAATGTGCCTAGGCTTATGCATAGCGCGCACACTATGCTTGTTACACACACACAGTGGAGCGCAGCAGCACACAAACATGCAAAATATTACAGATGAAAATATTACGGTGCAAATCTGGCATCATAAAAGCGATGCGCCAAGGTCCAAACGCGCCTGGCTTTTAAAGAGAATGGGAGATGACACTCTGATTGGTTTATTGCATGTTACGCCCAAAACACACCTATGAATTAATGAAGACACTAAGTACACCCCTTTTGAACCATGCGCCCGGCGCACGGACCCTTTTTTCCGCCGTCACACTAGCAAAAGTGGATTTAGACATGCCCTAAAGGCACCCGCGCCACGCGCTTACATCGTTAAAATAGGGCCCATTAAGTGGCTATTGCAGAAAAAACAATGCAGACCATAAATAGTATAAAAAATTGGTTTGATTTGATATGAGTATTTGACATGAAAATAAAGATTATTAAGAATGATAACTGTAAACCAGTATTTAATCAAACCATCTGGAAAGTTTAGTGGAAATATAACCGGTGGAATTGCTAACAACTTAATCTTGATTTAAAAAAACAAGTAGTGTAGTAAAATGTTAAATATTTCCCTTTGAAACTTAATGTAGTGAAATTGAAAGTGAAGTTAAAATATAAACACAAGTACCTCAAAATTGCATTAAAGTACAATTTAAGTAATTGTGCGTCCTTTCTTCCCACCACTAAAGGGTTGCTGGAGGTATAGTTTTACCTCACTCCAGCGTTCACTGAATCACATTCTGATAAACTTAAGTAAGTAAGTAAGTAAGTAAGTAAAGTTTATTTCTATAGCACATTTAAAAACAGCTCGCGCTGACCAAAGTGCTGTACATAGCGCATTAGCCACAGGGTAATAAAATAAAATAAGAAAAATAAAATAAAACACGTACAAATCAGTGATTTAGGCTAAAAAGTACATCGAAAGACAAACATTTAATTACAAACGTAGCAGGATAAGACAATTAAGATACCGGGAAGGCCAATGTAAAAAGATGAGTTTTGAGCCTGGCTTTGAATATCACAATTGAAGGGGCATTTCTGATGTCAGGTGGCAGTCGGTTCCACAGCTGAGGGCCAGCAACAGAGAAGGCTCTGTCACCTTTTTGCTTAAGCCGGGACCGTGGGACATGGAGGAGGCCTTGGCTGGAGGATCTGAGGTACCTGGAAGCCAGTGCAAGGAGGCTAGGACAGGTGTAATGTGTTCACGCTTTTTTGTATTTGTGAGCAGCCTAGCCGCTGCATTTTGGACCATCTGAAGCCGTACCACTGAGTTCAGAGGGAGACCAAAGTAGAGAGAGTTACAATAGTCTAAGCGCGAGGTTATGAAGGCATGGATGACTTTTTCCAGATCATTGTATGACAGAACAGACTTGAGTTTAGAAATTATTCTTAGTTGGTAAAAACTGGACTTTACAACAGAAGATATTTGTTTCTCCAGGTTAAGATGGGAGTCTAAAATAACACCCAAGTTACGTGCTTGGGGTTTAACATAGGGGGCAAGGTGATCAAGGTCGGCAGGGATGGCAGTTTTGGATTTTGAAGGACCAAAGACAATAACTTCAGTTTTGTTATCATTTAACTGAAGGAAATTGTTAGCCATCCAGATTTTAATTTAGTTCCAACAGTCTAAAAGAGGCTGCATGGAGTTGCTGGATTTAAGTGGGATGTACAGTTGGGAGTCATCTGCATAGAAATGGAATGAGATATTAAATTTTCTGATGATGTCACCTAAGGGGAGCATACAAAGGCTGAAGAGTACTGGACCCAGAATGGATCCCTGAGGGACACCATAAGACACAGGGGCAAGGGAAGAGGAGTACTGGCCTATGGATACTGAGAAAGATCTTTGGTGGAGGTAGGAGTGAAACCAGCTTAGAGCTGTACCCTTAATGCCAACCCACTGTTTGAGACGCTCTAGTAGTGTACTATGGTCTACAGTGTCAAATGCAGCGCTAAGATCCAACAAGACCAGAATGGCATTATCACCTGAGTCAAGAGTGAGCAAGAGGTTATTTTTCACCTTTAACAGGGCTGTCTCAGTGCTGTGGCGGGCTTTGAACCCAGATTGAAATGGCTCTAGGATCTCTGTGGAGTTGAGGTATGGAAGCAGCTGTGTTAACACCACCTTCTCCAAAATTTTTTAGATAAATGACAGTTTAGATATACTGTAGGCCGGAAGTTATTATGACACTTTGCATCTAGGTTATGTTTCTTTAGCATAGGCTGGACAACCGCATGCTTGAAACATGTAGGAACAGTGCCGGTGGCAAGACAGGAGTTAAGAATAAATTGAATAGCCGCACCAACAGCATCAAAAGAATCTTTGATAATCTGTGAGGGGATGGGATCGTGTGGGGCTGTTGATGGTTTCATCTGCTTTACAATGTTCCATAGTTCAGTGTAGGACACTGCTTGGAATTGCGGATGGGGAAATATGGTGGGGTGTCAGATACAACAGGAGTGAACTGTGCTCTGATCTGGTCAATTTTTACAGTAAAAAACTTCAAGAACTCTGCACAGCTATTGGTGGATGCCTCGACCTCTGGAGAGACTTGGGGGTTAACGATTGAGTTTATGGTATTAAATAAAATTCTAGGGCGATGGGAATGTTTAGTTATAATGTCTGAGAAATGCTTATCCCTGGCTTTTTTTGCTGCACCTTGGAAATTGACCAGGGAATTTCTGAATATTTCTAAAGAAACTAGGAGGTGATCTTTTTTCCACTTACGCTCCGCTCTTCGACAAATCTGCCTGAGATGGCAGGTGGAATCATCAAGCCACTGTTGGGATTTAAAATTAGGGCATGTTGAAAGAGGATATTAGCTCATCAGGGCTCAAGAGGTGATCATGGGCAGTGATAACATTTCCCAAATAGCATTCGGCGAACTCATTTGCAGTGGAAGAGTTAATATGACGAGCGTAGTGGCCAGAAGATCTGGCTGTATACAGTGAGTTAAATAGTTTAACATTGAACATAATAGGCATATGGTCAGAGAAGGATGCATCCTCAATTCTTATCAATGGAAAATCTGTGGGATAAAATCAAATCAAGAGTGTGCCCCTGAACATGGGTCGCCTGATTTATGTGCTGGAGGAGGCCAAATGACTCCATTACATGGCAAAACTCACTAACCAAGGGTTTACCTGGGCAACAGACATGAATATTAAAATCACCCAAAATCAACAAACGGTCAAAGGATGTTGCATAGTGAGACAGAAAGTCTGAGAAATCTTTTATAAAATGTTTGTCTGATTTGGGAGGCCTGTAAACAAGTGCGCACACCAATGACGTAGTAGCAGTTTCTACTTTTACGCATTGTACTTCAAAGGAAGAAAAGGTCTCAGCAGAGAGTGTTTGTACCTTAAGCCGATTTTTAAAGATCAAAGCCACTCCTCCACCTCTTCCTGACCTCCTCAGAGTACTTATGAATGAACAGTTTGTAGGACAGAGTTTGCCAAAGACAGATGTCTCACCAGCACCGGAGCCAATCCATGTCTCCGTTAAAAATAGCATGTCCAGATCAATTTGGTAAAAAAGTCGTTTAAAATGAAGGTCTTGTTTGACACGGACCTACAGTTCAGTAGCGCCACTTTAGCCGCAAAGTAATCCAGAGGCTGTGGAGATTGAGAGCGTTGTAGTGGGCGAATATTCAGGAAGTTCACCCCGCCAATCATGCGTCGATGACCGAGCTGGAGAGATGGATAGATGACAAGTGTATCTCAGGTCCCATGATCGGCAAGCCAAGTAGAGGCCTCTGCTTCCTGCAATGTCGATGGAGGACCGGCGAGATAAAAATTGCGCATGGGAGACACTCGCAAAACCCCTGATCCGCACTCGAACACCGCCGCGATTTCCTCGCTTCCTGCGCCGCTTCTTGCGGTGGGAAATGCAGCAGGAGAGCCGGCGAACGCAGTCCGCGGGGGAGTTGATGAACGTCGGGTGACATGTGGAGTGTGGGCCAAGGCGCCCAGTGGATTGTAGCTCTAAAGAGTTTTGGATATGTAGCAGTATAGAGCGATCATAAGTCCTTATGGCATCGGTGCAGTGCCAGAGCGACAACAGGAGGAGAGGCACAGCAACACTCGGGCAGGTAGGAGCTGACGGCAAGCCGACAAACACACTGGCGCCATCTTGCTCAGTCTTGCAATATTATGCTGAGTTATGCCCAGCACCAGTGTGCGTGTGTGTGTGTGTGTGTGTGTGTGTGTTTGTGTAAAGCTGCTAACACACCGACCAGACATCCGACCGTCGACAGAAAGGCCAGTCGAAATGATCAGTCTCCCCGTGTTTGTCCAAAAAGTGCCACAGAACACACCAAAGAGACGAGACGAGACGTAATACATCTCTGTAACAGCAGGTGGCGCTACTCTGTACTGTTGCCCAAGAAACGAAAGGGGGCAGCTGATTGGAGGAAGGCGTCACATGGGTTTGCTTTCTCCGGAAAATCAAAGCCAGACTGTCATGGCGGCCGTTCAGAATACGATCTCATATTGTACTAAAATAGTTGACTGAAACATGTTTCTGAAAACATTTTAAGCAAGAAATAGGCAATGCAGTTGCTGAATCTGTCTTCATTTCAGCTCAACAAAGGTCAGTTTAAAAGATTTTCGTCCGATTTTGAGAGACTTTAGTCACACTCATTCCGCTCGCCATTTCCGGGTGAGTCGCGACTGCCCTGCCGTCAACTGAACATGTCAGGTCGGCCAAAAGGAACGCCGACAGCCCATCAGACGGACGACGGCACGGGACACACCGAACAGACTCAAGTCACAGACGTCGCCAGACTGTCCAACGGCCGATAATCGGCCCCATGTGTCAGCACCTTGACAGTACGTCAGGTACAGATGTAGGCTCTTTATTAGGTCCAGCCCACATTTTAAACAGCTCACTGCTCCAGTCAGTCAGTTGCATGGCCGGGAGTCACTGTATAAAGAAGGTGCAGACAGGTTCAATAGGTTCAGTCACCCTCACCTACATGTTGAAACTTTGAAAGTGATACAGTATGACTGTTGGTGGTAGATGTGTAGATAACGGTGGCCTCCACCCTGACATTTCTATACACAATGCAGTGCTTTGAATAAAAAATATGTGATTAAAAAATATGTGATTAAAAAATATATATATATGAAAAAAAAAACTCAACTTGATAGCTGCTCTGTTGGTAAAATCATCTTGTTATAAAAGAGGTCAGAGGAGATTGGCTCTACAAAAACGGGGGGGGGGGGCTCCAAATTATTGTTTGATGGTTTAAGAAAACAAAACAGTTATGAATATCAATGGTATTGGATGAAGGCATGATGCGGCTCCCCCCCCTTTCCTAGTAGTTTCTAGTTTCACAAACAAGTGTGTACACACAGACACACACAGACACACACACACTCTCACAAACAGACATCCACACAGACACAAGGATTATGTTTTTCGGTCAGAAGCCACTGATTACAATATGTTTATTACTCTGCAGGCCAACTGCACAGCTCTTATCAAACACACACACACACACACACACACACACACACACACACACACACACACACACACACACACAGTTGTCGCGCTGCTTGTGGACTGCAGAGTTCTTATTAAAAATTGATCTGCAAGCTGTTGTGTGTCGCTGCTTCGCTGAGGAATTCATTACCTCTCTGCCACGCGCTGGCGCGCACACACACACACACACACACACACACACACACACACACACACACACACACACAATTTACACACACAACATAGCATGCCTGCAAGCAATCCTGACCTGTCAAATGAAACAACACCTTTTCCTTTAGAATATTTGGGATGCAAACAAACAAATGCTCCTGCGGGGGGAGACAGAGGGAATGACGGGAGGAAGAGAAAGATTAAGAGACAGACTGAAACAGAGATGGGCTGAGAAATAAACAGGCGTGAAGATGGTGTGATGGTGATAATGAGGAGGAGGATGACAGAGAAATGGTGAAGAGTAGGAAAGAGCAGAAATCATCCCTCAGTATCACCAAAAGCGATGGTGGTCGTTTTAAAGTCAAGGAGGGCCGGTGTGCGACAGTAGGCGCCTCTCTCTCTGCATCTCACCCCCAAATCCTCACTCTATCTCCTCCCATCACTTTCTTCTCTCTATCTCACTCCCCTCCTTCCCCCCCCCCGTCTCAATCCATTCTCGGTCTCGGCCGTGACGGCCTTCACTCACGGCGCTCTCTCGCCGGTTTTGACTTTATTTTGGCTTTATGTCTTCAGCTTCAAAGCCGTGATTATGTACAAACACGTGCCGTGTTTGAGCGGTAGAAATTGAATTCTGGTCGAATGATTTACTCCGTCCTCTACCTTCGGGTCTTGTGTGTTAACTAAGACGGTGCTGATTGAAATTCAGCCCCATGCCTCGCCACCTGCCAAGTGTCCCTGAAAACCTTGTTCAGAGTGGAGTGCAGATGAAGACACAAAGAGAGAGAGATAACGGAAACACGGAAAATAAGAAGAGAGCCGGTTTGTCTGCCTGTCTGTTCCTCTAGCTGTCTGTCTCCTTTGGCTGTGAGGACCTCTCCACACGATCAGTGCACCTCAGAGAATAGCCGTTCGCCTTCTCCTGAGATTGTCGTTTTCCCCTCTGTCTGCCACTTCTACGTCACTCCCTTTTTCTGTATATCTATACCCGGTTTACACGTACATGGTTATTTTGAAAAACTGAGACATTTCCCGTCGCTTTCCACGCAAACGGAGCGTTCGCCTCGAAAAAAACACTCTTTCTAAAAACTGCGGCCAGAGTGGAGATTTTGGAAAACTTTGTTTGCACGTTTTCATTTAAACTGTGACAAACGGAGGTTTCCGCCATAGACAGTATATAATGGACCAATAGACCCCGTTGCTCTGGACGGAGACCAGTGAAGGCTATTAGAAGCACTTTTCCGGTGATGGCCAGCTTTACTGCGCAGCCTCCAACTGAGAGAATGTGACGTGAGCAACGTGTCTGAAAGTTGTAAGTCTTCTGGTAGCTGTGCCAAGAGAAATCTCAATCATTCCCAATCTTACAGATACGGAGAGCGTAGGTATATGTAAGGAGATAACATATGCACAGGCTAATTATTGCTAACTAACATTCCAGTTAACATTAGTAATTAAACCTAAAGAGCTCATGTAAGTCGAAACTGCCTGCGAGCTTCTCCTGTACTATACGGTAATTCCTCTACTATGCGACAGTAAGTCACTTGGTTATGACACAGTCGTTAGCTTATATTTACAAAAACGTCTGCTACGGAACCATAACGTGAGGTACAAGGTAATGGAGACTTTTATACATTGTCGTGTTTCTTTGGAACTAAACAACGGACAAATAGAGTCTTCAAACATTTCTGATGTAAAGTTATTCGCAGTCAAGTGACGTAAAAAAAAAATGGCGGTCAGCGGAATGCTAACAGGAGGTGATAGCCAGTTAGCAACAAAATGGCGCCATAAATGGCTCGAGTTCTGAAGCGAAGCTTACCCCCTTGGTTTCCGCAGCCGAGGAAGTGAGGAAGAGAAGAGAGAGGAAGTGATTCGTTGCTGTTGTTGCTATTTCCGGGATTCTGATTGGCTAACGTGGGCTTGAGGTTCTCATTACACTGCCACCTATAGGTTTGGCGTGCTCTTGCCGGCGTTGACGGCATATATACACGGGTACGTGTAAACGAACACTTTTTCTGAAAACTGACCGCTGTGCACGATGTTATTTTGGAAAACTGAGAGGTTGAAATGTCCGTTTATGAAAATAGCTGGCCACGTGTAAACGTAGCACTACACTGTGCAACCATTCCATCTCTCTCTCTCTCTCGCTCTCTCTATTGTTACGCGTTTCTCTCTATCATTATCTGTCCTGTCCTTCAGTGAGCCCCCTGCCCCTCTATAACTCAGTAGGCCACATCGCGTCTCGGTTTCTCTGTAATTTTCCATCCTGGCCGTGTTTCTTTAATCACAGCTCACATCCGATTCCGAACTGGTACTTTTAAAACCATTCCGATTCCTAAACCGATTCTTGGAAAAACTGAAAAAACGACATCAAAGAAAGGCTTTTTACGTCCGTTTTGGTGAGCACACAGGGGAAATCTGGCATTTTAAAAGTAGCCTACATTTACGGTAGCTAGCGAACGGTAGACTACACAGAAAGTGTGATATTTTTACGTCCGTTTCAGAGCATTGGAGGGAAAGTATTTCAGTCGACACATTAAGTGGAACTTAAATGAGGAACCGAAATTTGCTTTCTAATCCGCTCCAATTCCTACCGGTTTTGTAGGGTTTCGGTACCCAACCCTATGTTGACCAGCACGCAGTCGCCTATTTTGTAGGATATCATACGAATTGGTGTGCATACATTTTCGAACTTTATCGTAAGAACCCGTTCATGAGAACGCGTTGGTGTGTGTGTGTGAGGGTAAGTGTGTGTGTTGATGGTGTGTGTATGCTAGTACTCATGTGTGTCTGGGGGTGACAGCGGCAGTGGGTGTACACGTGTGTACTGTACATACCGTACAGTAGAGCTTACAACAAATGGCCTGTGCTTTACAGTCATCAGTAAGGATTTGTTTTCTCTTGTACCACAGCACGCTCAGCTAGATACATAAAAGCATTGTGTCTATCAGGCATATTTCTAATGATTGTGGGACAAAAGCAACCCTGTTCAACAAGTGTTCAGCCAGGAACCAACTGCTCAGCCCCCATTGTTTAAACTATTCCAGTTCTGGCTGGTGCTACTGTGACTGAACCT
The DNA here is from genome assembly GCF_004354835.1 of Perca flavescens. Classification (NCBI taxonomy): domain Eukaryota; kingdom Metazoa; phylum Chordata; class Actinopteri; order Perciformes; family Percidae; genus Perca; species Perca flavescens. The sequence goes on along the minus strand of NC_041342.1, from coordinate 6,519,214 downwards.
CCGCTCTCAAATCTCCTTTTGCCACAAAACAGCTTTGTCAATTTATTTTCTACAAGATAAGCAAAAATAATCTCAATCACAAGCATATCCCATACTGCGGCTAGATTTTTCACAGCATGCTTTTGATTTTGAGCTGATTAGGAGATTACGAAATGGATGTTGAGGCTCTTTGGTATGCGTTATTGTTACACATTGATCTGTGGTGCTGGCTGCACGCTGCATTAGAGCCGCCGCTTATCTACAAAGCCAAGGGCGCGGGAAAAAATCTGCGAAGTCAACCTCCAGCTGATTTACAGCTGGAGTGGAGAGGTCACACAGTCCCAGTGCTGCTCAGAGTGGCGTACGGTTCAGCAATCTCATCATACTACGTCATGATAACCTGAATTAAAGTGTACTTATTGAATTACAGAGTTTCTTCTTGCAACATCACATCCCCCCCCCCATTCCCAAGTGTAAACACAAGGAGCTGCTAAACTTTTCTAACTTATTTATCGAACCGACTTAAAATTCTTGTCCTCTGTTTCCATTTTTTGGTGCCAGGATTCTTGCTCAGCTACCTCGCACGAAAAAAACTTTGGTTTATGCCAGCGAATATACCCAAATTTTGAAGCAGTAGGTTCATAAATATTCCACACTGGCGTTGGTTTTAATTTCACAGAGTGCGAAGTGGCATTTAGTTTTTTTTTTCTTTTTGGTACACATACGAGGGAGCACGCTTTCTAATGTTTCGGAGACTTGCTTTCTTCAGTAAACAAAGCAGCTCAAAGTCCTGTTCTATCTCCTAAAGAGAGATGGAAATCACCCAGCAGAGAGGCCCTGGCATGCTAAGATAATAGGATCCTCTGCTCGTCTTTGTGCTGGTCTTTGGTCTTCACAAGAGCCAAACCTGCCGCGCTAAACACTTCTGCCTTCTCCCCTCATGAAATATGGATTCGTGTACAGGCGGGCACAAATGCTAATCATCTTGTGTGAGTGTGTGTGTGTGTGTGTGTGTGTGTGTGTGTGTGTGTGTGTGTGTGTGTGTGGGGCGGGGGGGTATCTGTGTGTGCATGTGTAAATTCGAGTGACTTTGTGTTACGAATGTGAATGTGTACGGGCACGCACGTGTATGTGTGTATTTCGCCGGGCCGAATTAGATTTGGGTTCCGAGGCGAGAAAGGGAAGAGACGCATGGAGGAATTTAGCTATGAGGCTCATAAATAGTTTAGCCACCCAGAGCAGATTCATCAAGTAGCGTGAGGGATAAATCATATTCCCCCCCCCCCCCACACCACATTTTACCCCTCCTCCCCCCATCCCTCTGCTTCTCTCTCAGCCTGAAGAGAAGGAGATGTTGGATGGTAATCCTGAGACTTCAGAGAGCCTAATACCTCACCGGCACTCGTGCTGTTCTGATCTAAGGTATGCGACTAATTGTATTCTAAAACCTGCTCAGCTGCACAAACACATAAATGCCCATAAGCACATACACATATATAACATATATACATAGAAAGCTACACTTATACCCCTTTCCCACTGGCCAAAAAACGTACACTTACACCCACTAACATCTGGCTTTTGTCTGCAGTGCGAAAGGTTACAATCGGCATTCCCCCCTAGGACAAATGACTCTGCAGTAGGCATACAGTAGGTATTTGTTCCCCCTCTAGCTCCGATCGGCAGTGATGGGAACGTTACACTGGGGTGGAAACATTTTTGGGCCCCTTGCGGGCGCGATGCTGTGATGTCGGTAACTTCTGTTATCTCAAATTTCGGCGGCCTCCGCCCGAGCAGCGCTTGATCTTCAAATTAGTCGGCACTGAGTTGAAAGAGAGACTGAAGAAGTCAATTTAAAAAATATATAAATATATACTTTAAAAAGAAGTAACCACTGTAACATTTTCACTGGCCTCCATGCAGCCAACCCTGTGTTGGAAGAGTAGAATAAGTATTTAGAAAAATATCAGAGCCAGTACTGTGTGTGTGTGTGTGTGTGTGTGTGTGTGTGTGTGTGTGTGTGTGTGTGTGTGTGTGTGTGTGTGTGTGTGTGTGAGAGCGTGGAGTGTGGAGTGTGTGCTGGAGCGAGTGAGAGAGTGTTGGTGAGTGCAGAGTGTTTTAGCAGGTTGTTACAATGCTAAGCTAACCGGGGCTCATTTTCTAGACACACAGCTGCTAAGGGTTAACCTAGCCCCCCCTCATTTTCCCAGCATTTTGCGTTTAATGTGAGAATGAGACTAAACTTGCGTGGATAAGTGCTGTGTTAAACTGACTCACCCGGACACCGCATGCGTTGGAGTCTGAAGGCGGGGGCCTGCTGGCGTCGGTCTTTCCTGCCGTCCGGTGGCTGCTCCGCGTCCTCACCTTCGTCGGCGTTCTTGCCAGGCCAGCCCCGCTCTTCCTCGTTGCTGCAGTTCCGGTTTCAAAAAGGTTTTGTTATGGGAAAACCAGAAAAAGTCTTTCAGCGTCTTTGTCTTCTGTTGTGCTCTCTGTGTAGAAACGTCTGGTGTGCAGCTTCCGGCCGGAAACAATCTCCTCAATCAGACTCCCACACACCTGCAAATCTGGGTTATCATTGTCACACAAGCTCGCCCCCCCATGTCACATGTCAGCATTTACCCTGTCAACTAACTACTCTAAAGACACTGAACTGATATCACAACAGGGTTTACACGCGATTAAAATATCCGCATATACACACTTATTTGGGTAAAGAAAAAGGTATTATTGTACACGCAGGATCGGTGCACCTTCAGGCCTTGTATGTTGTGTCAGGGAATTTAATCAGACAATATTGACAGTAATGAAAAAGCAACATCATGCAGCCTGTAGGTTAATATACTGATATCCTCTCCACTCACACACACATTTGAGCCGACATGCTGACTTCACACAGCGACCCCCCTCCTACGAGCCATGTCACGTAAAACCCAAACAGTCCAAATCGATAGTGATCTGTTGCTCTGCATCTTCCAGTGACGTGAAAAATATCGTCGTAGGCCGCCGCCAGCAACAATTTCCCCCAAATTGAAAGGCCCCGAGGCCCTTTAGGCACTGCTGTTATTTGGCCTCTGTTTTTCCCCTCATGGCCATCCATGAAGGATGAACCCCTCTATATATCATCTCTGTCTCTTCGGATAGAGCCCAAGTTCCATCACCATAGCAATGCGCGTTTAGCCTACACCCCAAGAGACATAGTCATTCTACAGATTGCCTGAAAGAATGAGATTGTGTGTGTGTGTGTGTGTGTGTGTGTGTGGCAGCGGTTTTGAGCATTTACAAGTGTGTGTTCGTGTGTGTGCGTGTAGTTGTGTGTCTATGTAGCCAGGACCCTGTGTACCTTCTGGTGTTGCCTGCCATTTGTTGGTATGAATTATAGATCAGGGTTGCCATGGGATTTATGATAAAGCTAAAGAGTCTCCCAGTCACACACCTGAGCCTTCTTCCTCTATTTTGAACCATGTAGAACCAACTTTAATAACAACCTGTTCCGTGACAAACTACTCAGATGGGCGCAAGTAGGGGCTGGGCATCGTCCATATTCTTTCGATCCGGTGCCAATTTTGATACCTCAGTTTCGATGCCGGTTCCTTAACTATACTTTATATACCATATGTTTTGAAAAAAATACATTAAACACAAAGCTTTTATTTTCCCTTTAATTGTGAATCAAAACAGTTACAAAAAAAAAAAACTGTGTGTGTGTGTGTGTGTGTGTGTGTTTGTCAGTCGGAGCTCCGCTCTGTGTCAATATGCAGAGAGGACAGATAAGCTTTGGCACCAAAATATAAATAATTTTTCGATACTCATAGGATTGGAGTATATTTTTAAGTATCGACGTTCGGTACCCAGCCCTAGGTGCAAGTCAAGATATTACTTTCCCGTGACTCTTCAGGTACCCTGCTCTTCAGCTTTGCCCTGAATGTGTAATGCATGCAAATATCTTTCCATCCATCATGGCTTCTGTCTTTCCACTATCTCCTCCCTGTCCCCAACCCTCTCTCTCTCGTTTCTCCTCTTTTTTAGCTCCCTGTCTCTGCCCCTCTTGTTCTCCGTTCCCCAGAGGCGCCCCTTTCTCCAAAGTGCGAGCCTCGGAGCCGTTTGCTCCTGTATTTCTTCATTACCTCACTCTCTCGTTCCTCTCCCGCGCTCTGTCTCTCCAAGGAGGGCTGCCGTGGGTTTTCATTACTTAACAAGTCAATCTTCATCACGCCGTCCTCTGTGTGCTCTCATTGGCTCAAACGTGTGTAGTCGCACATCCACGCATACAGGTGGATGCCGGCCTGCATCCTTCTTTACTTATATAGTCTTAAAGGCAGGTACTGTATCTACACGCTGTATGTTTATGGCATTATTAGGTGCAGCCGAATTGGCAACAATTTGTGAGAAAATGTCGGGTATTACGTGAGAAAAAGGAACCAACAGTGAGGTTTTTTTTCCATCGAATGCAGTGAGACGTCACACTAGATAATATGCTAATGTGGAGTTGGTTGTCTTTTCCCAGTAAGTGATAGGTTGTAGTGGCAGGTTTACATATCTGCAGTCCTCTCTATTGTGGCTGTGGACTCGTGGGAAGGTAAAGCTACCACACAGAATATCAAGTAAGGACACCATGCATGTATACACTCCATCCCTTTTCTGTGCTCGCGCAGACACATCATCACGTAGGCTTATTGTTGAATAAGGGAGTGGATTTCAAAGGGTGTATTATCATGCACATATGGCTTTGTGGCTGAGTTACCTGCATAACCGTGTCGTTTATATGTGAGTGCGGGTTTTGTTTGTGATTTTTGTGGGTCCTTATCAGCCTTTTGTGAGTTCTTTTGATACCAACATTATTTTTCTCTTCTCTACCTTGCAATTACTGATGGAAGTAATCTTCTCATTGTGACGGAGAGCCCGGGGTCTTGAGAATGTGAGGAGAGTGAACTCTGCTCACACACACACACACACACACACACACACACACACACACACACACACACACACACGCACATCCATTTTATGTCCCCTTGTTGAGTGCCTCTAGAGAAGAGACAGTCTGCAGCCAGCCAGTAGTTTACTCCTGAGACAGATTCTTGTTTAGCATTTAGATTGGCTTGATCAACCACCACTTAGCCAATCTGTGTGTGTGTGTGTGTGTGTGTGTGTGTGTGTGTGTGTGTGTGTGTGTGTGTCTCTGTGCACATCTCTATGCACATACCAAACTGTGTGTGCGCGCTCGTCTGTGGTACGTGTGCTTTAGTATGTGCACCGTTTGTGTGTCCATTAATGCTTGTGTGTTGCTGCATGGATGTGTGGTTTTCTTGTGTGTGCGCGCGCATGTGTGTGATGAGCCATGGCTAACCGCTCTTGGTGAACACCGCAGGCCTAGATCGCCAATGAGACTTAGAGAGGCAGTGAGCCAGGGTCACACAAAGTTACACATTAATCTTTTAGAAGGGACCCCGCCACCACCTTCACCACCACCATCACCACACTGTACCAGACGTTCCTCACACAACAATTCTTCATAGCGTCATATCATTGTTCTTCCAAAATCACATCTACAAATAAAACACATTTTTAATCTTTAATCATTTTTCAAATATTGTTTTTTCTTCCTTTTTTTTTTGCTGTAAAATTGATTTGAGCGTCACGTGTCATATGTGTGTAAGGCGAAACGAACGGTGATGCCTTGTTCTGTTCAATAATTTATAAGGGATTTCAGAAACACTCAGTCAGTCAAACTGTATTCAAGGCAAGGGGTCTGAAAAAGGTTAATGGGATGTGGGATTCTGACTGCGCACAAAACACACACACACACAAACTAGGGTCAAACTGTATGTGTTTGTTTTGCGGGCTCACTGGCTGTATGTTTGAATGAAGACACACACATCATTTGAAATCAAATGTGTCACACACCATCTGCATGTTCTTTCCAAGCACACAATATACTTTACCCTTGGTGGTGGGTCTCGTTTGGTGTGCATTGTGGGTGGCACTGCCTCTCACCTCTCTCTTACCCCGAGTTCAACCAGAGTTCACATTCTCCCCTACGTCACATAATGTGTGTTGGGGGAGAGGGAGAGAGAGAGAGAGAGAGAGAGAGAGAAACACACACACACACACATACACACAGCTCACCGCCTGGAGTCTCCCCAAAAGCCACTTATGTGCTCACAAAGTTATGATTGTGTGGAGAGGGACAATTAGTGTGTGTGTGTGTGTGTGTGTGTGTGTGTGTGTGTGTGTGTGTGTGTGTGTGTGTGTGTGTGTGTGTGTGTGTGTGTGTGTTCACATGTGTATTTATGTCTTGCCCATGTGTATGTGTGCATTTGTGACAGATGTCAAGCCTCTGATGACTTGGGCTTCTGTGATCTTGTTGCCCTCGAGCGTCTGCTTTATAGCCCGGCGTGACATTACGGCTTCAGCTCTATTTCCCGCTATTACACAGGTGAAGGATGTGTGGTGTTTGACATACTACATTACCTTCTTTTTCTACTACTACTACTACTACTACTACTACTACTACTACTACAGCATTCAACCTGTCAGCTACATACTGTAGAAATCACCTGCCATGTAATGTTATGCAACTGGGTAGATGTGAGAGCAGGGATGAAGGTGATCGCACTTTCTTGGCACAGCGACATACAGTAGAAAAGGTGAGGCTAATGTAGGGCTAGGCATTATATCAATGTTATATCTGACATCGACATATTAGGCTAGGTATCATCCTAAATTTAGGATATCGTAATATTGTGATATGACGCAAGTGTTGTCTTTTCCCTGGTTTTAAAGGCTGCATTACAGTAAAGTGATGTCATTTTCTGAACTTTCCAGACTGTTCTAGCTGTTTTTATTATTATTTGCCTTTACTGACTTAGTCATTGTAGCCACATTATTGGTGATTATTTATCAAAATTCCATTGTGGAAATATTAAGTGAAAGCACCAATAGTCAACCCTGCAATATCGCCACAATATGTATTTGGTCAAAAAATATCGTGATATTTGATTTTCTCCATATAGCCCGGCCCTAGGATAATGCATTTACTCTGTGTGTATTTGGCTTAAATATTTCAAATCAGAGGTGTTGTGCTGGTAACGGTGCCCCATGAGCAGCCTTTCTCTTTCTTTGGGAAAAACACACATAGCTGCAGTCACACAGACGCACACCTGTTGTGGTCTGTTGGTAGACAGACAGTGGGTGTCGATGTGTGCGTGATTGCAGCAGTGTGCCGACAGGACGGAAAGCTAAAGCAGATTTGACAGGCTGTCCTAGGCACTGACGCTACAAATGGCTGCCTGGATGGAAATATCTTCATCATCCCAAACAAATAGGCTGTCACTCGGCCCTCCGAAGCTTCTGTTGACTGAGTGCCATTTTATGCTCTCTCACTCTCTCTGTCTCCATCTCGTATGCACACACACGTTTTGTTGATGTCATCACTTCTTCTCTTTTCATTCTCCTATTCTTTCCTCTGGAGTGAGCGCAAACCATTTTCTGTTTCCGAGTGTCTTTATAGTGTGTGTGTGTGTGTGTGTGTGTGTGGGAGATGGTAACTGAGGCTGATGCTTGGCCTTTGTTTGAAATATGAAACCGCTCTCAGCTGTATAATATTACAGCAATAGAACAGCAATCAGACGTTAATTGAATCTGGGTTATGACTTTTCTGTGTTCTCGCTCAGCTGAGTGTCTCTCCCCTTTTCTCCCTCCCTCCCTCCCTCCCTTCTTTCACTGACTCTCACTTTCTTATTTCTCCTGTATCCCTAAATAACCCACTTTGTTCTCCATACTGCCTGTCCATGATTCTTTCCCATGCACGTTATAATCCCTGTACCCCCCCCTTTCCTCTTGTTGTTAACCGATGCCACAGAATGCATCAGGATACCCCTTTCTGCTTCAGTTACACCATTCATGTCTCATTAAAAAGCCCTCTGGTGAAATGTCACCATCTTAACTACCCTTCGACATGGGACACTGGCTTTCGAATGTAGAAAAGTGATGTTCGTCTTTGTGCATGAAGTGAGCATGTGAGTGCTCTCATGCGTGTAACTGAATCTACACTGCCACTTTTTGTGTTGCATGCATATATATGTGTGTGTGTGTGTGTGTGTGTGTGTGTATGTACAGTACAGGCCAAAAGTTTGGACACACCTTCTCATTCAATGTGTTTCTTTATTTTCATGACTATTTACATTGTAGATTCTCACTGAAGGCATCAAAACTATGAATGAACACATATGGAATTATGTACTTAACAAAAAAGTGTGAAATAACTGAAAACATGTCTTATATTTTAGATTCTTCAAAGTAGCCACCCTTTGCTGTTTTGATAACTCTGCAAACCCTTGGTGTTCTCTCAATGAGCTTCATGAGGTAGTCACCTGAAATGGTTTTCACTTCACAGGTGTGCTTTGTCAGGGTTAATTAGTGGAATTTGTTCCCTTTTTAATAAAAAAGCAAAGTGTGGCTACTTTTACTTTTTCATTATATCTTTTAATGGGACAACACTGAAGAAATGACACTTTGCTACGATGTAAAGTAATAAGTGTACAGCTTGTATAACAGTGTAAATGTGCTGTCCCCTCAAAATAACTCAACATACAGCCATTAGTGTATAAACCTCTAGCAACAAAAGTCAGTACACCCCTATGTTAAATTCCCATAGAGGCAGGCAGATTTTTATTTTTAAAGGCCAGTTATTTCATGGATCCAGGATACTATGCATCCTGATAAAGTTCCCTTGGCCTTTGGAATTAAAATAGCCCCACATCATCACATACCTTCACCATACCCCCACATCATCACAAACCCCTCACCATACCAAGAGACTGGCATGGGGTACTTTCCATAAGATCATCTCTCAATGCAAATCAAACCAGCTATTAGGCTGATTAGGTGATGTGCACCATGCTAAAGTTGACTAAATATATGCTAAAGTTGACTAAAAAGAGGAATAAAAAATCATCTTTTGGAAATTGATCCTATATCAATATTATATCGACATCGACATATGAGGCTAGGTATCTGGCGAGGCTATTTAGATTCCAAAGGCCAAGGGAACTTTAGCATAGTATCCTGGATCCATGAAATAACTGGCCTTTAAAAATAAAAATCTGCCTGCCTCTATGGGAATTTAACATAGGGGTGTGTATACTTATGCCCCCTGTATTTTAAGGAAGAACGTTTATTTATTTACCATACATTATTCATTCACAAAGAAAATTGGTGTTCTCAAAGGTTGGATTATTCCTAATTTTTTTAATTAAGACATTGGGATCAATTTCCAAAAGATTTTTTTTTTTTTTTTTTATTCCTCTTTTTAGCCAACTTTAGCATGGGTTCATAAAGTTATGAGCACCACTGTAAATACTGTGAATCCACAGAGAAACGCACACAGCTCGTATTCAGAAACTGTGCCTTTAAACAAGCCGTCGGGACCTCTGTACGCTTGTGATCTCACAGCTATACTATAGTATAGGTAGAAAGTGGCGCTACAGTGCCGTTACGGTGATGGAAGACCCGGAAACGCTGTCCAATCAGAGCAGACTGGGCTTTTTAGGGAGGGGGGCTTAAAGAGACAGGCGCTAAACAGAGCGTTTCAGACAGAGGATGAATACAGGTATATTCACACTGACAGTGTGAGAATAATAATGTGTTAACATTAAAGCATGTAAAAATGTTCTAATACAAGTATAAACCTGAAAGTGAGCATAATAAGGGATCTTTGTCGGTTGGGATTTGGGTTCAAGCATGAAGGTAAAATCAGGGGTAGGCTTAAGGTTAAATGCTGCTGTAATTAATGCATTCACGGAGTGTCCTCACAAGCATAGTAAAACTACTTACTACTTGTGTGCGCGCGTGTGCGTGCGCACGCTTCCCCTCGTTCATGAAATAGGAGACTATCTTTCCAGCCTGACCTTTTCCTTAATTGCTTGGTTTGGATTCTGTCTCTGCTCATTTCAGGAACAGCGGTCTCCCTGAAATGACTGCTGACTCCCAATTGTCTCTGGCAAAACCTCACTTTACCTGTCGCTAGTGACAACACACAGACCCACATTCCAAAGCGCACACATTTAAGCAGAGGTGGAAAGACACACAGACACACACACATGCATCAGCTGTTACCAGGGAAACCAGAAAATTAAGCAATTTGGTCTTCACTGTCACACAAGGTCGTGTGTGTGTGTGTGTGTGTATATATATATATATATATATATATATATATATATACACACACACATATATATATATATATATATATATATATATATATATATATATATATATATATATATATATATATATATAGTACAGGCCAAAAGTTTGGACACACCTTCTCATTCAATGTGTTTCTTTATTTTCATGACTATTTACATTGCAGATTCTCACCGAAGGCATCAAAACTATGAATGAACACATATGGAATTATGTACTTAACAAAAAAGTGTGAAATAACTGAAAACATGTCTTATATTTTAGATTCTTCAAAGTAGCCACCCTTTGCTTTTTTTGATAACTCTGCAAACCCTTGGTGTTCTCTCAATGAGCTTCATGAGGTAGTCACCTGAAATGGTTTTCACTTCACAGGTGGGCTTTGTCAGCGTTAATTAGTGACATTTTTTCCCTTTATTAATAAAAAAGCAAAGGGTGGCTAATTTAAGGAATCTAAAATATAAGACATGTTTTCAGTTATTTCACACTTTTTTGTTAAGTACATAATTCCATATGTGTTCATTAATAGTTTTGATGCCTTCAGTGAGAATCTACAATGTAAATAGTCATGAAAATAAAAAGGAAACGCATTGAATGAGAAGGTGTGTCCAAACTTTTGGCCTGTACTGTATGTTTGCAGGGTTTGATGTCGCCTTTCTGTCCGACTGGTCCGAGACATTTTCTATATGGTATCCTGTTTCTTAAACCATACTTCTTATCTGGCTTGATGTGTCACACACATCTGTCTCTGTGCCGCCTCTGTTGGACATGGACTTCTCTACAGTTCAAAAACAGCTAAGATAAGATAAGCTGTATTGATCCCATGCGGAGAAACTGAACAGTGGTGGTCCTCCTATTGAAGGCATCTCATGGCCAACAGAGGTGCACTTTTATAAAGGAATAGTTCGACATGTTTGGAAACACGCTTCCTTGATCCCATCATCTAATAAAGTGAGCCTGAAACTACCACTCCTGTCTCTTAGCCCACACAGCAGCCAGCCAGTCACTAACCAGCTTCTTCTTTATTAACCCTATTAGCATGTAGCATGCTGCCTCTGGCTCCTGGCACTGCTGCCAACATCCAAGCAGTAGCTCCCCCCCGCCCCCAGCAATCTGGGTTGCCGACTGATTAAGAGGTTCATCTGAGATTATGGGCATTAATCACAGATGTAGTCTCTGCCAAAAAATCGTAGTCTCTTTTCTATCAACGCTGTCTCATGAGCATAGATGACTCACTCCTGGCTGAAATAAATGTGATACATTTAATCCTATCCTATCAGTACGTTGCAATCTGAATGAATTAGTTGTCAAGTTTTTGATGTGGAACAGAAATCTAAATAAAGAAATTTGGCCTCGCTTGAATGAGAGTCCGCTGGTAGTCTGAGCAGAATGTGGTCTCAAAGAGCTACAATGCACTGACTTGGGCATATTGTCTGGGCTTTGGTTCACTGCCCTAAATGAGCATTTCAGCACTGCCAACTTACCTGGGTTGTGTTCACTATCTCGCCTCTGCCTCTCCTCCCTCGTTCTCTGTCTGGCTGACAGTCTAATTGTCATGTGGGCAGCCTCTGCCGCATGGATTTAGTGTCGCGCTTGCCTTAATTTAATTGAAAAGCTGCGGAAAGGAAGGAGGGAGGTAAAAGAGGGGAGGGGATGAAAAACAGATAAATAAAAAAGTGGAACCAATCTTTGTTGGGTGCGCTGGGCGGTAAAATGGCTGTATGCGGTGAATAATGCATGGGGGAGATGGATAGGTCTGCGTGGTTAGAGCCCAGGACTGCTGGGCGCTTCATTACCGAGGTGTTTGTATGCTGATGCTGTGATGCCAGCTCCATCGCTCTGTGAGAGAGAAGCGGCTGCAGAGGTGGCACCTCCCTAAGCTATCTCATATTTTGTCATTCAGTTTCTCTTTAAAGCTCTGTCTCCCTCTCTCTTCTCTCTCTATTTCAACGCTTACACCCCAAACACACTCTTTCCATTAATCTGTCTGTCTATCTGTGTGTGTGTGTCTAAATTCTGGCTCCAGTGTACTGCACACTGACCTTGTGACTTATAAGCTTTGATGTATAGACCATAGACTGTTTGTTTATTAATATTAATATTCAACTACTGTATATTCGATTATTTATTAATAATATTTTGACCATTAAATGCCTTCAGTAAGACTTATATTGGTATCAAACTTCGTATATGTTCTGTCCACCAGAGGGCAGTGTATCAGTCAATGTCAATAGGCAGCCAATGATGTTTTCAGAAGAATAACACAATGCCACGACTGTTTTAAAAAAATTAAAAGTCAGACCCTGGATTAAACACAAACAGTATGCTTTCGACAGGAAGTTGGGAGATTTCACCGTAGCGAACTTTTGCGCTGGTGTGTGTGTCGAGCCTGTGTGTGTGTGTGTGTGTGTGTGTGTGTAGAGTGAGAGAGTGACGGTGATTACCGGTAGCTTCAGAGTGAGTAGCGACTCTAGAGTTGCAGTGAGAAGAACAAAGTGTCTCCCCTGTGTTTTCTGACCACGGTGAGACATCTGTAGCAGGAAAAGCTAACCCTCTCCTTGATTTCATGTTGTTTATGGAGAAGGAGAACCAGGAAATGAGTCGGGGGGGGGGGGAATGCAACGCTACCAAGCCACGGCCAAGCGACGTGTAGTTACATTTTGAAATTCGTGGAAAAAGCCTAGGAATCTGAATTGAAAACGTTTACAAGCAAACACATTTACAAAAAATAATGCCCATAATAGGTTCAAATATTAAGGGCTGCCTAATATTCGTTCGAATATCAATATTTTTTTTAAATATTCGAATCATACAGTATTTGAATAACGAAGTTTGGAGTCAAAGCCCTAGTATAGTAGAGTAACTGAGGAACTTTTCTTGTTGCTTTACTTTAATTGTCCAAAATGGTGAAAGTTCTTCACACAATTAGTTTATCTAAAATATGACATATATTGAATTGCCTTCTGATACTGTACATAGACATGGCTAATGTAGGGATTTTGGCCTATTGCAGATACAGTATCTCACAAAAGTGAGTACACCCCTCACATTTTAGTAAATATTTCGTTATATCTTTTAATGGGACAGCACTGAAGAAATGACACTTTGCTACAATGTAAAGTATTAAGTGTACAGCTTGTATAACAGTGTAAATAGGCTGCCCCCTCTAAATAACTCAACATACAGCCATTAATGTCTAAACCGCTGGCAACAATTGTTAAATTTCCATAGAGGCAGGCAGATTTTTATTTTTAAAGGCCAGTTATTTGATGGATCCAGGATACTATGCATCCTGATAAAGTTCCCTTGGCCTTTGGAATTAAAATAGCCCCACATCATCACATAGCCTTCACCACCTAGAGATTGGCATGGGGTACTTTCCATAAAATCATCTATCAATGCAAATCAAGTCAGTGCAAATCAAACCATTAGGCTAACTGAAATAAAACCATGCCAGTCTCTATGTATGGTGAAAGCTATGTGATGATATGGGGCTATTTTAATTCCAAAGGCCAAGGGAACTTTCTCAGGATGCATAGTATCCTGGATCCATGAAATAACTGGCCTTTAAAAACAAACATCTGCCTGCCTCTATGGGAATTTAAAAGAGGGGTGTACTGACTTTTGTTGCCAGCGGTTTAGACATTAATGGCTGTATGTTGAGTTATTTTGAGGGGACAGCACATTTACAATCTTATACAAGCTGTACACTTAATACTTTACATTGTAACAAAGTGTCATTTCTTCAGTGTTGTCCCATTAAAAGATATAATGAAATATTTACTAAAATGTGAGGGGTGTACTCACTTTTGGGATATACTGTATACTGGTATATATTGTATAGGGTATATGTCGGCCAATGAGTGGCAAAGACTTTCAGTGCAGAAATACCAAAGATATGTTTGAGGAAATATAGAACCAATGATGCCATCACATAGTTTGTCTACAAAAAGCACTGACAACTTTCAACTTTCAAATGTTCATCTCAGCACAGTTCACAGCGCAACTTAAAACCAGCTGAACATCTTGTGGTCTACCTCCTCACCTCGCTGCAGTGACGCCGACATGTACTCCACGCTGTGTCCGTGCGCCGTGACATCACGGATGGGGGTGGTTTACGGACGCACAGGAGCACCCTTGTGAACACAGGGTTGGTTATGGGTAGGTTACGTGTTAATGTCAGCCAAAATATCGTAATTTGATATTTGAAAAAACATTCAAATATGGATATCCGTATCATCCTCAAGAATCTCCTTTCAGTTGGGCTTTAATTCATAGTAAACTGTTAAGATTGCAGAGGTAGTCATGTTCTATGTGGATTATATTTGTTTCTAATAATGTGATTGCTAAATCTCAGAAGGAGTTGCTGCGCGTGTTAGTCAGACAAGCAAAATAAACAACCCACAAAGCACTCCCTCTGGAGATTTCTGCATTTGAAGATGGCATAATAACAGGAGTGGGGAGAGTGTCTTGTCGTCGTTGTTGTTGTTGTTTGAAGGATCTCCCACCTTACTTGCTTTGCATACATGAAAGGAAATACCAAGGAGCTAAATGCAAATTTAGGGGAGAATGTCACTTTACCGCGAATTCACGAGACGCGTCCCTATTAATTATCTTGTGTGCCGGGTCGGTTTACATAGCTGTCAATAGCAGAACCAAACAAAAAGTTGAATTTCTTAAATAAATATAAGTAAGTAAATTGCGTCCCGAAGCTCTTTCATGTTATGTCTGTTTATGTCGGCGCAGCGTGTCTCAGGAAGGCCGGGCCTATGGCACGCCACCAGCACCCTGAAAATGTATTCCATTTCATTATATTCAACCTCGCAGCCTGCTCTCATCAGTGGATCAGGAGTGTGCCGTCTCGCAGGCACACCGAGATATAATTACTTTCTAACGCACGAAGAGCAGAGAGAGAGAGAGAGAGAGAGAGAGAGGATGAAGGAATGAACAATGGAGTTTAATTATGCTTTATGGCAACAATTATAGAATAAAAACAGAAAGTCAATAGGCAGAAACATTGTCTCATTTTCTGTGTTGGGGTGGACTGGGTTTTGCACAGGGCCTGAGGCAAACCCAAACAAGAAACAGTTCGAGAGGAAACAAAGGACGCAGGAAGAATATGCCTGATCATATTTATTAGAGGAAGGGAGGAGCTGGTGCAACTCCAAATCCCCCCTGTGATTCCCCCCCCCCTCCCCTCCCACTCTCATATTTCCTCACGCAAACCTGATGCACTACTTCACTAATTGCGACCTTTGCAAGAAATTAGGAGACTGTAATGGATCCCACTTGCACTCTCTCCACCATGATAATCGTAGATATATGGTTTGGCTCCCGCTCCGCTTGTAGGGCCGCGACGAGAAGACGCTGGAATTCGAGATTCAGCCTGACATTTTGTTTTCTTTCACTTACTCACGGAGCATCAGCGGAGATTAGCAGTCAGATTATCATATTATACACACACACATGCACACACACACGCACACATTAAACCGTCGTACGCTCACACGCAGACAAACACACACTCAATCAAGAACAGATTAATTAAAGGGAACAGTCTAATTAGTGTCATTAAGGAAGGAATAATAGAAAGGCTCGTACATAGGGAGAAAAACGGAGGCAAGCTCAATGTCTACACACACACACATATGCTTACATACCAAAAAAAAAAGACAAAAAAAATCACATGGAACACAACTAGCCGTAAGAAGGAATAGTGTATCAATTTGTTTGGGAAGTTTTAATGGTGCTGAATCAATATTTCACTGTTGGAACACACCACGCGGAACCCAATAGGCCTCCTTTTTCGCTCTTTGTGTGTGTGATCATGTCTTTTAGTTAGAAAAGAGCCGGCAAAAGTGGACACAGCTGAGTTGCCATGAGCAACAAGCCCTCACGGTAACCGGAGTTACTCAATCGCCCAAAAATGCCTTGGGGTGGACTGTTGAACAAAGGAGCCAATCAGTAATTGGTTTGTAGCAAAAAACCTCTGACCACCCTCCTTTTTTCCTTTTCCACTTACACTTGCGCTCACACAGGCAGGCACAGAACAAATCAGAATCCCAAACTTGCGCACGCACACACACACACACACACACACACACACACACACACACACACACACACACAAACCTGATTTTATGCTAGGGGCTGCATAAAAATGAATCGAGGGTGACAATGTTATGCCGAGTGGAGCCCTGTGCATCCTATTTTCATCATTTACCTTAGGCTAAATGGATTTGGAACACTGTTGGATGGCTCACCTCTCACACTGATTTGCCTACTTAAATGTGAAAAATGGTACATTTCCAAATTCAACCTCATGTTCTTTCCTTTTTCCCCCCCCTCTCACTCGCCTCTGCCAAAGTACTCCCTGCTAGTGACTCAAGGACTCTTTGAAAAAAGTGAAGTGGACCAAAAAAAAAGAACTGCAGAGGTATTACCGCTACAGTAGTATGCTTTCACACTGATAGAAGTGGCATGCATGTACGTACAGTATTGTACTTTGCACGCGGATTGGTGGAAAAATGAACTGCTACTACAGAAAGTAAAGGAATACATTTTCGTCAACTTTGTCAAACAAGTCTTTTTTGATTTCATGTGTTCATGTTAAAGCGTTGGTTCACCCACATGACCAAAAACGTTTCTTCTCATTCACCCCATAGCGCTTTAAAGCCACACAGATTGTTTTGGTTTTGAAATATATCTGTAGACATCTTTACATGTAAACATATACAGTTGATTCATTAGCCTGACAAGCCAGAGCCACATCCAGATGTTGGGTCTGGGAACTCAACATTGGCAGGGCTCAATCCGAGGGGCGGGATGAACGGTTGTCTTTCAAATTCGCTCTGAACGCAATAGGATAGAGCTACAACCAACCAGAGCAACGCTAGTTGATAGATTAAACTTTTGCCGTATCCTGTCGGCAAAACTCTGAACACATCTTCCTTTTTTAAGAATGACTTCAGTGCCGTTCTTTGTTCCGCCAAGTCTTCCAGAGTTGCGGCCCAAACCGATTCGAAGCCCGCCCACTGACTCTACACACCATGTGATTGGCCCGGGCCAGAGTTTGGTTTTTCCAGCTCGCAAGCCAACGGAGAGTTGCTAGACTGACCCTGGCTGCAAATCACATTTGCTGCCGCAAGGGTGTGTCTACATTTCTAGGCTATAGATTCCTGGCCTCTGCCCCATGTCGTGGAGCTGGATGTCATTTCAGTCTGTGGTGCCCTGTCTCTAATGTCAGTCTCTGGGTCTCCCCGTTAAAGTCACTTTACTGTGATTTCATTGGGACTACTTTCTTCAGAACTCTATATGAGGACTGTTGACAGTGCGTATGTTGATTTCACAGATAGGCGGGAACATTGTTTCTGGAAAGAAAAAACAATTTGCTGTCGAATTTTGAAATGCAGTGTTTCAATGCTGTGAGCAGCACAAGCCTAGGTACCGTTCGCCTTGATTGTATTGGAAGGCGTTCGGGCCTGAAAACAACCTTGTGTCAAAGCAACGCAAGGGGCTGCAGTTGCTTCAGGTACGGGTGAGGCATAAAAAATAATAAATATTATGAGACACAAGTTTTTAGATCTCTGGACAGTAATCGTGACGGCCGTCATTTTTGTCTTTCGTTGGTTACATAACTGATTATTTAAAAGCAAGTGCTCTTGACTCCACATCCTCACCAGCTTCTTTCTCTCTCTCCTCCCTTGTCCTTTGGCCTCACTCTTTACCCTTTCTCCCTTGTCCTTACTCTCTCTCTCTCTCTCTCTCTCTCTCTGTCTCCACATCTCCCTCTCCTTCAGTCCCTACTGATGGCAACATGTTTATCCATTATTGATATTCTGACTGGGCTAACTTCCCGCCCCCCTGTCGCCCCACTTTCCTCCAGCCTGCCCTACTTCACCAGAGCCCTCACGAGACACACTCACAGACATACTGTAGATGCAAAAGTTTGTGTGTGTGTGTGTGTGTGTGTGTGTGTGTGTGTGTTTTCAAGTCCGTGAGACAGAAAGAGAGAGAGAGAGAGACTAAGTAAGAGTCCACACACAGCAAGAGGGGAGTTTCTATATTTAGATTTGTATTCATATAAGAGACTGTTCACAGCATCCAACTGTACATACACCAGGCTCAGCAACACATTACAGTCTCTGTTCAGCTCTGTGGCACCGCGTGTAGCATTTCCACACGCTTTTAAACCAGCCTTTGCTGGGTTTTAATTTCCTCGCACTGCAAATCTCCCCAGCTTATATTTTTTTAATGAAACGAAAGTGTTGTTCATAAAAATGTCCTTGGTTTGACTTTTTTTCCTTTTGTAAAGCTGTTGGAACATCAAGTCTTTCTACTTCTCTAGTTTGCTGTATCCCAGCCAATTAGCATACGCTGCGTTCTTTTTCTATTACAGCTGAATCCCCTCGCGCCTCGTGTGCGTGCGTGTATGCACTGTATGTGGTGGTCGGGGGGGGCAAAACCCACACATATAAACACGTGTGTGTGCACACGCAAAAGTGCAAGCAGACACTGCACGGGCACGTGGCTGACTCATGAGCGTGCACGCACACACTCGCAGTTTGAGGGCTTTGATAAGGCAGACTGTGCAGTGTATTAGTGTGTGATCCTTTTTTGAAGGGAAAACATGAAAACCTTTGTTGTGCTTGGAGCAAAGGTTTGTTTGGTGCTGTCGCTCCACGGAGCCCTCGCAGCGGCAGGCTGTTTTGAAGAAATTATCAAATAAGATTTCTCATCTGCTACTTTCCTTCGCCACCAGATTGGCTTTTAAGCCCTGTTGAATCCTCTTCCACTTTGTTATTTACATAGGTTTTGTGCTGGCATGTGGGAATGTGTTCATTTGTCTCTGCCTTTCTCCTTGAACGTCCCCCACCCCCACCCCCACCCCCACCCACCCGCACATGTGTTTGTGCGTGCATGTGTTGCAGTATATGTTCATTTGTCCTATCTACACGTCTACACGCTCATGTTCTGTGCCATTGGTTAATTCGGGTGGATATGTGCGCACGTGTGCACATGCAGACGTATGTCCATGTGAGTGTGTGTGTGTGTGTGTGTGTGTGTGTGTGTGTGTGTGTGTGTGTGTGTGTGTGTGTGTGTGTAGTGTTGACTTTTAATTGTTCTGTGCTTCTGAGAGTGTGTGTTCAGTTTAGTCCACAGCAATTGATCTGGAGAATAATGGTTGGTGGAAAGTCCCAGGTCTCCAGAACCACTGTCTGAAACTCCTTGTAATTACCTCTGGGACCACTGGCAAAGATGAAGGGAGAGAGAGAGAGAGAGAGCGAGAGAGAGAGAAAGTGATAGACAGAGAGAAACAGATTAAATTGATAGAGACATACCAATAACATGTGAGCAAACCCAAGTACACAATGTGTTGGGCTTAGGGCTGCACGATATGACCTCAAATCTAAATTCACGGTTAATTGCACATTTTACCTCGATAAATGAACGATAATTACATTTTTTTGTGATTCAACGATGGACACTGCGTTTATAAAAAAAAAAATTGTATAAAGTTTTAACCCTTGTGTTGTCCTCCTTCTGTTTTGTCTGTAAAGTAGCCTATAAATGATCACCCCATTCAATTCAATTCAATTCAATTTTATTTATAGTATCAAATCATAACATAGGTTATCTCGAGACACTTTACAGATAGAGTAGGTCTAGACCACACTCTATAATTTACAAAGCCCCAACAATTCCAACAATTACAGTAATTCCCTCAAGAACAAGCAGTGCGACAGTGGCGAGGAAAAACTCCCTTTTGGGAAGAAACCTCGGACAGACCCAGGCTCTTGGTAGGCGGTGTCTGACGGGCCGGTTGGGGGTGTGATGAACAGTGGCGATAGTAGTCACATTAATAATGGAACAGTGACTGGATGTAGCGGGAAGCTGCAGGGTTCAGCAGGAAGCAGCATGACATTGCAGGGCACCGCTGAGCTCAGCAGGGAGTGCAGCAGGACCACGGCGACAGCTGCAACCAGGATCTTGGTGCCAACGTTCGGGGACGGACTCTTGACCACATACTGGGATGGGATACACACAAATGGTAATAGTAATAGTAATAGAAAGGGAGAGGAGAGATTAGCTCAGTGTGTCAAAGGAAGGAAGTCCCCCGGCAGTCTAGAACTATAACAGCGTAACTATAACAGCGTAACTAAGAGAGACAGGTCATAAGGAGAGGTAGCTTTTTCGGGCTTAGAACTCTCCCCCTGCCGGATCGGGCTTGGCTGGCCTTCCTCCCTCTACTTGTTATGTATTATTAATCCAACAATTTTGAAGAGAAGCAGGTGGGCCAGTTAGGTGAACACCAACTCCCCACTCCCTAACTATAAGCTTTATCAAATAGAAGAGTTTTAAGTTAATTCTTGAAAGCAATTACAGTTTCTGCCCCCCGAACCCAGATCGGTAGCTGGTTCCATAGGAGAGGAGCCTGATAACTGAAGGCTCTGGCTCCCGTTCTACTTTTAGAGACTCTAGGTACCACCAGTAACTCTGCATTCTGGGAGCGCAGTGCTTTCGTGGGACAATAAGGTATTAGGAGCTCTTCTAGATATGATGGTGCTTGACCATTTAGAGCTTTGTAGGTCAGGAGAAGGATTTTAAAATCAATCCTGTATTTTACAGGAGGCCAATACAGGAGAAATATGATCTCTTTTCTTAGTTCTTGTGAGAACACGCGCTGCAGCATTCTGGATCAGCTGGAGAGTCTTAAGGGACTTATTTGAGCAACCTGACAGTAGGGAATTACAATAGTCCAGCCTGGACGTAACAAATGCATGGACTAGTTTTTCAGCGTTGTTTTGAGACAGGATATTCCTAATTTTGGTAATGTTACGAAGATGAAAAAAGGCTGTTCTTCAGGTTTGTTTTAGATTGGCATTAAAGGATATATCCTGATCAAAAATAACTCCTAAATTTCTGACAGTAGTGCTGGAGGCCAGGGCAATACCATCCAGAGTAGCTATGTCTTTAGATAATGAGGTTCTGAGGTGTTTAGGTCCCAGTACAATAACTTCAGTTTTGTTAGGGTTTAACATCAGAAAATTATTGGTCATCCAGGATTTTATATCTTTAATGCACGCTTGAAATTTAGCTAGCTGACTGGTTTCGTCTGGTTTGATTGACAATTATAATTGGGTGTCATCTGCATAACAGTGAAAGTTAATTGAGTGTTTCCTAATAATATTGCCTAGAGGAAGCATATATAAGGAGAATAGAATTGGTCCAAGCACTGAGCCTTGTGGAACGCCATGGCTAACTTTAGCGTACTTGGAGGATTTATCATTAACATTAACAAATTGAGATCGATCAGAGAAATAGGACTTAAACCAGCTTAGAGCAATTCCTTTAATGCCAACCAATTGTTCCAATCTCTGTAACGGGATTGAATGGTCAGTAGTGTACTAAGATCTAGTAAAACAAGAATGGAGACAAGTCCTTTTTCTGCAGCAGTTAAAAGGTTGTTAGTAATTTTCACCAGTGCCGTCTCTGTGCTATGATGCTTTCTAAATCCTGATTGAAAGTCATCAAATAAACTATTGCTATGTAGAAAATCACATAACTGATTAGCAACCACCTTCTCAAGGATCTTGGATAGAAAGGGAAGGTTAGATATAGGTCTATAGTTTGCTAAGACCTCAGGATCGAGGGTAGGTTTTATCACAGCTACTTTAAATGACTGCGCTACATGACCTGTTAATAAGGACATATTGATCAAATCTAGTAATGAAGTGTTTACCATGGGTAACGCTTCTTTGAGTAATCTCGTTGGGATGGGGTCCAAGAGACAGGTAGATGGCTTAGCTGAGGATATCTTTAACATTAATTGTTGGAGGTATATTGTAGGTAGGTCTATTGTAGGTCTATTCTGTGTTATATCTTCTTAGCCAACCATATTCCAACCTGTTGCCACTAGTGTTACACTTATTTCTGGAATTCATGGTCAATAAACCTCATTAATATTTAATTATACCAACTTTCTGAGTTGCGTGCCTGTGTGTGTGCATGTCGGCCCGTCCCCGCATTTGGCGACTGGCGAGTGTTAATTTCGGACCCTGCACACGTAGTAGAATGTTTTTAAGGAGAATGTAGTTTTTGTGCTTCATGCTGAAACAACCCACAGATCAACCACACGTTTAACAAGGTCCTTGTGTGACAAGAAAAGCTCAAAAATAGTTTCTGTTATTAAAGATGAACAGAATAACAGCAGTTAGCTGTTGATTATGCGCCAGAATAACACAAAACAAAAACAGTAAATGGTTAAACTACAGAGTGGTTGCGATTTAAAAAAACAAACAAGAAAACAACGACAACAAAACAACTGTAATTCTGTATTTTCTATTGGAATTTTACATGTTATTCCAAAAAATCTAAATGTATCTTCTTTTACATAGAAAATGAAAAGAATTACTCCTAAATATGTGCGTCGGTAAAGGGGCCACATGTTGCACAGGCAGCCTATCATTCTGTTGATGCCATAGAAGTTGGATCTGCAGGCTTTTTCTTAAGTTGCAAAGCTGTTAGCAGAGCAGCCCAGACTGTGTGTATGTGTGTGTGTGTGTGTGTGTGTGTGTGTGTGCGCACGCATGTGCGTGTGTGGTGATACAATCAACAGGGGACACGCTCGTGGAGAGCAGAGGCCAGACACAAACACACATGCTTCCCGAATTATCAGCGCTAACAAGTACAAGGCTGCAGTGAGCTCCCAGCAGAGCCGCAACTGAAAATCGTTTACGGCCATTGTTACTTCTTTGTCTGCCTGCATGTGTCCTCATCCTGCAGCACAACACAAATCTGAGCGGATTCACACCTAATAGATAAAGGAGATTGTATTCATACATACCTGTACACATGGACGTGCATTCACAAGTACACACACACACACACACACACACACACACATTCACCTGCAAACATTGGGAGATGAACTTCATCAATAACTCCAGCAGCACAGCAAATGGCTTTGTGTCGTTTTTAAGGTATCCTAATTTCTCTTTCTCTCTCGTTCCATATCCACAAAAAGATTACATCAGAAAGAGCGTGCAGATGAAACCGGGGGAGCACGAGAGCAGGGGAATAAGGGATGGAGAAAGCGACGGCGCCGAAATGAAAACAGGAGATTACTGATCAACGGGTAACACGGGATGGATATTTGATTCAGCCTTTTGTGAGGTTTTCTTATCTGAAAAACACATAACGCTGTTATGTTGGTGTGTTAAGAACATGCAGGGCCGGGGCTCAACGCAGGCGCAAAGGATTATTGTTAGATGGAACATAAAAGCAGGCAATTCTCGGGGTTACTCTGCCACGGGAGAGGCTCTATTGGTGGTATCATGGTGAAATTGCATTTCATCCAACAGAGATATGAGTTAGCCGTTTTTTGTTCCCTTTTGAATAAAAGAAAGCCTTTTGGGTGTTTGAGTCACTTAACACTGAATCGTCTAAACTACCAGATTGTTGGCTGGAGCTTCACACTTTAAATCGATTGTGTGTGATGGGAGAAATATTCAGAAATTCACAAAATAAACTAACTAAACAACCACTATACGGTTTTAGTGGGAATGTACAGCACTATAAGCTGTGTTTATATTGCGTTGGCGGGGTAAGGATTGTGCCCTTGTACTGGAGATCATCAGTAAGCAGTGGTGCATGTCCGGTGGCTGATAACGTTTTAAACATTGATGCGACTTTGAAAAATAACGCATTACCAGTTTATTGGCTTTGAGAGGTGAATGCTGGCAGGTGTGTGTGTGTGTGTACACACACACACACACACATACACACCCCCTAGACATCCCTGTCTTTGTAATTGCTCTTCTCATTGCCCAGAGGCAGCGTGAGCTGGCATATAAGCTATATAATAAAGCATATTATCCTGGCTGGTAATGTATTTTTCTGCCTCCTCCAGCCTGATGACAGCTGGAATTGAGTTCTGCGTGTTGCAAAAGGTGATCCCCACTAAATTCCTCCAGGCAGCTTGGAGCTCTGTGTCACAGTGCTGACCTTCTCCTGACAACTGGCATAATGAGTTTTGCAATAGCAACATCTTGCATGAATGAGCAAGGTTGCCGTTTAGGTTTTACATTGATGTCCAATACGGTACATCCGAAACGGGGATTTCAAACCAGTTTCAGTAGATATTGACATTGTGCAGCTTCTGTGGTCCAGAGTCAGATATCCGAAACTCCATTTCTCTAGCTACCTTATTTTCACAACTTAAAAGTTAAAGCTATAGGCAGAGGCGCGGGAAGTCATTTTCAGCAGGGGGTGCAGGGTGCTGTCGGGGGCGGTGGGGGGGGGGCGCAGAACGACTCTACCTCTGCCTCCCCCCCCTCCATGAAGTACGCTACATACGGTGCGAACTAAATGGGAACTAAATCACATGCCAATCACTACTGGTCAAAAGATTCCTTTGCAGCGGCCCGGGTTTAAATCCGACCTGCGGCCCTTTGCTGCGTGTCATTCCCCCTCTCTCTCCCCCTTTCCTGTCTATCCACTGTCACTATCGAATAAAATATAATAAAAAAAAAGATGAATGACTAGTCCAGCTGAGCAGGCATCAAGTGTGCCTTTCCAGTTCAATAAACCAAGTACTGCCATCTGACTCACACATCACAAGACAATGTTACAATTAATTAAATCATACCAAAGCGTTGTATGGCTCAAGACTATGGCGATATAGTATTCACTAAAAATCACCCAAGCAGAAAGCACAATAGTAATTCTGTGATTGACTGAAGATACAACAATGCCATCACACAACACAGCTGAGTGCAGGTTGCAAAATAACAGTCACTTAGTCAGCTGCAACTTCACAAACTGCAAAAGCAAACATATAGGCTACTGCACTCGACAACTGTCTCATACAGATCGCAGCATCACAAAATTATGATGAAATACGTCTGATATGCATGGCATTTCAATAAACTAAACTAAATATGTACATTATCTGGTCACACGGTCACAACAGATTATATTAACCTACTCAATTTACAGATGGCATAATAGCTCTTACCTTTAGAAGTTCTAATTTCTTGTCTTTTTCTTTGCAAAGTCGCAGATCAAATCCTCAAAGTCCAGCTCCCTCAGCAGCTCGCTAACCCCTACTACACATGCGCTGCTGTGTGTTGGGAGCACTTTACAGGCAATGCAACAAATGTCTCCGGTGGACAGTGAATATAGAATCCACTCCCGTGGTACCGTTTCACCGTTGTGAAGGTGTCGGGTCAGTGC
The DNA here is from genome assembly GCF_004354835.1 of Perca flavescens. Taxonomy (NCBI): domain Eukaryota; kingdom Metazoa; phylum Chordata; class Actinopteri; order Perciformes; family Percidae; genus Perca; species Perca flavescens. Next base: position 6,493,795 of record NC_041342.1, on the reverse strand, counting down.
CTCGTTAGTGAGAGAGCCGGTCTTTCTGCCGCCAGCCTCGTCCCCCCTCCGAGACGCTGGATATTTAGCCGCCCGATTCTGAAAGGCTAATATCCCTCTGGGTATAACTTCCTCCCGGACGGTCTCTGTAATCGGTCCCCGTAGTGCAGGGTCTTCAGAGATCATGGTACCTGAGGGGCCATTACCTTGTTCTGTAATGCTGATGACCGGCCTCATCTCTGTCTTTTTCCACAACAACTTCGCTAAAGTTAACGTTAGCCACCGTTAGCTGTGGCTGAGTGTAGCTGGTAGAAGGCAGCGATTCTTCCAAGCTAACGTTGGCTAGCTCCTCGACATCCTCCTCTTCGTCATTCCCAGCTCTTTTTAAAAAGCTATTTATTCGCGGGACATTTTTATAGCAGCCGCTTTCTCTCCGTTTTCCACACTTTCACTCGCTGATGCAACCCAATCTGACCGGGGATCAGTTACAAATTAATTCCACTCTTTCATCTCAACGCGTTCTTAGAAAGCTTATATTGGAACAGTGCGATGTAAACAACCTGCTCTATGCCCACCCAACTTTATCTTTAGCCAATCTACACAGTGCATGCGGCCTTCTCCCAATCATTACATTAAACAACTTGTATTTTATTCTGATTGGATAATTATCACCATAATGATTAATGCCCATTGGGTAATACGGGCTTGATCGCAGTTTGCCAACAAGGCGTGCTGCACTTACCCCAGCACCCCTACTTCCCGCGCCTATGGCTATAGGGCCCTATTGTAACGATCTAAGCGCTAGTGTGACGGTGGAAAAAGGGTCCGTGTGCCGGGCACATGGTTCAAAAGGGTGGTACTTAGTGTCTTCATTAATTCATATGAGTGTTTTGGGCGTAACATGCAATAAACCAATCAGAGTGTCAAATTGTGGGAAATTGACAACTGCGTCGGTCTATAGACACTTGCGCTTCGCCGCACCGAGTGCAAGATAGGGCCCATAGTGTGTACTTTCTGTTGCCCCAATGAGGAATTCTAAGTAATGACAGCAACACTGTCGGCGACTGTCCAAGACAATAGATCATTATTTAGGTCGAGTAAATTAAACCGCAATGACACCTTCTCCTAATACATTACAAAACCCATAACTAACCTGTTCAAGAGCAGTAAGGAGACATCCGTGTTTGACCTTAGTCCCTTTTCTTTTTTTCAGCGCTCTCCAACTACGTAGGAAAAGCCACACCAAAGGTTATCCGTGTTTGTCTTCACCGTCGGTCACTTGCTTTTTTTTCGATTTTAGTCCTTCTGCTGAACGTGTAGGTCTTTTCTCACCGACTGAACCATTTCGTGGACATGTCTTTGGGTTTTCAGCCGCGCGTTGACCTGCTGCAGCAGTCCTCTTCGTCTCTAAAGCTGAACGCTGCTGTTGTCCTTTCTCAGCCGTAACGTAAAAAGGCATCACTCGAGCTGCTGTGCGCCAAAGTCGCCGGACTACACCGTTTTCTAAACATAGCCATACTGAGAACTACAGAGAGAGTTTTGTGGAGCTGATGTAGAAACTCATTTGGCAATGGCTTGAATGTAACGCATGTTTGTTAAAGGTCTTTCCAATTGCTAAAACACAATTTTGCAAACTAGGCTGGTTTTATCAAAATCACTTAACACAGTTCACAAAACCACACACACAAACTGCAAAATACCTTGTATATCCTGCAACATGAAGCACTGCAACCATAACTACATATAGCATTATCAAAATCAAACTTTTGCACCAAATGGCACACACTTCATTCATCAGTTACCAGATGTTTGTCTAACCAACTACACACTGCTGTGCATAATGGAAAACACTTTGTCGTAATACTAAAATAGTTCAAATTGTAAAATTCTTCAGATTGTTCAAATGCACAGAAATATTTGCAGATACACACACACATGCTGTTGAAACATTTATCTATTTTATTTTTCACCAAACAAGTCAGTGCAACTTTGCATATATATATTTACATTGGACTGAACAAAAATATGCTCACAAAAAACAGTAAACTGAAAAAAATATATATGTATAAAAAAAGAGGCATCATAGTGCTTATTTCCTGATTGAAGTGGTAACAATTACAGTTTTTTCCAACTGCTTACACACGTTTTCAAAACTATGTCTCCTTTTTTCAAAACTCTACACACAATTCCTAAATCTGCACACACAAAATGCAAAATGCCTCACATCTCCTTCAAATTGAAACACTGCATTCAAAATGCCATAAACACATCTCAAAATGAAGCATTTGCATCAAATGGCAAACACTTTTTTTCATAATAGTACATTTTTTCATATACCACGTACACACTGTTGTTCAACATGTAAAGCTTTTTTGTCTTTCATAGGCTTATATCTACATTTACAATGTTCTAGAGAGAAAGTCATCTGCTGAAAGTGGTTGAAAAGTGCACTGTAAAAAAACATTTTAATGTTACAGTAAAACAGAAAATATTGATTGGGCAAAACATTACATTTGTAAGAGTAACACAGTGTTGTATACAGTAGCATGAAACAAGAACACAAAAGTACAACATATGTAAACCAAAGGTATCATTTTTAGAATCAAGAATATATATGTGTGTGTGTGTGTGTGTGTGTGTGTGTGTGTGTGTTTGTGCGTGCTTGTGTGTCGGGGCGGGGTAATTGTATGCACTTTGTGCAAAACAAAGTCTGATTGACTTGTAATGCTGAAATAGTCATTAGATAGTTGCATGCAGTATGGATGCCACTGTAAAGCTACTCAAGACGGGCTTCTCTCATTGGTCAATCTGTGGTTGATCACATGATGAATAAGTGTGGCCCTGATCTCATCAGAGATGGCTCTCCTTCTTCCTCTTCTTCCCTCCTCCTCCTCGTTGTTGTCCCCTGTCTCTCCCTCCTCCTCCCCTTTCTCTCTGAATATTGTTGGCATCCATTGTTCAAAACAGGTAATCTGACCTTTGACCTATGTATAGGCCTATACTAAAGCAGTGATTGGTTAGTGTTCAGTTATGACATAATGTGTTTGCACATGTGGGGAGTGTGTGTGTGTGCCATGGTAAATAAGTGTAACATTTTGATTGGTTGTGTTTAGAAAAGGAAAGCAAGTCACTTCCTGTTAGATTTTTGTGTCTTAGGTAGAGAATTGTGTGTAATGTTTTGAAAAAAGTGTTGTATGTAATTGAAAACTGAGTAAAATGCTGAGAAATAGCTTATGGTTTTGGAGATTTGCTGTGTAGTTTTGCACTTTGAGTGAGAGGTTTCAAAAATCGTGTGACATGAAAAGATTTTGTGTGTAAGCAGTTGGAAAAAAGGGTATATTGGCCAGTTAGCTCCTGTAGTGTCATTTTGAATGACAAACCTGTGACTTTATGTCAGATTGTTGTGTCTTATGCAGAGAACCGTGTTCAGTGCATTTAAAAAGTGCCATTTTGAATTGCTAAAATGTGTGCAAAGCAGAAAACGTGTTTAGACTTTTGGAGACTTGAGAAGAGGTTCTGCTCTCTGTGTGTCAGTTCAAATAATTGTGCTACGCGTGCCATTTTAGTGTGTTAGCAATTGGAAAAAAAACTGTAATATAAAATGTCCCGCACTATAGCTTTAAGAGAGATCAAGCACTTTTTTTTTATTGCACAGTGGTGCATTTTTTGTTACTTCACTGATTACTGCTGATGACATATAAACGTAGACAGCAGCAGCAGCCAGAAGAACAGCAGTGTGTAAAGTAATGTGTCCCACTTTCTCCTCTGATCTAATTGCTAGATCAGAATCAGCGGCAGTCCACCTGTCAAGTTGTAAAGGGAGCAGTAAATCGAGTTCTCCTGCCACTCACCCTGAGATTACCTGTATTCCCACCAAACAGCTGTGTTTTGACACAATACAATATTTTGCCAGTGAAGAAAAATGCGGCAGTTTGGCAACTCTTTGATCTGAGTGAGGCAGACTGTCAGCTGTGCCAGGTTGAGGAGTTTGGTAGTGTTACAACTGTGAGACAGGTGAAGCCAACCAGAGACAGCTGATAAAGTCACAAATAAAGTAACAGTGCCTTCACTAGTTCTTGTGGAAAAATAATAAAAAAATATTGTTATATAGGATTTGTAAATTTTTGGCTTTAGAGCCTCCATTGGCAGTATAAAAAAACTTTTGGGGTAAGTGGTCTTATATTGAATAGCATTATTTTATACAGGTGCACCTAATAAACTAGTAAGTTATAGGGCCCTATCTTGCACCCGGCGCATCGCAGCGCAAAGCCCGACATAGAAGTGTCTTTACTAGTTTAAAACCGACGCAGTTGTCAATGTTTGGAGGAATTGATTCATTTTGTCTATAAATCTGTTACTTTTATCCTCCCAAGAACCGGTACCTTTTGATAACTTTACTGATGATGCTGCCTTAGTAGCCTGTTTCCGCCCTCCTACGTACTTCTGCTCAATTTTCATTTTCCTTCGGTACTCCGTCTGGGTTTGCGGTATATTTTTTGGTTTTCTCCGGCAAAATCTTTACCGGTCCAATCAGCGAACAGAGGGAGTGGCTGAGAACGACGACGTTGAGGTCGTGCGCTAGCTTGAGTTGTAGTTCCGTAATGGCGGCTGAGAAAGATGCGAGCGAAGCCATCCGGTCCGTTGTGGCAACGCTGCCGAATATCCAGAAGTTAAAACCCGAGCTAGAACAATCTTTGCTGAGTTTTGTTGGTGGCCATGATGTTGTGGCCCTCCTCCCCACGGGGTTCGGGAACAGTTTGTTATTGTTAGGAACCAAAAAGGAAAATCCAAGGCACTCTCTTTTAGAAAAATACAAAGCCTTTATTTATGGCTTAGTCATCATTAATCTTAAAATACTCCGACGCGTTTCGGCATACAAGCCTTCGTCAGGGAGTCAATCAATTTCCCAAACAGGAAGAGACCTTCTTATACGCTTTCAAACAGACCAATCAAGAAACACAGCCAATGAAAAGCCATAATTTTGATAGAGGAGGGTTCAAAATTGTAGGGTTATAGAATGACCAATAGATGTCCTCATTGGTCATAAATAGACCAGTGTATTTGACTACAAATCAAGGTAAAATTCAAAATACAAAACATGTACAACACAAATACAAATAGAAATGGACCCGATTGAAAAATAAACAATATGGTTTTAAAGAAAAACACTGAGATCAAGTTCTTCATTTAAGCCTGGATAACTAGTAGCCTGCAGTTTATCAATCCAGAAACTTTCTCTCTGGTTTAGTTGTTTTTGTCTGTCTGTTCAGTTTGTTATTGTTAGACTGGTCCTATCAGACAGTACTCAGGAGGGTGGAGCCAGGCTACCAGAGTGGCTCTGGTCAGATCCAATAGTTTTAAACTTCAACAGAGTACACGCCTTCTAGGAAGTAAACACTTATCAATGGAGAGTGGCCGGACTCTCTGTACAAATGAAATGTACCAGAGTCTGGCAGGACCAGGCTAGCCTATTAGTGCATCTACATCTGAAGAAGAGATAGCAAAGTGCTCGGTAATATTTAGCTGTCCATGAATGCAAAATGAACAATCTGTATTCATTTGCTACTATAGAGTATCCCTATGATACTTCCTACGGGTGGTTGTGATTGCTGACAGTTTGTTTTAGATGTGTGGTCTGCTATTTCAAGTAAACTGCTGCATCTCAAACAGTAGAAGGATGTTAGTTATTGCAGACAGAGCCTCACTGGTTCACCCATTATTAGCAACGGGAAGATGGTAATACACAAGATAGGGGTGAGCGTGGACTAAAAAAAAATCACATTTTAAAAAGAAGTGTGGCTGATACCAAGGCTGTTACATTTTTTTTAGCAGGTGTGGAGGTCTGTGTGGGCTGAAGTTGTGTGTGAGCAAACTGATACTTGTGTTTAAGTGTATGTGGCATATTTTCAGTGTGTACAATAGAAAAGTCATGGGGGGTTTGCAAAGGGAGATGGAAGCGAGAGAGAGAGAGAGAGAGACAGTGTGTGTGTGTGTGTGTGTGAGAGAGAGAGAGAGAGAGAGAGAGAGAGAGACAGAGAGAGAGACAGAGAGAGGGAGAGGGAGAGAGAGAGACAGAGAGAGGGAGAGAACAGGGGTTATTTAATGATCAGAGCAGCGTAATTACCTCCCAGTGAGGTTCAGCCTTTTAGACGGATGATTATTCAAGGGGAGAAATCTCATTTGCATCTTGTACAGTAATATGTAAAAGTGTTCACTCTACACTAAATTAAATTGCCACATTGATTTTTTCTCTCCTCGCTAAAAGTACTTCTCTGTTCTTTTCCAGCAGAATTATGGCTTTTCGTGCACATGAACTTATCCGTGAGTGTAAAAGATAAGATAGTGTCTCTATGTCCTGCTGTTCTCTGCTGTTCGGTATCCAGTCATGTCTCCGGGCCTTCGGCTCACAGATCATTAACAAGGTGTTAGACATTATACTCTGCACTCTATAAAAAAAAAAAAAAAAAAAAAAAAAAAGGGCTGTGAAAAGAGAGAGAACCTATTTCACATTCTCCCTGCAGCTCCCTAAAACAAGGCAGGGAGCATTACTGTGAACGAACATTTGCTTGGCGTAATTATCCAAGCATTGGCAACACTTAAATCTTCACGTCCGCCTCTCTTCAGTCTACCTTTTTTTTCCTGCCATGCAAAAATGGCACAGTTTCCATAATAGCCACAAACACCTCCACCTGCACACACCAACCCTTGGCAAAGCACAGCGCTGGCCATCAGCACCTTTCAGAGTATGAAATCAAGGGCCCTGCCTTCATTCACAGCATCTCCAATTACAGTGGGGGAGAGAAATAGCACCGAGAGTGAGCGTAATGACAGCAATCGGAGCTGTGCGGGGGAGTGGAGGAGTGCACCTGACTGAGCTCATGTCCCATTTGCTGCTGTACCACCTGAGGACAAGCGGAGAGATGGAGGAAACCAAGGAAAAAAATCAAATAAAATAAAGAGAGAAAGATTTAGAAGGAAAGCTACAAGAAGTAAAACAATATGTTTGATTGTGGGGATACGGTTAGAGCGACGGACTGAAGGTGGAGAACAGAGAGAGGCGCGGTGAGATTAGATGAGAAAAAAACAAAACAAGAAAGAGACGGTGATTGACAGAGAGCCATCTGTTGATCTTCATGCTTATTTGTGTTGCTTTGAGTCTTTCCCTCCCTCCCCCCCCCCCCTCCCCTCCCAACGAGTCCCTCGCGTGGCTGACCGGGGGTCAGCTGTGACTGATAGCCCGCGCTCCTGTTTTCGGCTGACAGATGGGCGCAGGGACCGACTCTAGTGCAGCCTGAAAACGGATTCTCCATGCCTCTGTGTGCTGCCACAGCCATTTCACCCAGCTGTCAGTCACAGACAGCACGGTTGACGTTATCAGTTGTACCCCGCTTAACTGTGGAGGTCTGCTCAGAGAGGCTGCTGGGTAGGAGCCGGGGGGAGGGGAGGGGGAGAAGATGGAGGCATGGAGGAAATTGATGGAAGTAGAAAATAAGAAGGTAAAAACGGAATCTGCAAAGGTTAAAAAAAACACAAAAACAAAAAAAAACATGCAGGCATAAAGCGAGGAATTAAAAAGAAAAGGAAGGTCAGCTACGGCACGCTGGATATGAGTGCAGAGTAATTAAAATGACATCAGATGGAGGGGCCACTAACATCGTCTCCTCCTGTGGGTGTGCACATAATGAAGACGGCATCCAAGGCCCTTTGGCTCCGCACCAAGAGCAGAGAGGCTAAAGATGAAGTACAACGAGAGAATCAATTCTCTCCTCCCTCCTCCCCCTCTTCCACTCAGGGAGAGATTTACAGGCCCAAGTTATGACAGAACACAATAACGACAGCCATATTTTACTCCTGCAGTCTGAGCATCGGAAGCCAATCAAATCTACCACAGAACAAAGTTATCTCTTCTGCGTGTGTGTGTGTGCATGCGCGTGTGTGTTGGGGGGGGGTGTCATCGCTAAATGTGATTGTGCCACATTGAGTCCATCTGCTCAATTTATTGGCGTCGGAGATAAGGGATACTGAGCACAGTGACATAGACTTTTTATGGGGAACGCATTAGAAACATAAACAGCCATAAAAGAAACCTGTTTCAATCACTCAGAGATGAATTGCGTTGGAAACGTGATCGGGAAACACTGTATGCTCTTAAAAGTTCACCCGAGTCCTAAAGAGGGGCCAAGGGAGTTGGAGAAAGAAAGAAATACGAGAGAGAAAGAAAATAAGGGATACTTAAAGCCCGGGTAGCCACGGCAGAATGATGAGGAAATAAAGAACGAGAAGAGGAGACGCAGAAAAGGAAAAGAAAGAAGGCAACCAGAGAGTTACTTAAAGCTGGATGAAAGTGTGCATGGATCAATAGATATGGATGAAAATAGGGAGAGTTTTAAATAAGGCTCCTGCTTGTGTTTCACAGAGAAACTCTAAACTCTACAGATCGATGCCCGTCTCGTCTCTCTGGCCTGTGTCCTGTGCAGCCTGTAGCCAGCGGCTCTTCTTGTACGGCACTGTCTGTGAGTCTCTGTTCACAGCACTTGACCCCCCCCCCCCCCCCACCCCTCTCTAACAGCCTTTCAAACAAGTCTGTTATTCTCTGCAGCCCCCCAGTTCCCTCAGCGTCTACACCACCTTTGCTCGATAACTGCTTGTTTATCCATTTTCCCGATAAAGTAACCGCCCTCCGTATCACTGCCTAGTAACAATGTGCTATGTTTCCATTTAAGTAAACGCTAGCTCTGCTACTCTCTTTACTTGCAGTTAAGGATATAGCCTATAAACAATGTCAGACACCTTTCACGTTTGCATTTTGAACATCTAGTACAGGGTGGAACTTTTCCTGGAATCATTTTTCAGTTTTTATTTATTAAACAGAAGAAATCCCCAGTTAACTCAAGGAACTTTGAAATAAATGTGTAATGTGTACCTGTTTAACTATATTGGTGGGGTCCAAAAACCGGGGACTACAGTATCCTTGTGGGGTCCCCACGAGTTTAAAGGGTTGTTTGAGGGTTAAGAATTGGTTTTAGGATTAGGGTTAGAATTAGGTTATGGTTAGGGTGAGGGTAAGGGTTAAGGTTAGGCATTTAGTTGTGATGGTTAAAGGAGAACTCCGTGCAAGTTTTCCGTTAATCTTGATTGCTATATGTATATGAGTACTGCCAATAGCAAAAAAGACCGTTTCTCGAGAAATAGTTACAACACGTAACTCCCCCTAAAACCACAAATTGTCGTTTTCATGTAGTGTATGGAGTAAACGTATGAGATCTGTGTTAATTAGTAACTTTGGAGGTGATGTTTTGGACCTGGAAGAGAGCCAGGCTCGCTGCTGATTCAGCTAAACTAAGCGCCTCCCAGATCTTCACGTAGACTTGGGATAGAGTGGCATCGATCTCCTCCTCTAACTCTAAGATGGAAGGCAAATAAATGTATATCCGCAAAACATGAAACCATTTCTTTGCGCTTTGTAAAAAGTAAATAAGAAAAACTCTGTTGTCCACAGATGTGATCATTTTTCCCTTTTTTGAATAACAAGCTCTTTTGTCTTACTGGCATTCATTTCTAAGAAGCTAGTTTGACACCAGTCTTGTAGGGTGTAACCCATGCTTGAAATATGAATGCTCTCTCTCAGTTTCCCTTCTGTGTAACAGGGCAACCAAGGCCATATTGTCACGTATTTAAATGATCTAAAATGATTCATGGTTAAAGACATCACTGTACTAAGGACACTATCTAATCGCCAAATGGTCTCTGGGAAATGCCACAGCAATGGGAAAAAAACACTACAAAAGAGCACAAGAATTGCCACAAGCCAATTATAAACACGCTATACAGGCTTACGTAATATAATGCAGAGGTAAATAAAGGTAACTAAATGCTAAATAATACTTGTGTACTGTACACTCGCACTAATGCATTTGTGTATAGACACACACAAAAACACTTTTCATCAATAACTGAGTCCTCGGCTGCCCTGGCGACGTCTGTTATCGAGACGCAGTGAGACTTCCAATGGTTGGTCTGAACTAAGACTGCGTCACTGGCTCACAGCAGCCTCTGGACAAGTGTGTGTGTGTGTGTCGGTGTGTGCGTGTGTGTCTGCATGCGTGCGTGCACGTGTTTGTCAATATGCAGTTAATGCTACATTACAGCTTTGTTTGGCCAGAGGGCTTTTAAATTTAGTCTGGTGTATGGGTGTCTGGATTTTCATAAACACAGGGGTGTGTGTGTGTGTGTGTGTGTGTGTGTGTGTGTGTGTGTGTGTGTGTGTGTGTGTGTGTGTGTGTGTGTGTGTGTGTAAAATGCCTTAATACCCTATTAAAGAAACAGTCAATTGATTCCTATGTTATTACTCAAATGTAAATCAGAGGACAAAGAAGTGTGTGTTTTTCAGTTCATACATGTATCGCTGACTGTGAGCACGTGGATGTCAGGCTATCTCTCTGCTCACATCCTCTCCCTTTGTTTTTCTCATTAGTAAAAGCGGACCTGCTTTCGTCATTATGCTGTGATGGCCGGTTCCCACTGGGCAAATGTCACCAGAGTCCTCTCTCTGTGTCACCTCTGTCTGCTCCCTGCTGTCCCCCTCTGACACCTTGGGGACCTGCCTGCCTTTTTTTCTGACAACCCTGGTGATTACACTCACACTCAGGCACGTGCGCTCACACAGACGGCCACACTGGATTGCACACAGACACACACACACACACACACACACACACACACACACACACACACACACACACACACACACACGCACAAACATCCACAGGCAAAGACACACAAATTATCATAATCAATTACATCTATTGTAAGATGCAGCATTTTGTGCTGCTGGATATACACCGTATTAAATACGCTCTATTCCTTACTATTTGATAACAAAAAGAATATATAGTAGACAGTATTATGTCTTAAATCTGAGCTCCCTTGGACACCCACTACCTATTAATTTGTAACTCTGCATTACAGTACCTCTGACATTGTTAAGATCTCAATAAGCACATGATTCAGTCTGAAACACTGCTGCTTTTCACACAAATGTTGCGTCCCAGCCTTACGGCTGTACCCTTTGCTTTTTTGATAGCGCTGCAAACCCTTGGTGTTCTCTCAATGAGCTTCATGAGGTAGTCACCTGAAATGGTTTTCACTTCACAGGTGTGCCTTGTCAGGGTTAATTAGTGGAATTTTTTTTCCCTTATTAATAAAAAAGCAAAAGGTGGCTACTTTGAAGAATCTAAAATATAAGACATGTTTTCAGTTATTTCACACTTTTTTTGTTAAGTACATAATTCCATATGTGTTCATTCATAGTTTTTTATTGCCTTCAGTGAGAATCTACAATGTAAATAGTCATTGAAACGCATTGAATGAGAAGGTGTGTCCAAACGTTTGGCCTGTACTGTACATTATAAATATATATATTTCGGTTCAGGCACCGGTTCAGGCACCGGCACCGTTTTAAAAGTATCGTTTTAGCACCGGTATCGGAAAAAACCCAAGCGACCAAACTACAGTGGCCGAGAAGGGTCACAACACATACAAACGCCACAACAACTGCATATTCAGAAAACACCTCCAAATTCAGCAAAACACATGCAAACGCCACAACAACTACATATTCAGAAAACACCTCCAAATTCAGAAAACACATACAAACGCCACAACAACTACATATTCAGAAAACACATACAAACGCCACAACAACTACATATTCAGAAAACACATACAAATTCAGAAAACAACTTCGTCGATTTCACATCACGTACGCTGCAAATATTCACAGCACGAGTAAATAGGGAAACGAACTGCAAGCTGCAAAGACGACAACGGAAATGTTTCCAGGGGGGCCATAATCAGTGACGGACCCGCATCCATCTGGTTGTCTTCTCGCTATCTGCCGTTTCTCATTGTCAAGGATCCTTCAGAGGCTAGGACAGACTCCTCCTGAGCATTCGGACAACATGTACATTGGAACAGGCTAGCAAGTGCACGTCATTTCGTGCTTGCGTCATTGAAAGTGTTTCGCCACCTTCACTTCCGCGCTGCATTTCAAAACACTGGACGACATGGATGTGGAACTGTGCTGTTCAATGTTTTTGTTGAAATGAAGAATATGAATCAGCGTCAGTCTGCTTGCAGGAGGAGAATAATCTGTCGGCAACTTTGCCGCAACGTGCTAAGGTAGGTAACGTTACCGACACTGTCAGGCTTTAATGTAAGCAATAGTCGTTTTCTCTTATTTATCCCATGTCAGTAAATTAAAAACAAATTGTGAGAGTTCATGTTTGCAATTGCATTAATCTTAATTGCATTATCCTTACAGTAGAAGTATACATTAGCTCGTAGTTTACTAAATGTATGTAACATTAGCCCATTGTCCAGTAGCTTCTAGCTTTCAAACAAATGCAGTGCAAAATATGATCAGCATTTACAAGGTAAACACTACCAGCTTATGACCTACCACAGGCAGTATGATATGCAGTATGCTTAAATATATTTGTGATACAATTCTAATCTTACCAGGACAGGTTGGATAACTACTGGACTAACCTAAAGCTTTCTCCTTCTGTCTGCAGTCTTGAAGCAACCCCATCATCGGCTGCTGAGTCTGGTCGCCGCTTCATGTTGAATATACTTGTGTACAGTTTAGTAATGTTTGAATAAATGTTATAATAAAGATACACGTTTCGTTAATGTCTTTTTAGAGCTTATATACCTTACAAGTTATTGAAACAGGTACCATCTGAATATAATTATTCAGTTAGAAATAGAAATTGAAAAACGTTTATATTATATACACACCCAAAAACGAAATGACAAAGACAAACCAGTTAAGTTAATGCATTTATTTTCAGAATGGCAAATAATCTAGCTATTCAACATCTCTCTTTGGCCTCTGTCTCCCTGCTTGTCTTTTGCTTTCCCATCATCAGCGACCACCTCCGTTTGTCCCTGTTAAAAGACAGCAAACACAAGAAAAATATGTTTACCATTATGAATTCCATAACGTAACGTTATATGCAACGTTATACTTGTTACATGGGATACTACTCATATATTTTAGCCTTCATGTAACGATAGTGAAGTAAATAAGGTGCAGCGTTACCTTAAATCATGCAGCTACAACTGATAAACACACATTTCTAAATCTCGGCTAACGTTATATAAAAGAGATGAAAATGCCAATTAGTTGGATTCCTAATTTTGCACCCCGGATGGATGCGGGTCCGTCACTGATTATGGCCCCCCTGGAAACATTTCCGTTGTCGTCTTTGCAGCTTGCAGTTTGTTTCCCTATTTACTCGTGCTGTGAATATTTGCAGCTTACGTTATATGAATTTGACGAAGTTGTTTTCAGAATTTGGTGGTGTTTTCTGAATATGTAGTTGTTGTGGCGTTTGTATGTGTTTTCTGAATATGTAGTTGTTGTGGCGTTTGTATGTGTTTTCTGAATTTGGAGGTGTTGTGGCGTTTTCTGAATTTGGAGGTGTTTTCTGAATATGTAGTTGTTGTGGCGTTTGTATGTGTTTTCTGAATTTGGAGGTGTTGTGGCGTTTTCTGAATTTGGAGGTGTTTTCTGAATATGTAGTTGTTGTGGCGTTTGTATGTGTTTTCTGAATTTGGAGGTGTTTTCTGTATATGCAGTTGTTGTGGCGGCGTTTGCATGTGTTTTGCTGAATTTGGAGGTGTTTTCTGAATATGCAGTTGTTGTGGCGTTTGTATGTGTTGTGACCCTTCTCGGCCACCGTACCAAACCCTACATATAACACATTGAACTAAATATGGCCCTGATACAGGCTTCATCTGAACTCCTTGAACATGTCTTTACATAATTAAAATATGTCAATGTTAAATGCTTTCAATAAATGAATTGAAGGAGAAAAAAAAAAATGTATATTATATTTTTGGAAAACCTTTCCTTGCTATACGTTGCTTTCTTTGAACGTCACGTCAATTCGGGTAGCCCTTTACTACACTCACAGGCTCCAAGAGCTTCATAAAAACACCCACACTCTGATAACAGGGCGTTATGTAATGGAAATGGCATTACTGATGTTAGACCGACAATGACGAGAACTCCCACGACAACCTCACAGTAAATAACAGATTCTTCTCTCTGGTCTTTGTGTGGAAGAGGGAGAGAAGAGAGAACAATTCCTTTGTGTGGGTCCGAGGTTTGGATACATTCATCAAGGCGAAATGTGTAAAGAAAGGGTCTGGTACACAAAGAAAGTTTTTCTTTATGTAGGCAAGTCGTTAAAGCCACATCATCCAAGTCGCTCCACGCGTGTAATACCATTTACAAGGCACCGCTTTTTTCAATCCGATTTAGAATAATATACACAAGCTTTATTATGATTTCATCATTTTATTTCCCCTTCTAGCGTAGCTCATATATAGCAACAGTCTTTTGCTGCGGAGAGTAAGCAGTGAGAGGGAGGAGATGTACCTGGGTCGACTCCCCCCGCCCCCCCTACTGGTTCCTAAAGGGAGTTAAGTGGGTTTGACTCAGAGGGGTGATCAAAGCGTGGCTGCTGGGCAGCATGCCCTCGCACTAGTCTCCTTCTTGCCTTCCATCTTGTTCATCTCGGTAGCCAAAGCGGCTGCTCAAAGCAGAGTACAGAAGACAAGAGAGCTGTGGGGGGGGAAGAGGGGGGGTGGGGCCTTGCTGAGAGCATTTGGAGGCGCATCAGAGTGTAGCTCGACTGGAGTGAAAATGTAGATATCAGCTGCTGAAGAGTTCATTGAGCGAAGGAATTATCAGAGGCTTACATAGAAGCAACTGGATTCTTTTCTGCGTACCTTTTAGGGCTGGGACACTTGTATGTTTGGAGCATAGACTGTATCTGAAGATGGACGACACGTCTCCACTTGATCCCACTGTTACCGAAGCAAAGCCAAAATATCCAAGCACATGGGCGCTGACATCTTGTCATTTCGGAGCGGGCCAGGGACAGCGCAGTATTGATCGGGGCGTTGGAGCCGCGGTATCAAAGTCCCGCTCCCAAACACCTGCCTGAGTCAGTCAAAGCTTCCAGTCACGCCGTTTTTCTCCGTTTTTCTCCGTTTTTCTCCGTTTTTCTCCGTTTTTCTCCGTTTTTCTCCGTTTTTCTAGGATACAATAACGTTTGACGAGCATTTTAGCTTTGAGCTCATTGCTTTGGTTTCACAGGCTGCAACTTCCTGTTTTAGTTTACTCTCAACGCTCTCATCAGCAGGGCCACGCAGAATCGAACCAAAAATTATTTTAAGATTATTTTTTTGGGGGGCATTTTATTTCCACAGGACAGATGAAGACATGAAAGGGGAGAGAGAGGGGGGAAGGACATGCCGCGGGTCGGAGTCAAACCCGCAGCCGCTGCGTCGAGGCGTAAACCGCGCCTGCTCTACCATCTGAGCTCACCCTGGCCACGGACGCAGAATTTTTTTTCCACAAATTCCCCGCAATTAAAAAATAAATAAAATTGAAACTCAGAATGTTAACTCATCCCCACCAACAGCAGAAATGGATCAAAAGAAAAAAGCCGCACCGAAAACGCGTGCATGCTAGAAATGGGACCGACGCCTATTTTTCACACAACACGCAAGCGTGTTGGAAGCGTTTCCAGGCAAAATAGAATAGGAAAAGATGTTTATATGTCACTTAGACACAAATACATATTAATAAATGACATTTTGATGTTTGAAAGTGTTATTTAAAAAATATATATATATATCTTTTTTTTTTCTAATAATATTGCACCTGTCAATACAGAATGAAATATTCTGTAGCCTATTTTGCCATCAATACTGCCGACGTTGTCTTTGCTGTAATCAGATCAGTATATATTCATGTTTAACATGGTATTTCATTTCATCATTGGGAAACATACCAGTGTCCAGACAAGGCTAGCAGCATCAGCACCGCGTCAGACACGTTTCAGGTGTGTAAAGACGTAGAAAAATCCACGCAGCCGCCACGCAACAGAAACGCCACGCTCACGCCACGCAGCCAGTGTGTAGCCGGCCCTACGCTGGAGCTGTGAACGTAGCGGTGCAAATACAAGCTTATTCGTCGCTGAATAAATGCTACAACTTCTTAAAGACCCGAGCCAAGTCTCCGTGTCTTGCTTTGCTACCTGCTGGTTAAAGAAAGGGAAGGAGAGCTCTCCCTCGCCAGCCCAGGGAAGACCCTGATGAGTCGTAAACACCTTGTCAGGATCTTTTATTGGATGTTCCTTAGTTATTGATTTATAATCTAAGCTTTTTCACAGATGGGAGTTAAACTGGACATTCATTAAGTCAGACACTTGCTACGATTTGAAAAGGAGCCTTAAACTAACACTGTTAGTTGTTCATGGCGGCCCTGTAACTGTTCAGAGGGAATAATGTGGTGAATATATGATTTATGGCCTTTTCCAAATGTTTCCAAAAGAAACACATTACTTTTAGAAATTCACAGTGTTTGCACACATTGTTCAGTATCTACAAAATATGATTATGATACAAAATTGGGTAACACTTTACTTGAAGGGGTATCTACATACGAGTGACATGACACTGTCGTGAACACATGACACTGTCATGACACATGAACCCTAAGCATAACCCTATCCTGTAACCCTAACCCATAACTTGTTAAGACAAAAACCGAATGGCACTTACTGAGAGAAAGTGTTATGTCATAAACGTTGATGACTTGTTTATAATGTTTATGACATGTTCATGACAGTGTCATGCCACTCTTATGTAGATACCTTCAAGTAAAGTGTAACCCAAACTTGTCTTATACTGATCATATCGACATCAGTAAATATCGACCATAACCACAATGTTAATATTGGTTATCGGCCAAACTTTTAATATCGGTGCATCCCTAGAAGTAAGAGACCTTGACCGATTCATTCATCGAGACATCTCCTCCCAGAGCAGCGGAGCGTGGAGTAAGTACAAAAACTCAAACATAAACACTTAGGAAGTTACTGATTCCATTCAGAAGGATGCATTGATGAGCTTACAATAGCTAATCAATAATGTGTGTTTTTTTTATATATTCTTTGTAATATGTTGGCCTGTGAAGTCAATATGGTGTATTATCTGTGACAATAGCATCCAAATGATGCCGTCACGAGTCATTGATGGCCATGCTCGGTCCTGTTGCCCTCAAGTAGAAAAAAACAGAAATAGAAAGAATGCAATAATTGCAGGTGGTGTGTTCGGGGTCAATTGTCCCCTTGAACAGTGAACATAAAGGAAAACAAACGACAAAAGAGCGAGCCTCTGGTGCGTTGGATGGCGTATTAAGGTTTTTGTATAAGTCATTTAACCTTTCACCTCCAGGCAATTATGAATTTCCCTGGCATGTTTAATCAGTGCTATCGATCGCTGTCGTTAGGTCTGTATTAATTGGACTTGTCAAAAGGCGTAATCCTGGCCACCGTGAGGCTGCGTCTGCCCAGGAGAGGTTATCACCAGGGATCAGAGCTGAATGGTAATGAGGGTGTATGGGCACAAGAGATAATACCAGACGTGTGTGTGTGTGTGTGTGTGGGGGTGTGTGTGTGTAGGGGGGTTACACTGGGTTAAGTCTCTGTGTGTTAGGAATTTTAATGATGTCACCACCTACTACAGAGTTCACTATTGTATTGTTCACAAACACAATCCTCTTCACGCTTTATCTTCCTCTGTTTTCTTGTGTGTGTGTGTGTGTGTGTGTGTGTGTGTGCATGTGTGTGTGTGTGCGTGTGCGTCTGCGTGCGTGCGTGTACTTGTATTATGTTATGGGGACAAAAAAATGGTCCCCACAACATAAACGAATAGATTTAGGTAATTATTAACACTTGGTTTTTATGTGAAAGGGGTGGCACATAGTGATGAACCTACAGAGAATTATCGCCCATCGTTACCCTCCACTCTCCTGAACGTTGTAGCCTCTTTCAGCTCATTGTTTTGGGCTCCTGGCCAAGAGTTTTTACGGTTTTGATGAATTCCCACCGCTCTTATCAGTGTCATCTGCAGCATCAGGCAGCTATTTTCAGTGAAACAAATGTGTGTGTGTGTGTGTGTGCGTGTGCGCATGCGTGTGCGTGCGTGTGTTTGCGCAACTAGCTGATGAACATAGTGGAGCATTTAGCCGCAATAGAGCCAGATCTTTTTCTCAGTTTTCACAGCCAGCCACCAGGGGGCGATCCAGATGTTTTGGCTTCACTTATACAATCTATGCATCAACCCTTGGTAGATACAAGCAACTTGTAGATACAAGCAACTGTTTGCTAACAAGTTCCCCATATCAAACTTAAAAAGCAATACAAAAGTATGCGAGTGATGTGTTCACAGCTTGTTTTTGCTTAACTGAATAAGTTATTGCAGGTTTAAGGTCAGGTTTTTCAGGTTAGAGAAAAGGTTAGGGTTAGGTATGTTGTGGTTAATGTTAGGTTGGAGTCTTACCTAACATTAACCACAACATACCTAACCCTAACCTTGGGAATGAATGCTAGTCAAAAACAAGTCAGTGTATAGGACAGTACTATATATAGTGCAAAGCTATAAATCTGCTGAACAAGTGTTGACTGTGTGAGCCTGTGGCATCAGCGTTGACCACATACACATACAATATGGTATACACAGGGTGACAGAGAGAGACAGAAACATGGACATACACACACAACCATTTTCTTTTTCAATCGCTGTTAGCTACGGATTGATTCTGACATAATGAACAAAGCCGTCTTTTGCGGTCAATAAATGAAAGCTGTCTTATAGGCTAAAGAAATAATATAATTCCTTTCGTTTGTGTAAGAGAACATGGCTAGTATTTTTTGGAGTTTTAGCTTTTAGATGATCCACAGGTTGAGCCACAGCTGGTATTTGTATGCTTCTGTCACTTTATTGAATTAACTGTGCTGTACCATTTCATCTTCA
Source organism: Perca flavescens (assembly GCF_004354835.1). Taxonomy (NCBI): domain Eukaryota; kingdom Metazoa; phylum Chordata; class Actinopteri; order Perciformes; family Percidae; genus Perca; species Perca flavescens. Next base: position 6,474,916 of record NC_041342.1, on the reverse strand, counting down.
GGCTTTGGTGGTGTTGCAAAACTTTTCTCTCTTTGGTTGGCTCAGACACACACACACACACACACACACACACACACACACACGTAAACACATGCATACATAAACCCAAAATAGCACGTACATGACTGAAATTGGATCAGGTGTCCTCCAACCCCAGCTTCAGCTGTGGGGCCCTAAAATCAGCTCTAACCATCAATCATGCTTTATAGCACATAACACATTACTGCCTGACAACAGACAGAGAGAGAAGGAGGGAAATTCTGGGACCCCTACGGAGGGAGGGACGGAGGGAAGAGAATAAAAAAAAAATAAAAATGGAAGAGGGAGAAAAAGCATCAACCTTTTCTAATCAATATCCATTTCCCGGGGCTGTCATGTTGTTTGCGAGAGTGGCTGTTGCATTACCAAACGCACAACGTCTGATCCTAAATAAAATATCACCTTCAATCCAAACCATCCCATTCATCTTCATTTAACAAACACTCAGCTTTTGGCAATAGCTTTTATGCACCCTCTGCCATAGTCAGAATGAATATGTCAGAATGACAGCATCTGGCACCTGCATACAGGAACATTTCTCCACAGGAGACACTTGACTTAATGGCAATGTTGCACTGCACGAGTCAGATGGCTGTTTTTTTGTATAGGGACGGATTGCAACATGCAATTTAATTGACAGTTTATGACTCATGACTTGAAAACTTTTAAGGGGGTTAGAATACACTATGAATTTAAATACAAAGAAGGGCAAGAAAGGAAAGAGTGGGAGTATGCTGTCATGTTAAATGAAATGTGGGTGAGATGTACACATATGTGTGTTTATGTACTGTATGTCTGTATGTGCTCTCCTAATGATGCAAAATCAGCTTGAAAGTCAGTTTGCGAGTACGGCAGTGTATGCGTCCATGTATATACACTCATTTTTAAATAAGTCCAGACTGACAGCTGACCTTATCAGCAGAAAGCAGGATCTAATTTGCGTGATGATAAGTCTGAGAAAAACACGTGAAAGCACAAATTGGCTCTCCTTTCTCTCTCTCTCTCTTCACTTCCAAATGCTTTTCCCCCGTTTTGCTCTTCTTTCTTCCTCTTCTCTCTGCCTGTCACGGGTCTACGGATGGCATTAAGTAAATCATCTGACTGCGCAAGAAAAAAAAAAAAAGAACAGTGTAATGTCATTACTGACGTACAGCTCTTTCCCCGATTCCCACGGTGAGTGAGTGAGAAGGGCAAAGGAAAGGCTCTTTTGCATTATTTGTACATCAAGAGTACACAATTCTTTCTTTCTGTTTTGGCCTGCGGACTGGACTGGATCAATGTGAAAACACCGGCTTTGCATTTTAGTGAGGCTCACAAATGCTACCTACCTTACATTACTGTAATCTATGTGCTGCTGAGACGTCAATGAAATCTCTACCAAATCACTAATGGATGCTTGTTCAGTTGTCTGACAACAGAAACATGGAAATATGTAAGATAGCACAACTACATTTTCAGTTTAAGACATTGTGTATCATGGATAGCAGGAAGGGGCTGAATGGAGGTTTAATAACCAGCTGAGACTTGGCAACGTAGCAGGACTGTGTCTGTTCCACTCCTCACCAGATGTTGGCTGTAATGCACACTGTGGTTGGCCAGCCTGACAGAAGAAGAAGGGTCTAGCCGTTTTTTTATTAGGTCTCCACTGTTTATGACGTTCCAGTTTTGAAGGCTACAAGTTCTGATTATTTTCAGTATCGATTAATCTGTCGATTAATTGTTTAGTGGTTTGGTTTATAAAATGTCAGAAAATGGTGAAAAATGTCGATCAGTGTTTCCCAAAGCCCAAGATGACGTCCTCCGATGTCTTGTTTTGTCCACAACTGAAATATATTCAGTTGACTGTCACAGAGGAGTGAAGAAACTAGAACATATTCACATTAAAGAAGCTGGAATTGGAGAACTTTGACTTTTTTCTCTTTTTTTATAGAAAAAATTACTCAAGCCGATTATTCGATTATTTTAAAGTGCTCATATCCTGCTCATTTTCAGGTTCATAATTGTATTTAGAGGTTGTACCTGAATAGGTTCACATGGTTTAATTTTCAGAAAACACCATATATTTGTTGTACTGCACATTGCTGCAGCTCTTCTTTTCACCCTGTGTGTTGAGCTCTCTGTTTTAGCTACAGAGTGAGGCGTCTCACTTCTTTGTTGGTAGTTGCACATGCGCAGTAGCTTGGTAAGGACTACTAGCCAGTCAGAAGCAGAGTATGAGGGCGTGCCATGCTAGCAGCTAGGCGAGCATTATAACGTGTGTTACAAAGTGACCACGTTTGTCTCTGAAGTAAAAGCTGGACTACAACAGAGCTGTTTGGAGCAGTTTGTGAACAGTGTTTTCTGTTGGAGATGGTAAGTCCCTTTAGGGAGGACTTTGGGCTTTTTCACTTTGTAAAGCTATAACGTGCACAAAAAAGATATATGACACAATAAAGGAAAGGGAAAAAGCCAAAAAGCATAATATGAGCACTTTAATACAAGTTGACAACTAGTCGATTAATGGATTATCGTTGCTGCACTTGTTCTGACGGAGATTGTTATCAAAAATGACCTGAGAATGCTTGTGTGGATGCATGTCATTTTCAGATATGATGTAAACATAGTCTGAGAAAGAAAGCAAGATAGAAGAGAAAAAGAGGCTTAAGTGGGAAAGGTCTTACGTCATCTCATGTGCCTGTCTTTGCCCTCTCCTCCTTTCTCATGGCATCCTGTCGCTCTGTGCTCTGATCTGTGGAACCGTAACAGGAGTCTGATCCTCAGAGCTGCATCTCCACTTCAAACACTGAGGTGAACGGGCGCCCGGGTAGCTCACCTGGTAGAGCGTGCGCCCATATACAGAGGCTTAGGCTGGCTACAAACTGGTCGCGCGAGTGTGTCAGCTGCGTGGCGTGTCGGTTTTTATTTTTCACGCGACACGCAAACATGTTGGAAGTGTTTCCAGGCAAAATAGAATAGGAAAAGATGTTTATATGTCATTTAGACACAAATACATATTAATAAATGATATGTTGATGTTTGAAAGTCTCTAGGTTTTGATATCAATGCAGATGTAGGCTAAATGTTATTTAAAAAAGAATCTAATCAATATTGCACCTGTCAATACAGAACAAAATATACTGTAGCCTATTTTGCCGTCAATACTGCCGACGTGGTCTTTGCTGTAATCAAATCAGTATATATTTATTTATGTTTAACATGGTATTTCATTTTATCAATGGGAAACATACCACTGTCCAGACAAGGATAGCAGCAGCAGCACCGCATCAGACACGCAGCTGACAGGCCAGTCAAAATGATCAGTCTCCCCGAGTTGGTCCAAAAAGTGCCACAGAACACACCAAAGAGACGAGACAAGACGTAATATGCCTCCATAAGAGCAGGCGGCGCTACTCTGTATTGTTGCCCAAGAAATGAAAACCGGCAGCTGATTGGACGAACGCGTCACATGGGTTTGTTTTCTCCGGAAAGTCAAAGCCAGACTGTCATGGCGGCCGTTCAGAATACGATCTCATATTGTACTAAAATAGTTCACTGAAACATGTTTCTGAAAACATTTTAAGCGAGAAATAGAGAAATAATAAGCAAAAGGTCAGTTTAAAAGATTTTCCTGCCGCCGACCAAACATGTCAGGTTGGCCAAAATGAAGGCTGACAGCCCCTTAGACGGACGATGGCACGGGACACACCGAACAGACTCGAGTCACTGACCTCGCCAGCGGGCGATTTTCGGAGCCGTGTGTCCCGGGCTTTACTCTCCCCTTTCATGTCTAAAGCTGTCCTACCTAATAAAGGCCTAAAATGGCACTAACAAACATCTTTAAAAAAACACTGAGGCGAATGACCCGCTGCAGCATGGGAGGTTAGCACACAGGCTTATATGCACACACGTGCGCACACGCGCACACACACACACACACACACACACACCCACACACACACACACACAGCTGTATGAATGCTTGGGATGTCTTAACTCATCCTTTGGGTCTGCCTGAGATGTCATCTCCTTCAGCAGCTGCTAACAGTCCAGTTCAGCCTCTAACCCTGCCTGGGGGCCTGAGCCTTACAGTGGGGTACTAATGATCTCTCTGCTTCAGTCTGTCCCTCCTTCTCCATCCACCCATCCCTCACATGTTCCTCACTGCCGCCGTTACTATAGCTCCCTTGTTTACTGAACTGCCTCCGCTGTTGATTTTGTCTCCGTTTATGAAGATGCCTGTCAGTGACTGCACCCGTTTTGTATTCTCGCTCGTGAGCACGTCCATAATTGTGCACACAACTGCTGCCGAGCACACCTTTGTAAATCCGGTGTCCATTAACATTGTGTTTACTGTCTCTGTATCATTAAGAACCGCGGACGTGTGTCCTAGTAAAAGACGGGGACATAAACTGAAGTGATGCAGCTACGGTCAGACTCACATTATTCTCTGTTCTATTTCCATGGCTGCCTGGAAGCCTAAAAGCCTTCATAAATTACACTGTTATTTGGGTCAAACCTCTGTTAGTTAGCACGTGGCTGATTTAGAGCCCCAACTGCCTGCCCTTAGCTCTGTGTTTGGGCTTTCTATGCTTGTGCACACAACCACACGCGCACAAGCACATGCTACGTTGTAATGGCATAAACACTAAACATTCATTTAATATCTTACCAGACAGTATGACAGAGAGAAAGGCGGAGAGAAACGTTTATTTTATATTTTTGTGAATCAACCACAAGTACAGTAGAGTTTGAGTCAGCACTCGCACGCTCTTTTAGTAACCCATCTTGTGTGGTCAAACATCAACTATCACGGTATGTGTGTTTGCTGCATGTGGTTATGGATTGTGTGTCTGTGTGTGTGTGTGTGTGTGTGTGTGTGGGTGCATACGCTGGTTTGCTTCTAAAGTTGCTGTTAGTTTTCCATGACATTTTTCACAGAACCATGTGATTGTGGTTTTACGCCACAAAAGCCCACAAAAAAAACTTGTTTTTCTCTTAAACTTGTAATTTGGATGGCCTGCTGGTTTTCTGTGTATAATGTACTTCCAATATTGATTTTCTTCACTTCTCCCCAAGTCTAACTTTTGTGCCTGTGCATTCGGTTGCTTAATGACATGTTTAATCTCATTAAATCCAATTCCAAAACAACCTGTATAAAGTCAAGAACAGTTTCATAACCTGAAAATAAGATGCCAGTATAAAATCTAAAATCCCCAAATGAAACTACTTCATCCAGCTATTGTAATTTTCAAGTTTATTCTAACTGAAGATGATGACTCACAGGGCCATGAATGCAGTAGAGTATTGGATAAATTGACCTGATTTAAGGTTCATGGTTCTTTATTATCATGTGCACAGATAAACACAAGTAGTCGTTGGCAATGGAATTCTTAGGCCTGAGGCACAGTGCTCATTAAATAACTGTAACAAACACAAATACAAGCATAATATGTGCAATATCTGTATCTATAAATGAAGTAATATAATTTGTGTAGACAGTATTGCTCATGATAGCACTAGAGGAAAAGTCAGGGGATATATCCGTCTGGACTAAAGCGGTGGAGTGACCGACTGAATCGGTAGTAATTCTGCAGCCCTTGAAGTATGAAAACCTTTTAAAAAACAAAAACACTGGAGAAACTCAATAATGGATGATGTCACATTCAAGAAGTTTTTTATTACATTTATATGGTTTTCACCTAACAACAGTAGGGGTGGTACGGTTCATGAAAAAACATCCGCTTGTCTCGGTTCGGAGCGTGTGTGTGCGTTGCACGGTTCGACGCATGCGCAATGTAGCCTCGTGCCCGTGTGTGACCTCAGACAGCTGTGTTTCCCTTTCGCGCGAAAGAAGAGGTGTGGATGAGTTACCAACCAAAGGTAGAGCGAAAGTCCTGCTAACCTGTATACATTTTGACATCAATGTACTGCAACGTTTTTTTCACTCAAAAGCCACTGAAGCAGGAAAAACCGGAGAGGAGACGTACAGGATGACCTAAATTGAGGACAGCTAGGCTCGTTATTGTAAGTACAATGATAAGTTAAAGTCCAATAAGGACTTTATCAAACCATGTGAATGTGTGTCCCAGGCCAGGCCAGGATAGGAAATTAACTAGCAATGTAAAGATCAACAAGCCACTGACAGACATGTTCACATTTGATAAATTATATTATCCACCAGCCATTTTCATATTATACCAACATTTGCAGCATCCTGAGCCTTTTTGGTAAGGTTACTAGGAAAACTCAGCCCAGAGTATTTTTATTCTCCCCGAAATAAGTTTCCTTTTTATTTTTAAAGAACTATACAAAAAAAAAATCACAAGGTTTTTTAGTGTTTAACGTATTCTGACTTATTCGAAAGACGGAGCTTTAAGAGTTCCTCTCTTTTTTTTTTTTTTTTAAAAGATACACTTTTTGTAAGAGCTAACACTGAAGTTGGCAGTTTGATAAATGCAAGTTATTATTAAAAAGGCACATAAGTTCCTGTAGATTGCAATACACATTCTCCTTTTTTTTGCCAAATAAATGAAAAGCTTGTTGAAATCATCAATGTCTTTCCTCTTGCTCTATCAAATTCTCAGCTAGCTTTCCTCAGAGATGGTCCCAATTATGTGCTTAAAGTCAAGTCAAATTCAGTTTGTGCATGATTACATGATATAACTATTTTTTAATACTGTATCCTACATTGTGGATAATTAAGCTATATATGATATGCTGAAGTATATTTCTGGAGCGTTCAAGATTAAAAGAAAAAATAACAAGAACCGTACAGAACCGAAAACCGTGACCCTAAAACCGTGACACAAACCGCACCGTGGGTTTTGTAAACCGTACCACCCCTAAACAACAGATGTAATTATGTCATATGCAAAGGTCCAAATGGACCAAAATGGATTATGTACTTCAGTTTTATTCCAACACCCGTTTAAATAAGTTCATTTGGTTACACGTTACTTGAAGGTATCTACATAAGAGTGACATGACACTGTCATGAACGTGTCATAAACATGATAAACAAGTCATAAACGTTTTAGTAAATGTCATTTTGTTTTTGTCATGACAAGTTATGGTTAGAGTTAGGGTTAGGGTTCATGTGTTCGTGACTGTGTCATGTCACTCTTATGTAGATAGCTTTAGGTAAAGTGTTACCGTTCAGTTTTCAAAAAGTGGGTATGTCATTTTGGAATGAACATCAACAAGAAATAACCAAATTAACGTAATTGCTGAAATCCAAATGGATATTGACAAGTGCCTCAGATGGTCCAATAGAAATGCAAACAAAGAATGTCTTGGTTAGGTTATTGACCCTTGACCATCGGAAATCCTTCTCATCAACTTCAACTCATTGAGCAGCCTGTCACACATGCTGGTCGATCCCTCGTTTTGCCCTCCTTTAATTCTTTAGTTTTTCAGAGCAAAGTCAGTGTTATGTAGACTTCGCCCTGCAGCTCAGGCTGGAAACCTGTACGTTTATCTATCCTGCTTCCGTTACAAATCTGCGGGCACCAATCACAAATTGGCTTATCCCCCTGGCGCGCTATTGGCGGGTTTAACACGATGGCGATAGAGAAGCGACCAGGCAGCTTTATGTTTACATCCAACAAGCCGACCACCGAAGCGCGGGAACCCGTTGATGCCGCTGACGCTGCTACGTCACCCAGATCGTTGGTCTGATTGGTTGAAGGACTATCCAATTGCGTACAGAGTCATTTGAACTACGCCCGTTGATCACGCCTCTTGTGCGGTAGAAAATACAGAGCAGACTCCCCAGACTGATGTTCAACCTTAAAAGACTGAGCTTGGTCTGGTGATAGCCAGACTAAGTGTTGCATGTACACGAATGGCTTTTACGTCACAAGTCCACTGTTAAAAACTTTGATGCGCTCTGAATTCTTTCCATTTCTTTGCACAATGTGAACCTTCCTTACTCACACCCTGTTATACACAACCAACAGCACCGCTCACCCGGACTCTGTTTTCTCTTTTGTCACTGGTCAAATCCCAAGAGGCCACTAACCAATCAATGCCAAGTAGACATGCCCACTTGTCAATGGCAACCATCATGTAGATGACAAACTGGCTGGACGAAGAGGAGGAGTTGATGCAGGAGGGAAGGCAGCATTGTAAAGAAAAGGTGGTCTAATAATTGTAAAAAGAAGACCGGGAGATTATCTAACAGCCTTTTTTTGTTTTTAGTAGCAATCCATGCTCATTAACTTACAGTGGCATATTTTTTTGAAGTGTGGTGTCGTTCCAGTTAGTTTAAAGTAATTCCAACGCACCACTACAATGTTCTGCGCTTTCCATTCACAACTCTGGAAAGAATTAAGAGACCACCCCATAGCTTTGGAATATCTTAACATAGTGGTCTACCAAATGTCCTTGGAGGCATCGCAGCTGTGATTAAAAGAAAATAGGACTTTCTCCCAAAGATAATGGTGGTTGAAATTCTTTTTGGGGAAGACAGTTTTAATGGGTATGATCTTATTTCATTAGCATTTCCAATTTTACAGTGCACGCGTATTGTGTATTTCAGAATTTAGAAAGAGAATGTTTTTTGTAAATAGTTTTTTTTATTATTATTATTTTTTGTGCCTTTTCAAGCCTTTATTTTGATAGGACAGCAGAAGACATGAAAGGGGGTCGGAGTCAAACCCGGGCCCGCTGTGTCAAGGAGTAAACCTCTATATATGGGCGCCCGCTCTACCAACTGAGCTATCCGGGCGCCCGGAAATAGCAGTTTGGTAGCTACGTTTCCAGCAGAGAGAGAGTGTGTGCGTGTGTGTGTGTGTGTGTGTGTGTGTGTGTGTGTGTGTGTGTGTGTGTGTGTGTGTGTGTGTGTTTGTGTGTGTGTGTGTGTGTGTGTGAGTGTCAGAATAGCTTTCTACAAATGCATTCCATTCTCGCATTTACCAGACCCCTTCCAAGTACTTTTTCATCCGACAAAAAAATTAGTTTTACCTACAGTGTATAACAATGGCACAACTATTCTATTGAGCAAAACCACACACAGTATTGTACAGTGCACTGGATCTGTATTTATGTCTACAACACTTGTGCTACTGTAAAATAATTCAACCTCATTGTTTCATATCCTCTTTGTATGAGAAACAAAACGAGAGAAAAGTAGAAGATGATACGAAGAAAGACGCTCAGACGAGAGCCATATTGTTTTGATGCCTTGATGTTACAGAAAACTGCGCCAACATATTTTCACCCCGACTACCCTGAAATGACCACATTTCTTATGGGCTACATCAGGGGTATCAAACTCCTTTTCACTAAGGGCCACACTGGAAAAAGAGAATCACACCAAGGGCCAGACATGTAGAGGTTATTTGTTTTTGTTCAGACTTTTTTGTGGCTTTCTCAGACATTTGTCACCTTTTTTGTAAATTTGTTGCTTTTTCCGACATTTCTGTACACTTTTTGTCGCATTTTTGTTGAAATGAAGCCCTACGAAAGCCATCAAAAGAGTTCCTTAGCCATCATAGAATTTAGCAAATCAATGATATATTTTTTTTAACAACAACCTGTTTCACAGCCTGAATATGAAAACTCTCTCTCTGCTTCTGGGGCTAATTTCTGCGTCTCAGAGTCGGCAAATCTGCCATATTCTGCTTTGAATGTCAGGTAATTGCAGTTTAAAAAACACTTTCCTAAACCCAAATTTATATATACGGGCCGGATCTAAATCTGCAAGGGGCCGGATTTGGCCCGTGGGCCTTGAGTTTGACACAGGTGGGCTGCATGGTGTAGAGAGTTGAATTCTGCAGGGCCCCTGAGCTTCTACACCTCCATTTGCTTTCGAAAACATTTCCTATGGATCCAACCGACACTAAAAGAGCTTCCCCGAAGCTCAGCCTGAGCCCATAGACGGGGTGGCTGCTGTTTCTAGACTCTTCCAACCCCCCACCCCCCCCAAACATCAAGGCTTGATTGATGGCCCTTGAAGCGCTGTGTTTGGTTACGCAGGATAGGAAGCACACATCAACACGTGGTGTGTACAGAAGAACACTCTCTGCTCCACACATAGACGTGTACACACACAGGAGACAGGCGACTAGCGCAGGAAATCATGCAACCCACTGCAATCAGCTGCCACACACAGGGTTCATAATGAGATTTCACAGGAGGGCAGAACTAGGCCTGTACATTTCTGAGTGAGAAGACATTAGCAGTATGTTTACACTTAAATAAATAAGGCTTCTATAGACACTATCAGCCCATATGAGTTACCGAGCCCTGGAAAGACACACAGCCTGCGCGTGTGTATCTGTTTGTGTAATTTATAGACCAACAGATGTGGTCGTGCTATGTTTGCTCTAAATTTAGATTTTCATCATGGTTTCTCTGTCGACAGAGAGCACGATTTGAGCGAGAGGGAGTTTATCTTTGTTGCCCGGGTCCCTCTTGAGTCATACCAATAGCAGTTCAGCATGTCGCGTCTGCCAGGCATTAAACTGTGATTTTCACATCTGTAAGGGATTATGTGGTCAATATTATCTCAGTCCCTCCAAACCCCTCCAAGTTTTTTTCTTCACCATTTTTTTTTTCTCTCAAACTCAAACACTATTTATTCTCCCCTCCTCTTATTCTGTCCGTCCTCTATGTGCTTCTGCTCCATTTCGAAATCTGTTACTGATTTTCGGTGGTGACAGCTGTCCAATACAGGCAGTATTCTTGCTGATTCTCTTTTTTTTTTTTTTTTTTTGGTTACCTATTTGACTTGGGTCAAACTGTATTTGGAAACGCTACAGGTTTTAGATTATTTGGTACCAACAACCATGGACAGATTATGAGACATTGGACGCCTGGGCACAGGTCTCCTTTGAGTTATTTTGTGTCTCTTTGTAGTCGTTTTGGATCTCTTTGTAGTAGAGCTGTACCCTGGAAATCCAGAGTTCTCGCGAGAGCACAATTTGAATTTGCTCAGCGAGTCACTCTGGCATTCAGTAATGATGCTCATTAACTATGCCCTTGTAGCCAAGCTGCACCAATCACATCGGTGTATCTGATATAGGTGGGCCAAAGGCGAGCTAAACAGATGACGACAGTTTAATCTACCAGTTAGCTCTGCTGGTAGCTGAGCGTATGGGGCTCTGGATACGTCTCCTCGTGTATTGTTGTGATTGGTGGTAGTGTTATCCAATTGCGTGCAGGAAGATTTTCAAATGCATGCTTGGTGCCACCCTTCGAGTTGGGCCATTTTCATTACCCAATGCCAGACCCTTAATCTTTCAGAGTTGGGTCTGGATTTCCAGGCTAGTAGTGCTGAACCATATGGAAAAAAATCTAAATATCACGATATTTTTGACCAAATACATCAATTACCTATTTTTGAGGGGGGAATAAACTTCAAAATTTCGCAGCGAAAGCATGAACTGTCCTCTGGAGGACCTCCACCAGACCAGCGGGCGCTTGTTGGATTGTTGTCGGTGTGGCAGGCGAGGGAGGCGGGGAGGAAGTAGAAGCTGGATGCCGGTCAGGGCTGCTAGCCTGGCTAAGGAAACTACCACACAATTCGCCACTGCAGAGACTCATATTCACCAACGACAGCACACCAAATGGATATATATGCTACAAATACACATGGAACTGCTGCGTGATGATTATTATCGGAGCCTGGCTGAACACACTCACTCATCCCAGACGGCAGCTAGCAGCTAAGAGGGTAGGTGAATTTAAACAATACACTTGTTGTCATGTAAGGGCCCTGCTCATGTTGCACAGACATTTTAATTGCATTTTGTGTCTGTTAAGAGGCACAAAGGCACTCTTTATCTTATGCCCCCATAACTACCGTTTTAGCTGAGTGGGAGCTCTCGGCATTAGCTGCAGCAGCTCCGTGTTGCTAGCACCGATTCGGCTTGTTTTTTTTGCTATCGGCAGTACTCATATACATATAGCTATCAAGATTAATGTAAAACTTGCCCAGAGTTCTCTTTTAATGCAATTATTGATTTTTAAATGTAAATGTATTCATGTATTTCTATTTTCATTTATTGGCGCATATACGTTGGGTAAACGTATGACGAGCTGCATGTCCCCTGCCCTTTGCCATAATGTGCAACATAACACATGTGCTATGCCTTATGTGCGTTCTCACATATCAAAAAATGCATTGAGTATGGCGACACCAAGTCCTACCGGAGTTGTGTCTTTTGTCATTAGTTTTGCTTTCAATAACTTGGTAAACAGTGTCAATAAGCGAACGGCTACGTGCAAGGTGTGTGGCACCAAGATAAATGATGCCTGATCAACAACGTCGAACTTCATCAGGCATCTCAAAACGCACCTAGATAGGTCAGTCACGTGAAAGAGACGTTACATTTAGCATATATCGTCACAGGTAACAAGCTAACCATCGCAGAGTGTTGTGCTAATGCTGGGAACAGACAAATTTTATCTTTATAGTTGTATCCAGATCAGATGGCCAGACACTTGAGACTGGACTTGGACTCGAGCTAGAAGACTTGAGACTTGACTTGGACTTCCAAAAAAATTACTTGTGAACATCTCTGGTCCACACACAATCAAACCCATGTGTGTTATCTGTATTGTCGTTTCACTATTCTCTACTTTTTGTGTTATCTGTCCCAACAAAAAATTGCAAGGATCAACTCACAGCTCTGTCAACATCCATTTTCCTCTTCCTCTGCATGCACAAGAACACACACACAGACACACACACACACACACACACACACACACACAGACCATGGCGCAGACATACACCCAGGGTGGCGTCTCATTCCTGTGGCTGATGAGAGCAGGCATGATGGGAGTGAGGCATGTAATGTGATTTATAGAGCTGGGCTCACTTTTCAAATTCAATCAGGAACTTTGATTACTGATGAAAATTTGAGACAGGAAATCGCTTTGATAGCAAACTAAAACCTCATGAGACAGAAGAGCAATGGGGTGTGCATGTGTGCGTTAAGACCGCGAAACACCGAGCCCGTCTGAACTCGGCCATATTTGATTAGAGAGCACACACGCGATGCAATCAAGAGCGACAAAGCAGGAACTCCATCAAATTTTACCAATGACTGATGAAATCTTTCCACTGGTTCAGATTCTATCTTTTCTTTTTGCCTCCCTTTTTGATGGTTGCACTGCTTACTCACTCACACATGAGCATCGTTTTTGGTCTCGCGAGCACTCTGAACACACAGATGTAACAATCGCACATCTATGGACACACACGCACACATATGGCTGACCCTGGAGAGGTCACAGTGGATCTATGGCGGTTTGGTCTCCTGTGTTATTTTGATGTCTGCTGTTGCACATTAGGGCACACTCTAACCCACACCGGACAGCAGGACAGAGGGGCCCAATTACCATTCCTGAGGGAGGGAGAGAGAGTGTGTGTGTGTGTGTGTGTCAGAATAACAGGGAGAAAGGCAGAGATAGAGAGTGAACGAGTGCTTGTGCATGTATGTGATACAAACATGACAGGCTCATCAGTCAGCAATGGCCTTTTAAAGTGTTCTCCATAGGGACACCTGACCTTTTCACATGATGCCAATAGCAGCTGCATGATGAATCAATCGCCTGAGCCTTTGGTACCCAGTGGCCTCCATGTTATCCAGAGTAAATACGTGGGATGACATTCTCTCTATTGGGACACCTGGAGACAAAAAGCCCAACGTTATGGATTGGCCTTTAATGGTGAAAGGAAACCCAGTGGTGATAGCAGAAAGAGGCAATGGACCTGAAAGGACTTCATGTGGAGAAAACTTTTGGGTGGATGGATGGATAGATGGTTGGAGGAAGGGGAAATGAGAAAGCTATGAGATGAGGGGAAAAAAGCAAGGAGAGGGGAGATAATGGGGGATTCAAGGTCAGAGAACTAGCCGCAACCTTTCTGTCTGTCTGCACAGGATGGATAGGGTAGGGGAGAAAAAATGGGGATGCACGATGCCAGCAGGAAGATTAAGAGCAGGGCAGGAGGATGAAGATACTGAGGAAATGGAGAACAGGACCGAACAACTGAATTTGTTTAAATGTCTAGGGTGTGTGTGTGTGTGTGTGTGTGTGTGTGTGTGTGTGTGTGTGTGTGTGCGACGGAGGGAGGGAGCGATAGGGGAATATGGAGCCTAATATGATGGGGTAAATGAGGTGTAATGGCGGTAACATAGAGTGACAGCAACTGGGCCAGTGCATTAAGGGGTTAACCAAGGCCAGGAGTCGCTGACCTTCCCCCTCCCCTGAGACAGAATTATCTCTCAGTAAGAAACACACACACACACACTCATAATGAAGATGTGGTTGCAGGACGGCCATATTTTGCCATTCAAAAAGCATTATGATGGAAATCAGCAGAGCTGGGGACAAATGAGACTACTCTTGAATTTCCCAGGTATGCGCTGATTTTCTGCTGGACTGGTCGGACACTCCTCAAAAACAAAATGTAATACCTTCAGGCTTTGTTACACAGCATAAAATAATTAAGCGAGGGCTTCATAACACATTATGTGTAAAAGCATTTGGAATTTTATACCGTCATATTCTGCAAGTCCCCGTGTAAATTTACTGTGGAACTGTGCAAGTGGAAATGCATATTTCTGGTGTGTGTGTGGGTGTGTAGGTGTGTGTCTGAGAGAGAGAGAGAGAGAGAGAGAGAGAGAGAGAGAGAGAGAGAGAGAGAGAGAGAAACAAAAAAGAAAAAAATGCAGCGAATGTTTGAAAGAAAAAGACACGGCAGGCTCCAGGTGAGAAATTAGAAATATTAGCATATTTATTACAGCAACATGAAAGACATTAGAATGCCTACACCCTTTACAACAAGCAACGCAGAGGGACAAATAAGCATTGTACGGTGGCCAAAGAAAGAGAGAGAGGAGGAGAGAAAGAGACAGAGAGCTGAAATTCTTGAATGATAGTCACTTATGAACACTTACAATACAGCCCTGACGGGGAATGGAGAACAAACATTGTTTTTGAAATCAAGCAAACCAACCCACATAACCAACCTTGAGAGGGTGAAAAGTGACACAAACCTGGGATTGTTTTAGAGTGGAAACCAAAGTGCGGGTATGACTTCTGTATTCTTAAAATTTCTAAAGTTGGAGTGTTGAATAAGCTTAAAAAACGATTTTTAAGATTCTTTTTCTAATCTGACCTTGTCCATTTATCTACCAGCTTTAAGATTCATTATAATATTTCAGAACAAAATGACTTTGTTCTGCCTAGAGGAATCAAAGTGAAGGTGCTGTTGGAAGGGGGGGGGGGGCAGGGTGTTGATGTGCGGTCATCTTTAAAACACAGATAAATACTACCTGTACATACACTTTACTCTTAATATCGCCTCTATAGGTCAACAGAAATGAACAATATCTCAGTAAATAAGGCATCTAAAAGGCCAGCGGTCAAGGGTAGTCCGCTAGAGTGAAATCATAGAGTTAGCAAGAGTAGAATGTACTAACATTTTCAGACTCTCCGAATTGTATTGTATTTTGTATTGTAATCTGAAACAATAGGGCAGAAACTGGGCCAAACTGACCGTCCACTAAAGCCTACCTACACCTGATCTGCGGTGAAGCCGCTCTGCGCTGGCTGTGCCATTGTTTTTCCTATGGGGAGAGAAGGTGCTCAAAATTGCCGCTGAGCGCTAGTCTGGCTATCACCAGACCAAGCTCAGTCTTTTAAGGTTGAACATCAGTCTGGGGAGTCTGCTCTGTATTTTCTACCGCACAAGAGGCGTGATCAACGGGCGTAGTTCAAATGACTCTGTACGCAATTGGATAGTCCTTCAACCAATCAGACCATCGATCAGGGTGACGTAGCAACGACAGCAGCATCAACGGGTTGCTGCGATTCTGTTGGATGTAAACAAAAAGCTGCTTTGTATAACGCGCCAGGTGGATAAGCCAGTTTGTGATTGGTTCCTGCAGATTTTTAACGTAAGCAGGATAGATAAACGTACAGATTTCCAGCCTGAGCTGCATGGAGAAATCAAATCACCGGTAGATCAGGCTGGGTTTACCCAGACTAGCTGAGCGCTGCACTAAAAGTTCAAATTATTTCAACTTTGACCCTGTTGCCGCTGACCTTTTCAAGGCGCAACCAAAGCCAGAAGCAATGATGACGTATGCCTGAGCTGTGCTTTGCCTCTCTGCCTGCAATATGCTCTGCACCCTACCTCGCCATTTTACCTCTGATCACTGTTGCTACGCCTTGTCAAGCTTTCCGTCCTAGAATGGCACATAACATATTTTACAGTTAGCGTGGCATTTTCAGATTTACCATCAAAATTCGTAGTCATCTTTAAAACACTGGGTCCTTGATTTCAGACAGAGGTAGACAAAAGCAGACTTCTCATTTCTAGCCACCAAACATAATTTTTTCTGGCTAAACGGACAGCTGTCACTGGTATATTTTAGTAGCTGTTAGCTAGCTAAAGGCCATTTTGTGCTTCTGCGGAGGCTCCACGCAGAGCTTTCGCCGTAGCCTACGTAAGTGGCCTGGTGTTTATAATTGTGCGCTGGTGTGTGTGTTGAGCCGGCGCGTGTGTGGGGGGGGAGTGTGTGGTAGAGCGAGGGAGTAGTGAGAGAGTGACTAGATTAGCGATTAGCTTCGGAGCGAGTACCGACTCTAGAGTCATAGTAAGAGAAACAAAGTGTCTCCCCTGTGCTTTCTGACCACGGTGAGACATCTTTAGCAGGAAGAGTTAACCCTCCCCTTGATTTCACATTGTTTATGGAGAAGGAGAACCAGGAAATTAGTCGGGGGAAATTTTTCGAGAGGTGCACGTCAGGCTACGGCGTAGGGTCCGACGTAGACGCATAAAACGGCCTTAAGCTAGCTTTAGCTCCATGAGTGACTCCGACTGACGTTTTAATGTTTCCAGCTCACTTGTTTTAAAATCAAAACCCTGTGAAAAGGGTTCAAAAGGGCCCATACTTGGATTTTCAAACAACATGGCTCACTTTCAAAATTACAAAAGAAAAGGCTTTTAGTATGAGGACTAAACAATGTGTTAGGGCAAACGTAACGTTATCCTGGGTAATTTGGCTGGTGTTGCTTTGCTTAGGTGTAAACTTCCCCAAATCCACTAAAGAAACTAAAAATTGCAGTGTACATTAAAACAGACAAACACAATGTTTAATCCATTCCTTACACTTTTTGCATTTGTATTTTGGGTTTCTGAAAGGCTGAAAAAAGTCACCACCCTGCAAACTCTTTAAATACTGAGTAACGCTTCATGAAAATTGCTTAAGTGTGCAGAGAAATGCGAAGATTGACAGCCATGCCTAGTTACGGTTGCTAAGCTATGATTGGACAATTTGTGCTTGGTGGAGGGGTTTAGCGAATGTTCAATTTGTGATGTCTGTGGATAGAAATTTGATCTGAGGACGTCTCTTATCTCAGCCTCCCTACTTCCATCCCTACCTTGCCCAAACAAGCATTTTTACAAGCTGTTTTGTAGGCGGACCCAAGCTTAAAAAGTGCATGTAATTACTGTTGAAGAGAGGTATGCAAATTACGCCAGTGTATCAATAGGGAAAGTCCATTCTACTCATTCTAACACTATGGTAGAAACTGCAGTCACTGTCACCTGTCAATCAAAGCTGAAGCTTCGCACCATGCTACATTCCTTTGTTCAGACCAACGAATCACCTCCCTTCACTTTCCTCCTGTATGACCCGCCCCTGAACGAGTACTTCAGAAATCTCTTTTTCACAATAAAAGTACATCATAGTCATCATCATCATCATCATCATCATTACAAACATTCTAACATTGGAAATCAACACTGTACAATTTTTACACTATGATACAATCATATATACTGTACTTTATGCCACTGTTGGTCCTGTAGAGTACCAGATATATTAAAACCGGGTTTGGGAATACACTAAAGCAGGTTTAGTGGCATTAATGCAGTGCACGCAAAGTGCTCCCAGCTTGTATTTAATGTGATAAGCAGCAGTTCCCCTCCAATACAGAAAAACCAACAAACCAATTTATTTGCTTTTTGCTGTAAACATTGTTTTGTAAATGTACCTTATCAGTATTGGTTTGAAACTAGGGATGCTTGAAATAGGTTGGCATGTCTGATAAGTGATACAGTTCAAGACACACAACTCATCTTTTTATTTTTATTTTTTGAGTAAAATGTACCCTCTTATAGGGCTGGGTAATATATCGATATTATATCGATATATGAGACTAGATATCGTCTTAAATTTTGGATATCGTAATATGTCATAAGTGTTGTCTTTTCCTGGTTTTAAAGGCTGCATTACAGTAAAGTGATGCTATTTTCTGAACTCACCAGACTGTTCTAGCTGTTCTATTGTTTGCCTTTACCTACTTAGTCATTGTATCCACATTACTGATGACTATTCATCAAAAATGTAATTTTTTATATATTTTGTGAAAGCACCAATTGTTAAGCCTACAATATCGTCATCGATGTATTTGGTCCAAAATATCGTGATATTTGATATTCTCTACATCCCCCAGCTCTACCCTCTCTTGGTGGCAGTGCTGAAAATAAACACTGCTAATATTTCATCTTGATGAAAAAAAAGGGTTTCTTTTCCAATGCTCCCTTTCATCAAGCAGACTATTTGAACAAAGAACTGTAATAACTGTGACCGCCCTTGTGTTATCATCCAGCCATATTAACTGATGACAGGACAGAGTGTAGTAGCAATGGTGGTATGTTGCCCAGATGAACATTTCAAGGTTACTGTACATGGCACAACACTGGAAAAACAAGGAACACCTTCTTAACAGTGTCAACTCAATGAAGACCTTGGCATCCCCTTGGCCCCAACACATAAAACACTATAACTTTCTTAACGCACCTGAAACATGGGAAGGCAAACTTTCTGGGCTGAAATATTCCCAACAACATCATACTGTAACAGCTGAATAGACAATGTTGTTGGGAATAGACAGTCAGTTATGGAAGAGTACAAATGTATCTGTGCGAACTGCAGCTTAAGCAGTTTCTTTGCACTCGGTTACGTCACAAGTGCAAGCGGACTGGCAAAGGTGCACTGGGTCTAGTTGCTATGGAAGTGTGTCTGAGAGCAGTCTCTAGGGAAGCCCTTGTCCTGGTCAAAAACACTATTTAAATGAAGCATTCGTCCATTCTACATGAGCTAGCAAAGTCTTTATATCCCTCTCTATCTCTAAAGGTCCAGTTTTCTGTTCCCCCCCACACACACACACACATTCATGTCATTCCGAAACCTTGGCTCACCCATCGGCTCTCTGTATACAGAGAGCCCTGGAAAGGGCCATACATGGAACTAGGTAACAACTCCCATGAAGTTTGAGCGATACAAACCTCACCACCAATACAAACGTTAGGTCCATCTCTACGGTTGTGGGACACGTAGCCCATATACACATATATCTACACATATACATATCTTCCGATCCTTTTTAAACTCTTCGAGGTGAAAACTCAAAATGGAAACAAAATGACGGGAAAAAAAACAAAACAACTCTACACCTCACAGACAGTGATGATAATTATATTCTAGTTTATTTATTTTTTTGTCATTTCCTTTGTTAAGAATATGTTTTTCTTCTTTTGTTGAGCTGATATGATGTGAAATGGTCTGGGATGCTCTAGATGTGGCCTTGTTGTTGGACGTGCGTCTCTCTGTCGCTCCACAACGGTGGCTGTGTCGCCGGGACTCTTTGAGTGCTAAAGCCGGTAGTGCCCATCGAGGATGGGAAGAATGGTGAAACTGCGAGAAGGTGAAGAAGTCAAGCGTCCCATGTTGTCTCCACCTCAGTGTGTCTCAAGATCAATGGAGGCCCGAGCACAGAGTTTCCATTACAGCTGGTTGTTTCAGCGGGGGAAACTCTTCACAGGAGCATCCATTTTGGCTCCGTCTCGCTGTGCGTTTATGCGGAAACTGTTATACTTGGACGTGCGTCCCCTGGGTCTGCAGGCTCTGCACGCTGGACAAAATCTTCTTCTGGTGGCCGGCAAGACTCACACCCATCTTGGACAATTCACTACAAGGAAGACAGAAAAAAAAAATGCAAAATATCCAAACAATATTCATTAATGTCACTTTTAGAGAAAGAAATCTACATTGTCCCTTAAATGACAGGCAGCTGCTGAGGTTTCATGTCCAAGACACTTGTGTAAATCCCCTTTTTTTTTTTTTTACTTTTAAATGACACTCAAGTGGAATATATTATGTCTTTTACTGACAATATTGACCTTTTGAGTGCTTCATTTAACTGGGATGAGTCACCAGCCGTTTGTACCTGACACTGATGTAGAGGATTGAGTCCAAGCTGACATATCCAGCACTGGAAAAGTTCTCCTTATACTGGCCCATCTTGATGGCCTCCAACCACTCATCCACTGTGCTCACACTGAGCTCTGGGGGGGACAGGTCCTCCCTGCTGGGATACAAAGCACACTCGCAACTCAATGAAATGTTGTCCTGTTGAGTGGCTTTAGAAGTTTCTGATTGGTGCTGAGGTCAATCATTTTTCCCCCCTGGAGCTGTACCTAAGTCTAACTGTCGTTAGGGCATTGGCTGTGTAAAAATAAAACGTGTCAGCAGCACACTTGAGGAGCTAGTTAGTGCTCATTCAGGGTGCTCTAACTGCATCGGGACGGACAACAACCGCAACATGACAGACTCAAATCCACTGTAAAAAAAAACATAAGAAAAGAAAACATAAACCCTAAACTTAACCTACCCGCTAGTGGGTAAGTATGAATAATGATTCATCCCCTCGCTAGTACAAGCGCACATGGCTTTACTTGTCGGAGCGTTTGACTTGTTGGTTTGCTTCCTATTGCCATAAGTTCTGTTTATTCATTTGCATGCTCAAACTTAATAAATACCTTGTAGCATTGCATCTGCACTTACTGTACATATGACATGCACTTACATACCCATGCTGTATATGCTTCAGTTGAGGCCATGACATAGTGTATAAGATTTGTGTATACGACTCTTCATTCTGGTCACTTTGTTCTTGGTGTCTACAGTAGTAGTGCTTTTGAGCTTCTGTTTTTCAGATTTTTTTTAATTTCTTTAATTTTGGGCATTTTCGGCCTTTATTTTTGACAGGACAGCTGAAGACATGAAAGGGGAGAGAGAGAGAGGGGGGAATGACATGCAGCAAAGGGCCGCAGGTTGAAAGCCGAACTCGGGCCCGCTGCATCGAGGAGCAAACCCCTACATATGGGCGCCCGCTCCACCAGCTGAGCTATCCGGGCGCCCGTCTGATTTATTTTCTTTGTTCATAGTGTCATCTGTCATCTTTGAAAGGGACGGAAGCATATTCTGTTATGCTAGTCTGAACATCAGCTAAATGCCTGAAGTATAAAATGTAAAAATAATAAAATTCTATGGATGTGTGCGAACTGGGAAGGAAGAGAGTCTAAATTTAGAATGTGAGACTACGCATAATGCCAACCCACAACCCTATATTCATACCTTTTCACTGACAAATGTAACTTTGCTGAGAAAAGATAAGAATATCATTTTACTAAACCACAATGCCATGCTTTACTTTGCACAATTTTCCAAACTGACAAAGTAGATTTACAATGTCAATCTAGAGCAGTGATTATGTCTTCTGCACGTGTACCTTCCTACAGTATAATCCAATCCAGCTATGTCAGGCCTACAGTATATGCGTGTGTGTGTGTCACAGCTCAGTACCATGCTGAGCTGTTGGCGAGCTCTCTGAGGCTGGCTGGGTTTCTGATGAGCTTGTCCAGGATTGTGACAATCTGTCCAAACTTTGGCCTGTCGCTGCGTCCCTTCTCCCAGCAGTCCAACATGAGCTGGTGCAACACCACAGGACAGTCCATAGGAGCGGGGAGACGGTAGCCCTCGTCTATCGCTTTGATCACCTGTGGGGGGAGACGGGGTGAAACATCAGGTTCTGGGATCAATACAAGAGAGAGAAATAGAAATGTCCAGGAACATTCATTCTCATAGTTAAGAGTTGAGCTGAAGATTGAGGAAAAAACACTGTCTTGGTCACTGTAACTGAGACATGATGTACGTGTTTGTGACTCACATCCTGGTTGGACATCTCCCAGTAGGGTCTCTCTCCGTATGAAATCACCTCCCACATGACGATGCCGTAACTCCACACATCGCTGGCTGAGGTGAACTTCCTGTAAGCTATGGCCTCTGGAGCCGTCCATCTGATGGGGATCTTTCCTCCCTGGAGGTACAGTAGTTCACAACACAGTCAACACATTATGGCATACCGAATATGTCACCCACCCACTCTGGAATGATGTAACTATGTAGAGGTTGCTTTATAGGTATGTTTGTGGCTAAGCGCTATGATAAATCAAAAGCAGGGCTGAAAAAAATTTATAATAATAATAATAATTAGATGGTGGCTGCGGAGAAACTCGGTGCAGCACTGCCTTCAAGAACCTAGCAGGTGAGATTATACACCAATTTAACACTTTTCTCTAATCTGCTCACAACATAAGGGTTACTTTTGCCCCAGTGTCTACTTTCTTTCACTTTATTTTGCCATCTTTTTTTCATCTTCTTGCATGCTGCTCCTGCCCTTGTTGTTGATGCACAGATCAAAAGGATTCCATAAAGCCCACTGTATAGACACAATAGGCAGTAACATACCCCCGCTCTCTCTCTCTCTCTCTCTCTCTCTCTCTCGCTCGCTCTGTCTAACACACACACACACACACACACACACACACAGTATACCTCTATAGGGCTCTTGGTTCAGCTTTTTAACATGCGGCAGCTGCCTCTGCACCACCTAGCATTTCCCATCTCAGCTTGGACAAAGTCAAATAAAAGACAAAGCTGCCAAGTCACTCGGCACTGTACTTTTGTTTCCCCCCCTCCCCTCCCCCACTCCCCTCCCCCACTCCCCCCCAGTCAACCCCCTACCCCAACCCCTTCCTTCTCTTTAAACTGCTCTCACTGGACCCTTCCCCAGCCTTCCCTTATGTTCTCTCTCTCTTTCTCTCCAAGCGTTCCTCGATCTCAGTTTTATTTGATATCCACTCCTCCACTGCCCCCTCCCACCCCCACACACACATGCCTGCAGCTCTCCATCTAGGTCTCCTGACATCAGTGGGGGTGGGGGGTGGATGGTGGGGGGGGAATTGCAATAGAGCAGTCAGCGCCAGATACACTCCTCACAGGGCAATGCTAATGCCATATTAAAAATAACATCCCCAACACTTCCTATGAATATGAATAATGCCATCTCCTTGTGGGCATTTTAGATGAGTTACTCTGCAGTGGTTTAACGCAGTGTTGTATGAGGTTCTCCATTCTCTCTGTGCTCTGTGAGAGGAGGGTGATGGTGATGGTGCCGAAGACTTCTTTGATTTGACTATATATGTAAGCTGTGTGTCAATAACACATGTTTAGAGCCTTACAGTGTTTCTTTGTCCAGTCATTACAGAAACATGTTATACAAGTAGAGAAGAGGTCATTACAGGTCCTCTCAGTTCCTACTGTTGTAACCGAAACCAGACACTGGGCCAGAGTTGTCCAAATTATATACACTCTTATGGGGTTAGGGTCCCGCTCCATTGCCACAGGTGTAATGTCTGTTGTATTATCTATATTACATAATATATCTTGCCACTCATGAGACTGCAGCTTTCTCGTGTGGTAGCGTACTTTACATATTCAGCTCTGATTGGACAGTTATATTCTCCCATTTCTATTCTGGAAAACAAACAAAGTAGTTTGTTTCCTGAACAATGGGTTTTCATGCATCATTATAATGTAGCTTGTTCGAGCTATATCATATGAAATCGGGAAGCCGTTTACTGCAGTGATCAGCTTTTCACACATTTGTTCAAAGTGCTTGTTCTGTTTGCTGTGGTTATCAAAACCAGTATAATAGGTTCGCACCCTTTAGCAAACTTTCGAGTCTTGAATGCAGCGCTAAAGCCAGAATTTGTTTTGGAGGTTCCATTCAAAACTGAAAGCACCTGTTGTGCCTTTAGTGTTTGTGCGAACGGGGATAATAACTGAGTGGATCTAAATGGACTCGGCTATCAGCTCTGATCACGTGATGTGTCAGGAGAAAAATGAGAAGCTTTCTTTCTGAAAAGATGAGATGGAGAGCGTGGATCGTGAAATACAAGGACAAATTACACGTATTTCCTCTTCGTTGCCAACGTTTTGGATCAGAACTGAATATCTCGGGGTAATATGTTAAGTTTGGTTTTGGACTGAATCTAATGATGTATATATAGGTCAATGGGTGGTTGGACTGTAATTGGAAATCACATTTGTTTATGACGGCCGCAGAACATGAAAGCGCGTCTTACCCTCGTGGTGTAGGCCGCCTCTGGGTCGTCCTCCAGAACTCGGCTCAGGCCAAAGTCAGACACCTTACACACCAGGTTGCTGTTGACCAGGATGTTTCGAGCCGCCAGGTCTCGGTGGACGTAGCTCATGTCCGACAGGTACTTCATACCTGAGGCGATGCCGCGCAGCATGCCGACCAGCTGGATCACCGTGAACTGGCCGTCGTGTTTCTGGAGGGTGAGACAAGGAGAAAGGTGAATGAATACACAGCACAGTACGGCACAGGTAGAGGTGGAGGGGGGGGGTCGCACTGATCAGGGTAAAGTCCTCAACAAGCTCAGCTGGAAGCGAAGGTGTAAGCCACGATTCAAGCGTCTGTAATGACGGTGCTTCTGAAGTGTTTTCGGAGCAAGACTCTGAATCCCTGCCAGCTCTCGCTGACCCTGCGCTTTGACCTATCTCTGGAGGGTGGCCAGCAAAAGGTGAATTTCTCCGCCCAGGGATCAGTGGAGGATCACCAAAAAAAAAAAAAAGAGGATTGGCTCTGACAGAGCAGACAGAACTTTCCTGTCTAACACTGACCGTGTGTTTTTTTTCAGATTTGAGCCGTCTTTGGCAGAGAGCAGAGCCTGTTGATCGATGGCGGTCCAGCTCACCTTCCTCTGCCAATTATTTCTGCCCTGGGCCAACGGTCCCCGTTAAAAAGCCATCCGTGTTATCAGTCACCCTCTCTGTCCTTTATATATCATCTCTCCTTCCCTCTGTCTCTTTGTTCTCTCCATCCATCTCTGTCAGTCCTTAGTCACTGTCTCCACGAGAGCGAACTCAGTATTACTTTGACTCGGTGTCCATCTGTCTATCTATCTTCTTTCATCTTTCTACATCTGTGCACAACCCCCCCCTTTCCTCTACCATTCTCTCTCTCTCTCACTCCCTCAGCAGCTGCGGAGTAAGTTAATTAGCCGGGGGTTTTGTGAGATGCTGATTGATTGGACTGTCTAACAAACCTACAGACTTCCTCTATCAATCTGCCCACCACGTTGCATTTCCAGGAAGGAGTAGGAGGAGGAGGACGGGTGGGCAGGGCAGTGAAAGAGAGAGAGAGGAGACAAATGCAGGGGCAGAGAGGTTGGACAGGGAGATGAAGGAGACGGATGAGAACGGTGACGATGGAACATGAGACTTTTTGGCATGTTCCGCCATATAACTTCAGTTTTTTTGTTTGTTTGTTTTTTACCAGAAAACTAAAAGGAAACACTTGCTAAGGATAGAAAGGCTACTGTAGGTAGCAACAAGGAGACCGAAGAGAGGAAGCCGACAGAGCGTTGGTTTTGTTATTTCCGAGGGACGACTGCTTAATAAATGGTCAGAATAATTAAAGACGCATATGGATGCCAGCAGCACGGATGAGTTGTAAAACCCATAAAATGCCATAATTATATTGAGCCACTGCGGACACTCTTTATGACCTTCGTTACATACACACAACATGCGCGCGTGCGTGTGTGCGTGCGTGCGTGCGTGCGTATGTGTGTTTGTGTTATTCCAGGCTATTTTTTTATCCGTCAGATTTCATTTCATTTTGCTTCAGTGTTGCTGATGGGATTGGTGTCTATTTAGTGATGGGCCTATCATCACAGGCTTAATGGCTTTGGAGCACTGCAGTGATTTTACCGGCTGACAAACAACTGTGAATATGAATCAGGGGGACTTTTAATGTGAGAGACACCAGGGCTGCAACAAGCTATTCATCTGGGGGATGCAAAACCCTAAGTGCAGTTCAGGGCTCCTCAGCTGAATCAATACTGCTATTTCACTGGCAAATATTGTATATGAACAGTAATAATGAATCACACGTTTGACAACTTCTACAGCATTTTATGCTTGTCTTCCACAACGGCAATTAAATAAAAGATCCATACTTTTCTGGATATAATTGAGATTTTACATAATTTTGAGAAAGTACATCTCATCTAGATTTGGTTATGTCTGCAGGACACATGTTGGATATGTGGAACATGAACATGGATATGTTTCCGAAGGATGGTGTTTTAAAAACATCAATTCATGTAATGACGTATTGAGTGACAGGCTCCTCTAACTCCGGTCATAATCTCGATTTCAATAAAGCAATGCCTCTACAGACTTCCTTTGCTTTTTTTTTATTAATTTTTTTTAAACCTGTTCATTGATAAGGGATTCAGCAATAACCTTGGCTAAAATCGGCTTCAAAAGACTTCATTTTACAACACTCTGGCATGGATTTAAACTCTGTGTTCCAACGCTTAATCTAAAAACCGTTTTAGTTTTATTTCTGTTTTTAAACTAGTCTCTTTACTGAGATGATTTTTAGAGACTTGATCAGGATAATAGGAGTCTGTAGAAATATTGGCGCTGGCTGTATTTCTCTGTTTAAGCTGATTTCCCGTAAATCTCTCTGACATTTTGGACATTCTTTTTGCGGTATTACACTTGAAATGAACTGTTCATTTCTGTGTCCCCCGACAGAGCAAAATGTTGCTCACAAAGCAATACACTTTCTTTGCTTTATTGCCCATTTATCAGCAGTCTGCCGCTGTTTTCTGCTCTGGGATGTGGATGCTAAGTGCATTTCATAGACCTATTGTAGCAAACAACAAGTGTGGGGAGGCCATGCATCCATCTAAATGTTGCTGTTCTCAGCCACTTCTGTATCCATACTAAGTGTGTGTGTGTGTATGTGTATGTACTGAACATATCATGACCATAATCACTACATCCATGTATGCGCACTGTATAATAATAATTCTTGCAGCTGAAACAATAGTGATTTTCATCCTATTTACCATCAAGCGAGTAATAAGAAAGAAATACAGAGTCAACATGTCACCCCGTTAATACGCTCACTGTGTATAATTAATTTTAGATGGCAATTATCCATCTACTACGCACACTGTGCCACTGAGTGAAGATGTTTTGCTATTTTTATATTGAAAATGTGTCGTTCCAAGCTGCACAAAACAAGTTATGTTCTTTTTTAGATTGTGTCAAAGTATCTTTTACACTTGGTAATGTGGTGACTGCATATGGAAATGTGGCTCAAAACAAGTTAAAAAAAACAAACAAACTAATCAGCTGAAAGAGACTTGTAAACTTTAGTCCTTTGTGTAAAACTTTTTATAGATTGAATTCTCCAGCTTGATATGAAACCAATTTCAGGTACCTTTTTATGAATATGTTTTGAAAGAATGAGCTCTCAGTACAGCTGGGACATCATTTTCCACATGGCCTTTGTAAAGACTTGTGGCCCTGGCCTTGCAGGAAATGCATCCGCCATGTTCCTTTGAGCCTAGCTGTGACTCACCTTGAGAAAAGTGTCCAGGGATCCGTTTTCCATGAACTCCGTTATGATCATCACTGGTTTACCTACAGACACACATAATAAGGCCGCTGTTAGTGGAGCAGAATGACAAGAAACAAAGAAACTAGAAGCCGACTATAAAGAAAGGAGGACAGAGAAGTAGTGGGGACCACAGCTGTGACCAGCCTTCCTCTCGGCCTCTCTGCCCCTCTCTAGGGGATAACATGGCATGTCGTCATCAGTCACACTGACAGCTTCTAATCAGCCCTCTCCATAAACGCCAGGAGATAATTAGAATGGACCAATCTACCAGAATATGTGTGTGTGTGTGTATTAGGGGGGCCTCCTGAGATCTCATGAATACTAATCAGCCTCAAGGGGAAGGGGGTTGTGGTTGGATCGCTGTATGCACCTGCACCTGCATGAGTGTGTGTTTGTGTGATGAAGGGGTGGTTGACTGACAGGCCCCGCGCACTATGGTCCCCTGTATGGCATCTGGTGGGGCTTACAAATGATTAACAAAGTACCTGCACATGTAAACACACGCGCACACACACACACCAAAAACAGCAGTTGTCCCCGTTTTACAGGGTTCTCCCTAGGTGCCACCCCCCCCTACATCTGAGCTTTGCCAATCAAAAACAAACGTGCATTGTGCAGTACAAATGATTTTGTGTGTGTGTGTGTGAGAGGGAGAGACTTGTAAACACAGACTATGTCAGTTGTGGGTCACATTTGCCCAATCAGACCTCAGAGATGCTGGGAACAAACTTGAAGGGGGGGGGGAGGGGAGATAAAGACAGCACGAGAGAGGAAGGCTGAAGAAGTGGAGACAGAGAGGGTAA
Organism: Perca flavescens; assembly: GCF_004354835.1. Lineage (NCBI taxonomy): Eukaryota > Metazoa > Chordata > Actinopteri > Perciformes > Percidae > Perca > Perca flavescens. The sequence goes on along the minus strand of NC_041342.1, from coordinate 6,446,435 downwards.
TGTTATGGAACACAGAAAATAGTAGAAAAAAAAGTAGAAATGAAATTTTCCCATAATGTACCCCCCAAAGATCCCAGTCTTCAAAAAAAATCAAATCCAAAAACCATGACAATAAAGCTTCACTGAATTAAAAATTGAAATTGTGAAATAAATTGAAAGGAAAAAGGGAATTGGGAAAGAAATGAATGGAAAACAAATCGAGGATTGACGAGTGTAAAGTTAACAAAAGAAGCAAAGGGTTAAAAGATAAAAGAGGGATGGATGGGAGGAGGAAAGGGAAAGCGAGAAGGGAAGGAGTGGGGAGGGGAGGAAAGGAAAGAAGACAAGGAGGAAATGGGGATGAAAGGAAAAGACGGAGAGGAGAGGGGGAGTGGTCAAAATCTTGTCATGGAAAGGCAGGAACAAACCACAGAGGCCTACAGTGAGATTGTAGGTAAAGACAGCAATACATCACCTTAAACGAATTCACTATCTCACTGCAGCAAACACAGACGCACGCACACACACACACACACACACACACACACACACACACACACACACACACACACACACACACACACCCAAACAGAGTCGCCTGGTCTCTGGTGGTGGTGTCTTCTCTGACAGAAACATTAGTCTCAGGGATAAAAGTGAAAGAGAATTGGATTTTCTTCTGCTCGGGGTGAGGACTGCTGGTCACATTTATCTCCACACGGGGCCTGTGTTGTGTGTGGTGTGTTGCTCTGTGTGTGTGTGTGTGTGTGTGTGTGTGAGAGAGAGAGAAAGAGACAGAACTGGTTTCAGGGCAGGGCAAGTAGGGGGTGGTGAGGTGGCACAATGATGACCGTCTGATCTCAGCTCTGATCAGAGGTGAACATATGTGTGCTTTTGTGTGCGTGTGTTTGTCACAGCGACGGATAAAAGAGTTAATGGGATTGATCCCACATAAAAGGAGGTCTGACTCTTCACAGCCTTCTGTCCACCTTGGGGAGGTGTGTCTGTCTGTGTGTGTGTGTGTGTGTGTGTGTGTGTGTGTGAGGCCATGTATGTTACCAGTGAAGGAGAATATTACGTTCAGGCTTACGTCGTTAGATGCGGTCAAGAGAGAAGCACAATGAAACCCATTCATCCCGATGTGTCGGCTTAGAGAACCATGTGAGCCTGGCGTGCATACCAATAAAACCGACCACTCCCGCTGTATGTAAGCCGGTTCCGTCTCTTTTTGTCAAGTGCCAGCACAAACACACGCGCACACTCGATGATACAGTTAAATCCCTTTTACTTCTTGCGGCGTCACCACATTTCAAACCATCCACATTTCAAACTCAAACACACACACACACCAGCACACACACAGGCAGGACGGAGCCTCTTCAACTCGTCGCGGAGCTCCTCTCCGCCAAACATTCATAAGCGCTCCTCAATTTCTTCCTGAAAGCACGTAATTAACTAATCACGTTCATATTCATACAAATTTCTAGCCATTCATCGCCTTTAGAAAATAACGCAGCCGTTTGTGGAGCTAAAAACATCCTCCCGTGTGTGTGTGTGAGTGTGTGTCAGTGTGTGTGTGTAGATTGGGTATTGATGTTCTGCCAGGTGGAGTGCGTTATGGAACGATCAGTAAGGAGTTTTTCTACTTTTTTTTTCTTCTTTTTTACAGCTCTTCATTAGGTGAAAGTAGAAAGTGTCGTCTCTGCTTTCCCCAGGATAGAGCTCGGGTCATTTAGGCTTCACATGTGTGTGTGTGTGTGTGTGTGTGTGTGTGTGTGTGTCAAAGCGACAGAGACTAGGTTTATACAGTATATCTTGTAAATGACATTATGAGAGGCTGTTTCCGTGTGTGTTGGTGTGAGCGTAAACGAAAGCAATGCAGTCTGTATACATCTGGACAATTACATTATGAATGGCTATCTGTGATTGGCCAGTGGGCCGCATTACCGCATTATTGAATGAGACACGGCCCAAGGTACAAACGAGAAAATGAAATAACGGCTGTATTGATTAATGTTAAGGCTCCGAACTAAGTGATACGATGCTTTTAACACAGGACCAATCTCTGTTCTGGGAAGCACCATGTGAGGGTGCGGAGAAACAGTAAGACAGAAACTCAATAACCTTATCTCCTCTCCTCTCTTCACCTCTCCTCCCCCCTCTTCGCTTTCTCATCTCTGCTCATTTCCTCACATTTGTCTCCTCGCCATACCTCCTCTCGTCGATCCGCCCCTCTTTTCCTCAAATCTCTTTGCCCTCATTTGTTCTCAAGCCCCATCCTCTCTCTCTCATTTCCTCGCTCTTGTGTCCTATCTCATCCATCCATCTCCTCCCTTCTTCCCACCGTCCCGCACCCCGTCGTCACCTTTTTCTCTACGCTCCCCTCCTCTTTCTCCTCTTCCTCATTTGTCCCAGCAGTCCAATCTCCAGATCTACATACGTATTCAAAACATGATTTTCAAACACAGGAACGATTGAAACTCTCATTGTTCAGCGCACAAAGACACAGTTAAAACTAATCGCTAGTTTCTTCAAACAGACGATGGGTGGGTGGTTTTGCCGGTTTTAGGCTAACAGCACTTTTGTAGGGCACTTTTGTGTGTGTGTGTGTGAGGGTGTGTCTGCTTGTGTGTGTGTGTGTGTGTGTGTGTGTGTATGTGTATGTGTGATGGGGGAAGATGAGATGGAGCTCGGTAATTGAGGGTTTTCCAAATGAGCCGATTGTTGCAGCGATTGTAAAACACATAAAGGATGGATGGATAAAATGAGGGACGGGGAGATGAAGGGAAGATAAGGAGATGGTGGTGGTGGTGGTGGTGGTGGGGGGGTGCACTTTCCTGATGTGTAGCGAGACAGATCTATTTTTTTTCTCCTTTTTAGCATGTGGCGCTCTAATTAGCATGACAATAGCAACAATCAGGTGACAGACAGCAGAGTAGGTTATTAAAGTGGCACACGACAGGGGCTGAGGGCTTATGAGGTTTTAAGCGGAGAGAACACACACGCACACACACACACACACACAAACACACACAGAAAATAATAAAAAGTGGAAAATGCAGACAGCAAAAATACCATACCCAACACAAAATAACTGCAAAAGTTATTTTGTATTTTGCGAAATTCAAATAAATACCACTACAACCATTATAACTATACCACAACTGCCACCATTGCTACCCCTACTATTACTACCACTACTGTATTACCCCTACTTCTACGGCTACTAGACGTACTTTTACTATAATACTATAATATTAACAATACCAATCATTCTAAAGATCTCCTACTTCCAATTTGAAGAAACGGGCGTAATCTCTTTCTTGCTGCGATTCAGATGATGTTGAGCTCATGTCTGTCCTTTAAATATGAAGCTACAGCCAGCAGCTGGATAGCTTAGCATAGCATAAAGACTAAAAAGGGGGTGGGGGGGGTATATGCCACACTACAGTATTTCTTTGGACACAGCCAGGTTAGCTGTTTCCCCCTGTTCCCAGTCTTTATGCTAAGCTAAGCTTTGGTCTTCATATTTAACAGACAGATATGAGAGTGGTATTATCATCTAAGTCATGACAAGAAAGCAAAAATGCGTATTTTTAGTATGAGGACATTAAACGTATTTCTTGTCTGATGTCCTAACACTATGGGGGCTTTCACACCTATCTCATCGGTCCGGACTTTTCAGTTTGATGCGAACCCAAATTACAAGTGTGATAAGACAAGATAAGAAGCCTTTATTGCCATTATATTACAATGAATACAACGAAATTACCAGTGCCCCCCGCCGCCGATCCTGAGACTACCTCTTTTGGTCGGACCAAATTTCATCTGTTTGGTCAGACCAAAAGAGGTAGTCTCAGTCTGAATCAAACTGAACCAATGGCCGGTTCGTTTCTAGTGTGAAAGCATTTTTTGGATGGTGCAGAGACTTTCGGACCAAACCCGTCTAACCAATCAGTTACAACTATCGGGACACGCAGCTCACGCATGTGATGAAGACAGGACGTAGTTGTGTCATGTGTAGTTCTTTAGTGCGCTTGCATAACTGCAGTGTGAAACCAAAACTAACCGGAACCAACGTTTAACATGTAACAAAAACATCAAGCGTGGTCCGAACTTATAGGTGTAAAAAAGGCCCTAAAGCTGATATTTCCACAGTATCATCACTGATGCTGATAATGTTGTTACAACTGCTGCTGCTGCTGCTTCATATACCACAGCTACTTCTGCTACTGCTGCAGCAGCGCTGTGACAACAACTACTACTGCTACTCTTAGTACTACTCCAACCGATAGTACTCCTATAACCGCTGATTCTATACACGAACCGATCCGGCACACCTGAGCCCAGAGCAGTCGGGGTCAACCTTCCTGATTACACTGAGGGCGGTGTGAAGGGGACCAGCTGGCGCTGGGAAAGAAAAGGCCTGAAGGAATTATTGACCCATCTCAACTCTCACCCCCTCACTGGCACACACACACACCGTGGGCTGTGACCTGTGAAATTACTGCCCCGCTAGTTTCTCAGTGTGCCGTGAAGACAGGTGAGAAGAGAGACACAAAGAAACGCACGTCGAAGGAGACGGATGCTCGTTACGTGCACAAAACAGCAACAACAACAACAACAACAACAACACGCGCACGCACATTGTTACATTCAGGGAGCACAGTAAAGAGCGCCCGGATGGCTCAGTTGGTGGAGCGGGCGCCCATGTATAGGGGTTTGCTCTTCGGGTTCGACTCCGACCTTCGGCCCTTTGCTGCGTGCCATTCCCCTCTCTCTCTCTCTCTCCCCTTTCATTTCTTCAGCTGTCCTGTCAATAAAGGCCTAAAAATTCCCAAAAATGTATCTTAAAAAAAAAAAAAAGCCAACCTTTTCACAGCCAGCTCCGCTGCTGTCCACAACATTTCAAGGAGTCATTCTTGAATTTATTCTGTTTTTTTGTTTTGTTTTTTTAGCAGAATAGCATGTGTCATTGAAAAGAAAATGCTGTAATTACATGTCTGCCTGCCAGAATATAAAAAAACAGCTCATTTGATTTAGTTTCTCGCTTGCTACATCTACAAACTGCTAACCAAAGGTCACAGTTAACACCAAGCATTATGTAGACAACGAGAGAGAGAGAGAGAGAGAGAGAGAGAGAGAGAAAGAAGAAGTGAATAAGAAATGCACGGAGGTTTCTTGTTCTTAATATGCAAGCTGCTGAATATTCATGAGGCTCAAAAACACATCCAATTAACTTTATGAATTATTAATATTCATGATAAAAGCCTATGCATATGCATTTGCTCTTTTATTGTTGGCCTAAGTGCCACTGAGCACCGGTGTGTGATGGACTCAAGATCTTTGTGCGTATGTGAGTGAGGGGAGAGGTGTGGGGGGGGTGAGCGGGGCTTTATTTGTCTGCCTGCATGTTTACAATTCTGTTTCTTCGTAGCGACTATCTCCCGCTTCCGTTTGCTTGTCTGTAGATCTCTAACAAACATCTGCATAACAAGGTGTCAGTACTAGAGGAGTAGTGGAACAGAGCAGTGGCTCCGAGGAACATGAGCAGGAGGGGTGGAAGAGACGAAGAGTGCCGGAACTACACATCGACCCTCCGTTTGTCCTCGGGTCAAATTTGACCCATTTTCAAAAATAGTTTGGATATCAGAAATATGGGGTTCTTTTTCAACCATATTATCAAAAAGAAATAAAGTAGATGGTTCCATACAATGCGCTTCACAAGTAAAATAAATGACCAGTCCACTAATTTCATTGAACGTGGGTGTTTTGTAAAGGCCCTGACCCACCAACCCGATAATAGCCTATACGAATGAATGGGAATTGCAAAAATGCATTTTTCGCCGCACGTCTGACGGGCGAAGCAGTCAGGGTGAATGCAGGGTTTATTTTATGAACTCATGAAACGGATGTGCGTCCACACTTGCGTTTTCTGGTCATTTTTGCAAAGACTTCCACACTAAAACCCCTAATCAATGGTAAAAACCGACTATATTCTCTCCACTTCTGCTTTCGGTGATCACCTATACTGCGTTTTAATACAGACAAACTCGCAATGTAGTTGTTAGCGTTGAGATATTTTGTCTATTTCTGTCGTGTAATAATCTGAATGAGCAGAAAATTGAGATTTGATCGCGGGTCATAAATGCTACCTGTTAATCAGGCACCGCTGCACCGCAGAATCAACAGTATTGGTGATCACCTATTTGGAGATTTAAAATAAGAGATCACAGACTGGGTCAGAGCTGTCCTCTGAAATTCACACATCCCCCTTACCAGCCTGATGATTATAATGTCAAAACCTAACATCGGTTGGCTTTGCAGCTCGTGATCACATAAATACTTGCAATTGTCGGACCACGTCACATATTATGAGAACTGACTTCCAACGATAACTGTTTGGTCATAAAAGGCAGGGATCCCCGACTACAGCGAGGACTAGGCTTTCCTCCTTCCTTTTTTTTTTTTTTTTTTTTTTTTTTTTTTGGGGCGGTTTCTACTAATTTTGTCAAGTAAAGAGCTCCAGGGGATTGCGTCGACAGAAACCATCAGCCAAAACTACAGAGCAAGCCTTTAGTGTTGCCGTAGGACCGAAATGGTAATAAAAACATATTTTCAAATTAAGCCGGCTGAGCATTGACGTATTCTGGGTTTGAGGAAAGGGAAACAAAGAGAGAGAGCGAGAGAGTGCTAGAAGGACAGGAGACAAGTGAGGAGCGATTGAATGATAATATTAGATGGACACTGACTGAGAGAGAGAGAGAGAGCAGGAGCGTGAGGTATCAGACGAGAGAGGGATAGATGGACAGAGACGGAGAGTGTGTGATTGAGAGAGCGATAACGAATAAGCCATCTTGTCCAAACAGGCCTGTTTCTATCTCACCTACGTGCGCACACACTCGCTCTAATTGCCTAACCCAATCACGCGAAGTAAACAAGGCGCTTGAGAGGCGGACAGCGGCCACTCACATGCACACACCGCACATGTGTCATCAAAGTGTTACTGTGGCAACGCCGCTTTTATCTGATCCGGGGTCAGCTCTTATTTACATCACCAACAGCTCTATGTGATAGAGACAGACTCACTCTCTCAGTGCAGCGCACATGCAGGGAGAGGAAAGGGGAGGGTATGGTGTGGGAAATGAACATTTAGACTGTAGATTTAAGATGACTTCATGTGTTGAGTTTGACAAAGTGTACGGTTTGTTACAAATGTATTAACAGTCAACCGAGAGGCAAAGGTCTCAGAGGATCATGTTTTTTTCTGACAAATGGTTGGGATTAGAGATGTTCCGATACTGCCTAAAACGCTGGTATCGATATCGGGAAGTACTGGAGTTTATGCACCGATCCGATACCACGTAATAAAGCCCTAAAGAAAATCTACGTTAAAGTAGTTTATTTATGTTCTTTTTCCGTTCTAACCGACTGTCAAACTGGAGAATAAAAGAAAGTTGTACGACATTCATTGTTTGTGTTTGTTCGTGTTTTACAAAGAGTTTAACCTGAGCCAGACAGACAACAAAAATAGAAATAATATCACATCCATACGGGGATAGTAGTATACAGCTGTTATGTCATATCACATCCATACAGGGATAGTAGTATACAGTTGTAACATAATAAAATATATGACCCACTGGTATCGGATCGGTACTCGGTATCGGCCGATACGCAAGTTCAAGTATCGGAATCGGTATCGGGAAGCAAAAAATGGTATCTGACCATCTCTAGTTAGGATAGAACACCAGGGTGGGCAGTGGTCACACATCCAAGGGTATTGTGAAATACATTAACGCGAGTTGTGATATCAGGAAGTGTTATGTTGTAAAACGCATGACTCAGTCAGTCTCTGTCATGAGGACAGCAACTGTTGTCCTTTTGGTGACTTGAAGATACTGGATTGTAGGGCTGCCCGATATGAGGGAAATATCTAATTGAGATTATTTTGGCCGATATTGCAATTGCAATAGGATCCACTGTATTGGAGGGAATGATCATTTTTGTATCATTTAAAAAAACATCTTTTTAATTATTATATATGGGATTTTTGCGAGGATCTGTAACAAACAAAAAACTCTTTAATCTGTAGGATATGAGTTGTAGGCTGGGATGTCTCTGAACACAACAATACTTAATCCAGACTGGTTTGACACATATTTTGCCTGTAACAAATATTGCGCCTCCATTTTCTTCGTCTTCGCCCTCCTATGTACGTACTTCCGCGCAATTTTTATTTTCTTTCAGTACTCCGTCTGGGTTTGCGGTACGTTCTTGGGTTTTCTCCGGCCAAATCTTTACCGGTCCAATCAGCGAACAGAGGGAGTGGCTGAGAACGACGATTTTGGGACGTTGAGGTCGTGCGCTAGTTTGAGTTGTAGTTCCGTAATGGCGGCAGAGAAAGATGCGAGCGAAGAACAGTCTTTGCTGAGTTTTGTTGGTGGCCATGATGTCGTGGCCCTCCTCCCCACGGGGTTCGGGAAAAGTTTGTTTTTCCAGCTCGCTCCGTTAGTGGTGAAGGAGTTGGCTAAGGCGAACGCTAGCAATGCTAAGCCGATAGTTGTTGTCGTCGCCCCTCTTGTTAGCCTGGTCCTACCAGACAGTACGTAGGAGGGCGCACCCAGGCTAGCGCATGACATAAGTTAGCGATTGGTTATGGCAGATCCAATAGTTTTAAACTTCAACAGAGTACCCGCCTTCAAGGAAGTTAACACTTGTCAATGGAGAGTGGCCAGACTCTCTGTACAAATGAAATGTACCAGAGTCTGGTAGGACCAGTAGTAGTCCATATTGTGATTTCTATGGAACTGTGATTATTGTACAGCCCCGATTGACTGTATATAAGAACAGTTACTCTGAAGAGACGAGGTCTTCTCCCGTGCGCTGGTATTAAAGAATTGAATTCATCACACCACACCATATGTACCTGTATTAAAAGAACAAGGAGAATTTCTTCCACGGTAAATTTCTACTACAAACCAAACACATCACTCACATCTTGTGACGACCCCCTCCAGCCTGATGATGTTCGGGTGGTCAAACTGTCCCATGATGGACGCCTCAGACAGGAAGTCCCTCCTCTGTTTGTCAGAGTATCCCGCCTTCAGGCTCTTGATGGCCACGTAGATCTCCCTCTTTCCCTGAACACGCAGCCGGCCACTGCACACCTCCCCAAACTCTCCTACGCACACACAGACACAGAAAAAGGCAGTAGTAATTTGAATTCAAGTGAATTTATTTCTGCCTTTGGAGTTATTGATATAGTCTACTTCTGTTTTACTGCCAACTCACCAGCTCCAATGACTCTCTCTATGCGAATATTGGAAGCGTCGATCTCTTTGGCAAAGTCCCTGACAGCCTGGTTGGGGTCTTCGTAAGTGTGAGGATGGATATAGGTCCTGCTGCCTGGAAGCTTGACTGCATGAGCGGAAAAGGGGAGAAATAGGAAGAAAAAAAAAAGATGACTGCTAAATGTGCTGAAATATAGTTATATTTATTGTGAAAAGTTAACAGTATTAATAGAGTTTTGATCCCTCTAGGGAAATTGGTTTCCTCCCAGGAGGCTGACATTTCAGAAAAGTGAATGCATGTTGAAATAAGTGCTTGAGCGTGGGTGCTCTGTTACATCGCAAATGGTTACATAATTAAACACATAACTACTTTGTTAGCAATGGTGTTAAAAATGACTCAGAATTTTGACAGGAACCCATAAGGAGCTACGCTTTTGCCAGCAAAAATTAGTGCAAGAAAATTTAAAACAATGTGGTGTAGTTCAGCTGATAGCGCTACAAAGTTGGAGACTTATGTACACTAACTGACTGACTGTGACTTATGATACATTTTGAAGGTGTGCAAACAAAGTATGACTGCTGTATGTTAATAAACGAACAGTAATTGTCAGCATGTTGCCACTTTGGTGTGCTTTTGCTCCTAGAGTGTTCCAACCATTTTAGGATGGTGTGAAGTTGCTTGCATGAACTTAAACTTACATTTAGAAAATAAAATCACTGACTGACAAACAAAAACCAAATACATTTGTATGCGTCATGCTATAATGTTAACTGATTGCAGTGATGATTGTCTGTATATCACATGATAACATATAATAACATATAATCATACAAGCAGTTGCACGCGTGCGTATGCGTTTGTGTCTTTACCTCGGCCGTGTTGGAACTGCATCTTCTCTTCATCAGGGTCCTGCTTGGCTTTGATATATCCACAGTGCCTGGAAAACAAATGCACAGCTGGATTATGATTCTGTATATATGTAGACTTTTTACCACCAGAACAGATAACCAATATAGCTTCATGGCTCGTCTATGAAAGACCAAGATCTTAAGTGTGTGTGTGCAATTCCACACAGGTGTTTGATATATTACATTATACATTATAATCTTTCCAGGAGAATCCTGTGCTGCACTCTGCCTTGCGAGTTGAGTGTATGAACAACTAGAGATTTCCTTTTGTTTCTACAGTACATGCCCACTCCTGTAAATGCCTGGATGAAAAAAACTAAAACAACTGTCTCTTTTTCTCTGCGTTTACCTGTCAATTCTACACTGTGTGTGTGTGTGTGTGTGTGTGTGTGTGTGTGTGTGTGTGTGTGCGTGTGTGTGTGTGTGTGAGCTAGATGTCCCGATAGAGGCGGATCTATTAATGCACTCCTCTATTTACCCATCTATGGACCCCTCTGGCCGTTTACCACTGCCTTCAATATTATCATGCGTCTCTCACACACACACACACACACACACACACACACACACACACACACAAAAACAAACCGCTATTCCCTTTTCCCACCCCACTGTGCCCAAAGGCACACACCCTGCAGCGTGGGTCAGTCCAACGATCAAGACAAAATATTGACAAATTGATCAACTCAATCCTGCCGTCCAGTTATGAGCTGTGTTTGTGTGTGTGTGTGTGTGTGTGTGTGTGTGTGTGTGTGTGTGTGTGTGTGTGTGTGTGTGAGAGTGAGTGAGTGAGTGAGAGTCTGTATGCATGTGTTCTTCTGTCATATAATTGTGTCAGTGTATTTTCTTTCCACTTTGTCGAGCTTCCACCTCAAACGGTGTTTTAACATCCCCTGATCACCCATAACACTGTCGCTGAGATTTACGGATCTTTTAAATTCAGCACAAACATTTTAGGACAAAAAACATAAAAGTTTCATATGACGAGTTACTAAACACAACGTAAATACTACAGCCCTCTCTCCTCTTTTTCCATTTCATCCAGTCCTTCTTGAATGTTATACAGGTAAAGCAACAACCAGTTGGTTATGTCCGTCCATCATGAAGATAAATTGATTTGGGCTAAGAGCCAAGAGTAACTGGGAATCAGCAACTCATGTGATTTAAAGAAGCAGAGTGGAGGAGGGCAGACGGAAAGAAATACCGTAGCAAGCAAAGATTTAATGAAGGAAAAAAAGGGACGAGGAGAAGTTGGATTTAGAAACAAAGAGAGGAGTGGAAAAGAAACGGAGTAAAGCGTAAGGATGAGAGACTAACAGCGACAGAAATGGAGAAAGGTGGGGTCTCGCTAGGCTCAGTAAATCTCAGTCATTTGGTGTTTAATCCTTGTGTTGATTTTACACAGCTGAATGCATGGTATAACCCAGACATCAATAGGCTGTCTTGGGAATACACACACACACACACACACACACACACACACACACACACACACACACACACACACACACACGGGTAGAGACTGGTTGCTGGTATTTGGGGATAAGGGGGGCATAATGTTCTTTGGGCCCCACCTGGTTATCAGCTGGGCTCAAGCCAGTCAAACACCAAGGGACTATCATTACCCCTTGACACACAAACACACACACACGCACGCACACACACAGCGCTTTGGGGCATGTGCTTAGAGCATATGTGGAATGGGGACATGGGTCACACCTCTGCTCCAACTGTGATAATCCTGTGGGGGCGTACACACACACACACACACACACACCACAAACAGACACACGAACACACACGCGTAATCCTGCAAAACCCTCGTTCGAAACACTTCAACATCATTGCTGGATGTGTATCTGTAGTTAGTGTGTGTGTGTCTCTACGGGTGCATGGCTGCGTATGTGTGTGTGTGTGTGTGTGTGTGTGTCTGATGGGAAATGAACACATTTCCATAGTAATTACTGAGCAACTCATTCCTCCTCTTCAGTTAGAAGTGTCATGAATCATTAGCGCTGGAGTCTTAAACATGGCACCAAACCTGACATGGCTGTGGCTTTTGTTTCCCCCCCGACAGCTGTGTCTCTGTGAGGGTTTGAAATACGTATTTTATTTAATACCTTCAACTCAATGCATCTGACCTGTAACTCATCTATGAAAGAGTCTAGAACTGGACTCAGGAGGACAACGTGGAAGCCATTTTCCAATGCCACGGGTATTACAAAGAAACTTATTTGATAGTGGGAACATGTGGCAGGCGGTACAAAAACAACATAACCGAACAAATAGTTGTCATAGGGTAATCACACATTTATATGGATTATTCTCATTTGCAGTTGTTCCAATTAGGCTGCTTGTTCAGCATGTAAACGGTCCACTTTTTGTCAAAAATATTCTCTAAAAAGGCTTTTCCTGATCAATAACCAGCTATCACTCTTTGGAGGAACAGCTTTACACCAACTTATAGCTTTGTGCTGGCTTCAGTTATATTGTAATATACATTATGTTGTATGTTGTATTACTTCTTTGTAAGATATATATAATTCATCCAAGATACATTATAGAACACATGTAGGGAATCAACCCTGATTTCTAAAAAAGGTGAAATGTTTTAAAATGTTACGGTTTTTAAATTTACGTCATTAAAGGAGAAATCCGGCGCAACATGAACCTAGGGGTTAATAACACGTGTACCGAGTCGACGGTTCTCTGGGATTTGTTTTCATGCTAATCGAATGTGACCAGTTTTAGCCTAAACCGCTAACTAGCTTATATTTATTTTTTACTTTACCCGTGCCCCAACGACCAGCGTTATAAGCTAATTAGCAGTTTGCGCTAAAACTGGTCACATTCGATTAGCATGCAAACATATCCCAGAGAACGGTTGAATCGGTACACATGTTATTAATCAGAATTCGTCCTTTAATGACGTACATTTAAAAACAGTAACATTTTAAAACATGTAACCTTTTTTAAAGGGGTTGCTAAAATGTAATGGTTATGTTTAGGGCACTCAAAGCTCTTAGGTTTATGTTGGAGAAAAGGTCAACCCTGACATGCTGTTGATATTTAACCAGTGCCGTTCAACACAAACTGGCCTGATTCAATTAATTAAATTTCATAAAGCATGTCAGATGAGCGTCTGGTGGAGCACAAACTTCTGCTGTAGAAATGTCTTTCTCAAAGAAAGTCAAATCATGCTACCAAAAAATAAAAGAGAGACAGGAGAAGGAGAGAAAACTAAATGAGGGGAAACAATTGGTAACTGACTTCTTTTCAAAGAAAGGTGAGCACAAACTAAAAAACGAAATCCATGGTGCTAAACTGCTTGAATATCTCCGTGACTGTTAAAAACGGACTGAGACAACCCATAAAAAGAGCAGAACATACACTTTCAAATAATAATTTGGTTATACTTGTAATCTGAGGTAAAGGCTAAATAAATAAACTATACTAGCAATGCTGGGGGACTACCGATGAAAATTAGCACATTTACATTGTTTCAATGTTGATTAATGCTCACTGTCCCCTTTCAAAAATAAAGAAATTGAAAAAATGCTGTTTGCATATAACACACCATTGTAATAGCCTAATTTAAAACATGTTTAATTTTAAATTAATAGGCTATAATGTCTATAATTAGCAATATGTTGAGGAACATGGGGGCCCATCAGGACTGCCTATGCATAGGGCCCAGGGTCTGGTGCTACGCCCTTGTGCATTCCCCAGCCTGCCTATGGTCCCCCAGAGGCTAGAAATGGCGATAGGTGTAAACTGAGCCCTGGGTATCCTGCTCTGCCTTTGAGAAAATGAAAGCTCAGATGGGCCGATCTGGAATCTTCTCCTTATGAGGTCATAAGGGGCAAGGATACCTCCCCTTTCTCTGCTTTGCCCGCCCAGGGGTCTCATTTATAAAACTGTGCGTAGGATCATTACTATAAGTGTATGTACGCCCAAAAGCCCAAAATGGCATACGCCAAAAAAAAGTCTGATTTATAAAACCTCTGTAAGCACTGTTCCCTTTATAAATCAGAGATTACCTACAAGTGTGTGTACGTGGCTCAGGCTCTTATCCCGCCCTGTACACGCCCATTTTTAACCATAAATAGTCAATGCAAAGCACCTCGTGAATGCTTATCAGTGTATGAATGACACTGGCAGTTGTTGGACCGAATTATGATGACTGGCAGAGAAAAAGCACAAAACTTCTCAACCGTTCAGGAATTGGCACACAGAAATGGCACATCCTGAGGAAAGCTCATTGTGGGACTAGCTTGTAGTGGCTGTAATTCTGCACCAAGGCTGAATTCGGGCCACTAAGGCCTATATAAAAGAGACTTCAGATACAGTATTAGGGGACCACTAAGGTCTACTGTATGTAAAAGAGACTTCAGATACAGTATTAGGGGACCACTAAAGTCTATATAAAAGAGACTTCAGATACAGTATTAGGGGACCACTGAGGCCTATATAAAACAGACTTCAGATACAGTATTAGGGGACCACTAAGGCCTATATAAAAGAGACTTCAGATACAGTATTAGGGGACCACTAAGGTCTACTGTATGTAAAAGAGACTTCAGATACAGTATTAGGGGACCACTAAAGTCTATATAAAAGAGACTTCAGATACAGTATTAGGGGACCACTAAGGTCTATATAAAAGAGACTTCAGATACAGTATTAGGGGACCACTAAGGTCTATATAAAAAAGACTTTAGATACAGTATTAGGGGACCACTAAGGCCTATATAAAAGAGACTTCAGATACAGTATTAGGGGACCACTGAGGTCTATATAAAAGAGACTTCAGATACAGTATTAGGGGACCACTAAGGTCTATATAAAAGAGACTTCAAATACAGTATTAGGGGACCACTAAGGTCTACATTATATAAAAGAGACTTCAGATACAGTATTAGGGGAACACTAAGGTTTATATAAAAGAGACTTCAGATACAGTATTAGGGGACCACTAAGGCCTATATAAAAGAGACTTCAGATACAGTATTAGGGGACCACTAAGGTCTACTGTATATAAAAGAGACTTCAGATACAGTATTAGGGGACCACTAAGGTCTACTGTATGTAAAAGAGACTTCAGATACAGTATTAGGGGACCACTAAGGTTTATATAAAAGAGACTTCAGATACAGTATTAGGGGAACACTAAGGTCTATATAAAAGAGACTTCAGATACAGTATTAGGGGACCACTAAGGTCTATATAAAAGAGACTTCAGTTACAGTATTAGGGGACCACTAAGGTCTATATAAAAAAGACTTTAGATACAGTATTAGGGGACCACTGAGGCCTATATAAAAGAGACTTCAGATTCAGTATTAGGGGACCACTGAGGTCTATATAAAAGAGACTTCAGATACAGTATTAGGGGACCACTAAGGTCTACTGTATATAAAAGAGACTTCAGATACAGTATTAGGGGACCACTAAGGTCTATATAAAAGAGACTTCAGATACAGTATTAGGGGACCACTAAGGTCTATATAAAAGAGACTTCAGATACAGTATTAGGGGACCACTAAGGTCTATATAAAAGAGACTTCAGATACAGTATTAGGGGACCACTAAGGCCTATATAAAAGAGACTTCAGATACAGTATTAGGGGACCACTAAGGTCTACTGTATATAAAAGAGACTTCAGATACAGTATTAGGGGACCACTAAGGTCTATATAAAAGAGACTTCAGATACAGTATTAGGAGACCACTGAGGGCTATATAAAACAGACTTCAGATACAGTATTAGGGGACCACTAAGGTCTATATAAAAGAGACTTCAGATACAGTATTAGGGGACCACTAAGGTCTATATAAAAGAGACTTCAGATACAGTATTAGGGGACCACTAAGGTCTACTGTATATAAAAGAGACTTCAGATACAGTATTAGGGGACCACTAAGGTCTATATAAAAGAGACTTCAGATACAGTATTAGGGGACCACTAAGGTCTATATAAAAGAGACTTCAGATACAGTATTAGGGGACCACTAAGGTCTATATAAAAGCATCCAAAGAGCACCATGTCATAGGACCTTTAAGTTCACAATACATTTCCTTTTTAAAATCTTTATTCATGTGTGGCTCCTGTTCTTTGTCATTTACTCCAGGCTAGTTTGTTAACCTAAGCCTAACAACATGTAAGATACTCTGGTATCAAAGTCCTGTGCTTTGTAAACCAACTGTACAGGAATGTCTCTTCCTGGATTGGGCAAAAAAAAAAACGCTGTCAGTGCTTGTAATCCAGGCAACAACTTGCAACTTGTTCCCTCCACAACGAATTTAGCAAAGCAAGTTAGAAGTAGGCCCTAAATGCAGCGGTAAGCATATTCTGCAGTTGCTTGTTGTGTATATTTGCCCAAAATGGCTTTGATGTGGCAACTGCAGAAATGACTACGGTCACCACATTAGCCTTGTTGTGCGGCTAGTCGTCTGCTTTTCGTTTAGACGCCACAGGTTTTTACTTTACACTGTGAGCGTTCATAGCCTCTTGAGCCGGATTAGACTTTGTAATGAGATAGTCCTCCTCACGTCGCCACTGGCTGCTTCTTTACTCTGCCGTGTAAAGTTAGCACTCTGTCTGTCACTGTGGGAGGAATCATTGTTCCATTTAGCTGCCATCTAATTGCACTGTACTGTTTCATGCAGTAAACGCACAACCCCGCACACACAGCTGCATATTCCTGCAGGTTTAGAGTACACACACCTGCGCCAATCACGCAAAAACACACACTTTAATGGACTGCGATATCACTATCGCACCGGGGCTCTCACCTTTCTCTCTGCCTCTCTCTGTTCCACTTCAGTGAGGACAACAGGCTATCCCTGTCCTCCAAAGCCACACACTCCACATTTGCATATCAATTTACTTTTTAATATAATACTCTGTCACTCGAGACCCATTTGTCATTCTGCTAGCAAGCTCCCACCTTCATAGAACTCCATCCATAAATTATCGCCGCCGTAGCCCAACCCCCGTTTTCTACTCCCTTCCTGCCCTTTATCTCTCTAGGGTGTTCTTTTTAATTCTTCCTTTAAATAAAAACATCCCCCTTTCCAATAGCCCACATATCCTTTTTTTCCTTCCTCTTGTTTCCACCTGTTTATCCTCCCCTCAACAGGCCCTGTCCTCCGCTCTCTTTTTCTTTGTGCTGTTTATTTTTTTTATTTATATACGTATATATAGAAATAGTGGACACTCTGAAATAGAGGTGGAGAGGGAGATGGAGAGAGTGCTGACAGGCAAGAACGCACAATGGGGGTCCAAGCCTGCATACCAACTAACAAGCAATCAGATGGAGGGGAAGAGCGAGGAGAGACGGGGAGGCAGCCATAGAGGAACAGAAAGAGGTTTGAGGCAGTGTGTGTGTGTGTGTGTGTGTGTGTGTGTGTGTGTGTGTGTGTGTGTGTGTTCTTCTACTACAACAGGAGCTGAAGATAAAAAAGGGAGAGCGAAAAGACATTATGAGGAGAAAACAAAGAGTGCCAAATAGAAATGGAGAGAGTAAAAAGGGAAGCAGGAGATCTCGAATCTTACAACAGGGATGCTGGCTGCATGTGCAGGAGAGAAGATGACTGAAACAAGGCGAGGGATGGAGACTAAATATTGGCTGCATGGGTCGAAGATTAAGAAGGACAGAGCAGCACTATCGGCACGTAGCTCCCTGTGGAGGAGAGTAAGAGAAAGGATACTCGCGCGTGACACCGGGCCACGGGCCTCTGCGGGCGCCGCTCGTGCTACGAGCACGCACAGAGACGTTTATGCTTTATGCTTATTCTTGTGCTAAATGTTGCACACTTGCCTTTTTAACGCCGAGTCAAAACACACACGTTTCACTGCACACATTGTGTGAGCATGCGGCAAATACAAGCTTTTCAATCTTGAGACCTTGAGACCTAAAGATAGATGCAGTTGTCTGGTAGCAAGTCAAAGGTGGTCCATGTTGTGTATTAAAAAACACATCGTGAATCAGCCGGATTTTGAAAAAACCTTTTAAAAACATGATATAATGTGCGACAAAGCGAGCCGTGTACTTGTTCTGATACTGTCACTAGCATGCCAAGTCTTCATTTATTGGTCTATTTAGCCTCAAGCTCTGTTGCTGCTCCCATTTCCCCCCTCAGTCTAACTCCAGGCTATAAGGAGATCATGATGATTAAAGTTCTCTCGTGAAAAGTGTCTGCTGTCTAGAGCTGGGTACCAATCTTCGATACTTTTTAGGCACCGACCCAATTGCCTACATATTATCGAGTATCTAAAAAAATGCCTCGTCATTCAATATCAAATTTCAAAACACAAGGACTGCAAAGAAAACTCTGGCACGCTGTCTAACTTGCAAAAAAAAATATAAAGTTTAATAGAAGGCAACGTTTCGCTACTAGACCATCTTCAGGCAAAATGTTGCACAGTGCGAGTGGGAGTTTTCTTTGCAACTCCTGTCTCACGTTGTAGATGTGTGAAGTATTTTTTTTCTGTAAAACATACGGACTTAAACTCATCAATGTCAGTGAGCCAATAAGCATGCAGCATGCTTGTACCAGGATCTAATAATGCTTGTGATTGGCTGTCTACATGTTGTAGAGTCATGCAGGAAAAACACTACGTGCACAAAGACAGATCTCACGTGTGTGTGTGTGTGTGTGTGTGTGTGTGTGTGTGTGTGTGTTATTTTGAGAGGCTTGACTACACTGTGTGTCACATAGTTGACATCGTTTTTTTTTAACCGTAATGTAAAACAATTGTACCATGTTGTTATTTATTTCTGTTACAATGGATTTTGTAAAATTGGTATTTGAAAAAAGTAGCGCTCGGGAACTGATCTCAAATTCCAGTTATCAGTACCGGTATCGGTTCCAAACGGCGATACCCAGCCCTACTGCTGAGCCACTAGAGTCCATATCTGAATCAGAGGGGGAAAGAAAGAAAAAAAAGAAAGAGGATAAGTATGGAGGTGTGAAGCACAGAAATGGAGAAAGGACAAAATGTAGGGAAATAGAGAGAACCTGGTGACAGAGAAGAAGAGGAATGCAAAGAAGAGATCAAACGAGGGGAAACCTTGGCAGGACAGGATAAAAGGTGATGGACTACAGGCTGCAGAGACGAGGTAAATATGGATGGTGGAGCCACCTTGAAACAAAGTGGGACAAAAGAGACAAAGACAAACCCAGGTTGTGTGCGGACGACGATGTCTTGCTGACAGAAGGAGAGACGGCAGATAAGAGAGACTTGTTTGTCTTCATGCGATGAATAACCTTGGTGTTTGCGAGCTAATAAAGTGTGCGTAGTTCAGAGCTGCGTGGTGTCGCCCAGTTTGTTTTATATGACTGGCCACCTTTTTATAGGATTAGAGGCCGGCTGCCGGCTCGGAGACGGGAGGAGAAATTGATACCCTCCGAGACAAGGAAGAGTCAGAGGGGATCATTCGCACAGAAAAATAATATGTTTCCTCTCCTCTCCTCTCATCTTTTTATTTCCTGTCCCTCCGCATTATTTTCCCCCTGCTAATCAGAATGACTCGAAAAATGAAATCAGTAAATCATTAGTCACCCCTCCGGCATGACACACACGCACGCACGCACGCACGCACGCACGCACACCCTGCTGTGGGTATCTGCTCTAATCATTACTCATGATAATGGTGATTCCATTTAATATCAAGCTATTAAATAAAAAATAAAAAAAATTACTGGGAATTAAATCAATATTTTAAATTCACTCTCATTATTTCACAGCAAAATTACGCTTCACTCACCGACCCGAAAAAAATAAAACAAACACGTTCACTGCTCAGGCGCTGATAAACTCTGAGTTTCATAAAAGATTATTGTGGCTAATTAAGAGTCAAAACAGCATAAAAAAAACAAACTCTCAGGAACACAAGCGAGTAGGATTTCTTCTTCTTCTCTCTCTCTCTCTCTCTCTCTCTCTCTCCAACTCTCTCTACATCTCTCTCTCCATCTCGGACGTGTCTGGCAGCGGCTCAGCACTCTCTGACCACAGTGTAAAAAGATTTACTCAGCTCGGGCCAATTATTAGGAAGGGAAAATGATTAGCTGAAGACTTACGAGTGATAAATCTGTCCATGTTTCATTAACAACCTGTTTGGAAACATTTCATTTAGCTCCTGCTCATTAAAGAGAGTGGTAATGGAAGGAAAGGGAAAGGAAAGGGAAAAAGGAAAGGAAATGAAGGGGGAGCAGTGAGGTCGGGCGCAGATCTGCGGTAATTGGCGTAATGTAGCAGACCTTTTTTTTTTTTTTTTTTTTTTTTTTTTTTTACAACCTGGGGAAAAGGTCAAGTAAGAGAGGAGGGAGAGCGTGGGAGAGACGACGCAGACGAGCATGTCACCTGTACCATTAGGTGAAGTGTATCTTTACATTCGCTAACAGATCAGTGTGAAACTAATTCCCTTAATGATGTTGCTACGCCGATTCAACTTGATTAGGTCACGATTGTAATATGTAAGCTTGTGTGTGTGTGTGTGTGTGTGTGTGTGTGTGGAACCGACAAATTTATTAAAACGCGCTATAAACTTTAAAGACCCCTACCGAAAACAGTTTTTTATTTTGTTTTTTTTATTTTATTCTGATGTTTATAGGACATTTGATCAATCCCACGGCAACATCTGTTCATTTGCATAAAGCCCGTGTGAAGGAGTTTTGCACCTGCGGCAGCTCCAGCTTCTGTTATTGCACTGTTTGCACGCTTCTATGTAGGCATTCTGCAGACAACGCTGTATTCAGCTACACCCCACAGCTCTGCCGCGTTCGTTGAAAGCACCAGCATCCGAGCAACACGTGCACATCTCTCTAATAACACACACACACACACACACACGCACACATGCATCCTCATAGCACACATGCACACATTCACACATTTTGTTTCAGATACACAGAATCGCCCAGGCTGCCAAATCATTATTAGCGCTATTATCAAGCAAACAGATCAACACCACCCACAGGGAAGGGAATGCATTGGCTGCTTTCACCTCCACTAAATTCACCACAAGTACCATTCGGCGAACATGGGGCTATTATTTTTGTGCCTTTTATTCCTGTTTATTTGAAATTTTTACTTTGTGGGAAACATTTATTTTTATTCTTTCTCACATCTGGGATTTAAAAAAAAAACAACAAATCACCGATTGTAGTCTTTTGGTGTTACACACACACACACACACACACACACACACTCAATTTGTGTTCTTCAGTTTCTCACAAGTCTCTTTCTCGCGTTACCTCTTAACTCCACTCTCTCCTCTCTCAACAGCATGTTTTCATCAGTGCTGCTGTATGTTTTCTTTTAACCTTCCCCCTCCTCTTTTGTCTCATCAAGTTTTTAAGAATAACCCAGGGCTGCTACGACAGATGCTGCAGAGGTAAAAGAGCTTACGCACACAAACACGCACATCCGCAGAACACGCTGTTGTGCTCAAAAGGTGTAGAGGCCGTTAACGCTCTCTATTAGCAAGACCCTAGAAGTCTGTCTGCAACGCTATAATGACATCACACTTTCCTCTGTGGCTTTCGCTCTCTGTTATTCCAAACTCTTCTCAGAAAAAGGACGTGTTTCTCCCTCTAGTAAATCTAGCCTTGGACGATCTACCTGTGTAAAGTTCTGTCTACCTTTTGTCGTGGATGAAAAAGAAATCTTGCTTTAGTAAATTACTGTACATCCCGACATTTTCTTTTAACAGATTGCCTTTGACTCCCCTGCTGAATATCTCCAGCTCTGACAACAGATGCACTCAATAAAGGCAGACATTGAGACATATAGCAGATAGATGAGAAGGCTTAGGAAAAAAACCCGACAAAACAGGCATCATATTGCCCACATGGAACAACTTCACACTGACTTCTCACTTCTCGGGAATCTGGCGTACCACCAAAGCCCGCAGCTATTCAGAAAAGAAGATGGCTGCGTGGCTGGAGAGTTATTGGACTGCCGACAAAACAGAGGCGCGCACACGCTCACGGACGCACACATGCTGGAAGGCAGGAGCTGTAACACGTTTAACAAGGAGTGAGAGAAAGTGAGGACCGAAGGGGGGGGGACGCGTTTTGAGTGAAAGGCCATCTGCTGAGTCCACGGTGACGCTCGCACCTCCCAGCATGCCAGCCAAAGCACCCCCCCCCAAACCCCGGAGGACAAAAAGCCCCGACTTCACACAAAAACAAAACACTCGCACACGTATACTCGCAGGGCAATAATGGCACGCAGCACACAGCAATAACTGGTGTCATTTGTCAGAGCCGTGCTGCGACTGAGGAGCTTTCGATGTTTTTTCATGTTTTCCCTCCTGCGGTAACAATAGCATAACAGCACTTTATTAAACGAGAACAGGACAGAACAGAATGGCCTGCAAATCAGCTCGTTTATGAGGCATAGCTGTGCAGTACCCTGCCAGCAAAGGCTGTGGGGACTGTGTGTGTGTGTGTGTGACTGACTGACTGACTGACTTACTGTATGGACATTCATTGTTATTTTATAGTTCGGCGATAAAATTCTCTCTATCAGAGTGTTGAAAATGTGGCCAGGATTGTGGATTCATAGGTGAACTAGGTGTAAAAGGAGAACAAAAGGCTCTCCAGCACTCGTATCTAGTCCAGTGATTATTGGGGAAATGATTTAAACAGGTGACATTTAGGGAGGGAAAAGGGCCTTACAAAGGCCTCATGGGAAATAATTTCAACCCTGGCTGACTCTCTGTGTCAATTTCAATTCCAATTTAATCATCGTCCACGTTGAACTGGTCTCGGCAAATACATCAGATTCCCGATACTTTACGGAGAGCGGGTTTCATCCAAATGCAAATTTCAAGAAGCAACAGGAAATGAAAGCCAGAGAGCCCAAAAATGAGGTGAAATGAAGGGAACAGAAGGAGCGGAGAGAGTGAAAAGGGAGAGGAATGGACTGATTGACAGATAAGATGGAAGCTTTGATAGGCGACAAGAGGGAAGGAAAGGGGAGAAGGGAGAAGACCGATCCTTGTTTTTGTTTTTTTTTCGATTTCTCCGTTTCGCCAAAAGCTGAACGGTGACACTCCTATTGCACCTAATGGTGCAATCGCCCACCCGTCATCCCTCCTACCCCTCCTCCTCTCTCAAACACACGTGTAATCTACCTTTTCATCTTCTGCTCCTTGCATCTCTCCCGTTCTTCGTGTTGTGCCTCTGGCCCTCCTCCTCCCTCCATCAATCTCCCTTTTCTCTCAATCTCACTCAAGCCTCCTCTTCTTTCTCTCTTCTATCTTTCACACACCATCTCAAAATGTAGCTCTCTAGTGGCGCAAACATGCTTCAGATAAATTCCCCCTCCTTGTCTCTCCTCCACTTAGCTTCTGTCCATCTCCCCCCCCCTTCTCTCTCTCTCTATACCTCTCTCCTGCTCTTGTCTTTCTAGTGATGTAGCTTTGATCCTCGCCTTATTCCCCAGCTCCAAACACACTCCACCTATGCACACGTGCACACACATTTTGACAGATGTACAGATGTTGTTTAAGACAGCGCAGTAATCAACAATACGTCCTCGCAAGCGTCCCCACCTCCAAATGGAAGAAAGATAGATAGAGACGGAGTGAGGGCAAGAGGAAGAGAGAGAGAGAGGCCTGAAATTGATGGCAGTGCATCGACCCTTCTGTAAAACCTAGTTAACACCTCCCCAGCCTGTGAAACCTCATTAGTTGAGTGTTACGGTGTGTTTGTGTCATCGTGTGTGTTCAAAGCACACTGTGTTTAACAGGTTGTTATGATTCTTACATGCACGACCTCATAATTCCCCTCTGATTAAAAAAATGTTGATGTGTCTCCATTCGTGTGCCGTGTGTGTGTGTGTGTGTGTGTGTGTGTGTGTGTGTGTGTGTGTGTGTGACAGTCTCCACTGATTACATCCCTCCTAGTCAATAGTGAATAGAGCACTCAGCCTGATAAGCAATCACCTGAATCAATACTAATGTTTTTAGTGTGTGTACATTAGTGTGTGCAGGTTTGTGTGTGTGTGTGCGTGTGCGTGTGTGTGTGTGTGTGTGCGCAATTCTTTAACATGTAGCTAATCTAGGCGGAGCTCATAGAGGATAAACATTTAGTTACAGGCACGGTAAATCACATATGCTGTCATCCCTTTCTCTCCTCTCCTCTCCTCTCCTCTCCTCTCCTCTCCTGCCAATGTCCCTTTCTTCTCTGTCCAAAGAGCCCTCTCCTAACTCCGATGCTTTAATCTTTCTCGCCTCTCACCAATCGGCATTCTTTTATTGTCCTTCCTCCCTCTCATCTCCTTCTCCTCTTTGGCCTTCTTTGAGACAGAGCATTCACTGCAGCCCTACCTTCAAAGAGAGTGATCAAGCATGCTCTTCACATACAGAATAACACAGCCTTTAGTTCAGGCTTTGGCAGCAGTAGAAATGTCAAAGTTGGAGGCCCTGCTTTCGGCACACCCACGTGTAATCCATCAGAGAGAGGCAGAGAGATATTAAGTGAGACCAAGTGGGAGATTCAGCTTAACCCTCATGTCTACATGAATGCACATGTACATTTCCAGATTGGCCCTCTGCATATGACTAGTGACAGATGTGCTTTGCGCATGCACAGGCTATTGTTTTCCTATGGAGGTAGCGAACACTACCTTAGACATTGCACTCAAAGTTTAGTCAGCTTCAACTTTCTTTGTTGGTGACCCTGTAATGTGCCACCAATGAGATTACAGCTGTCAGGGGTGTAACCTGAAAGCGACCCATGAGGTGTTTGCCAAGTGTAGAACTGTATGTAATGTACTGTTTAACACCAAAGAAATAAGGCTGGAGATACTCTGTATTCTTGCTGTTGTCAGCATATCCACTTGACTGTCTGCGACCTCCAAGCCCATTGGTTCCTACTGATGATGTCAATCTTTAAAAATACGGACCACGAATACATACTTTCAGTTTTAGGAAATGTTGGGGACTAATTTCAAATGTGGATTTGATGCCCAGCGGAGTATTTCCAGCAGCAGGACAGAGTTAACTTTAAAAATAAAAATACAGTGCCCATGTTCATTGTAACAAAAGAATATTTCCGCCAGTGCAAAGATGTGGCTCTTTTATGTGTTGTTCAAGAGTTTTTGGACCACAATAGATGTCTATGTAACAGAGGAATAAGATATATCGTTTAGTTCAGGGGTGTCAAACATCAGAATTGACTTCATGACCTTATTGTTATTAAGTACATACAACCAAATTAAAAGTGCTACTCTATGGTGCAAACATAAAAACACACATTGAACTAAGACCATAGAGCAGAGAATGTGAAGATGGTTAAAAGGATTAAAACTAGAGTAAATAGTAAAATAGTACAATAATGTACTTGTATTGCACATTACTTAAAGTGCAGGTGCGTAGCAGCATGAGTGGGTGACAGTGCTTATTGCTTTTTCTTATTTAATGAGCAAATTGCTTGTGGGAAAGTTGCAGTGAAGTCATTACTTCCAATTGCTCAATAGAAATGCACTGCTGTTCTTATTTGTCAACTGGGGGCTGCCCAATCCTGATTAAGAGTAGCAGGCTCTTCGCTAGATACGGTATTCTACCGTAGATCCTATGTGCTGATGTACAGGCAACGTGACACAACACTGTCAAGCGTAGGCTACTGTTCATGCAGAAGCCACTGGTGGAATATGGAGAAAAGTGCACACAGAGGCTCGGGTTTTCCAAGAAAGAGGGACTAGTTCCTATTTGTTTATAGAGCTAAATGGGAAGCCAGCGTGCTTGGTGTGCTCAGCGCACCTGTTAGTGCTCAAGGACTATAATAATATAATATGCTTCACCACTATTTAGACTCATGTCAAAGCTTTCCCACTTGAGATCAAATTGGGCTGTATGAGTTTGACACCTATGATTTAGTTAGTCAGATCAATATGATGTTTTTGGACTTTTCATGGGATATCTTGATAATAAGAAAAATATGGAATATTACCAGACTTATCCTTCTGTATTTCAGATGTCAAATACATAATTCAAAAACAACCTTGTTCAGGGTCTTTGTTTGATTTTTGAAATTTCCCGGTGCTCCCTGACTGCCTGCCACATGTTTGGTACACGTACCTATGCAACTTTCCCCGTACCCTGTTCTCTCGTACAGTACACGCCGATCATGTGTAGAGAACCTAAGTGTGTCTTTATTATTTTTGACCCTACCTTCCGCTGACAACAAAGCAAGTCACCAGGAAGATGAGGAGAACGATTCCCCCGGCGATGGACACAGCCAGAATGGTGGACTGGTTAGGGTCCCCGATAGCAAAGACATCTACATAGATAGGAGAGACAAAGGGAGCACAGTGGGTTAATAAACAAAAGCGTAAAGGAGGATGGAAAGAAGCCGAGGAGGTTTCCTGCAGGAGAAAAGTGAGGGGCGAAAAAGATGAAGGGAGGCTGAGAGTAAAAAAAAGACAGCAAGGTGAGTGTGGCGCGGAGGGGAGGGAGAGAGAATGAAATATGTTAGCATTAGAAAAGGAGATAAAAGACAGAGGTTGAAGGAGTGGGGGAAAAGAGAGAGTAAAAGAGAGTGAGGGAGGTGGATGGAATAGTAAGTAAGGTCCTTGATGAAAAGCGCTCTCCCTCTCTGCATCGCCTATGAGGGTATGAGAGTGGACGTGAAAGCCATTCCCATTCGACCGCGCTGTCCAAATGGATATGTTAACATTGCACATAACAAGGCTACCGCCGAGAACTTTCTGCAAAGATGCATTGATTTTTACGCCACACCAATCGAGCCATTACTCAAAACTAATACCCCATTTATCTGGCTTAGTTAAGCATGAGCATGTATGTGTGTGTATGAGATACGTATTTAAGAGTGTGTGTGTGTGTGTGTGTGTGTGTGTGTGTGTGTGTGTGTGTAAGAGGCAAATGAATGCCACAGCAAAGCATTGATCTCCTGTTAGATTTACAGGCGCACACAGCCTTCTTTAACAGTCAATAGAATTGATCTTATTAGATAACGTTGATATGATTGTTAGCGGGTCAGCTGAATGTGGCAGATCCTGTATTTTACGGCACTGAATTTGACTATGAACCTGTGTGTGTGTGTGTGTGTGTGTGTGTGTGTTTGTGTGTGTGTCCTGAGCTCCATTCCATACGTTGCAGCACAGTGACATTCCAGACATTTGTTGCAAGACAGGAATAGAGACCCCGCTTTGAATTACTTTTATTGATTATTGAATGATTAGGAAGGTAATGTGTGCCCGTTGTATGCCACGCAGACAGTCTTTAGCGCAGTGCTGTACATTAACTGATTTATCCCCCCTCGGCCTGCCTGCCTGTCTGGGAATCAATGTTCACTTTGAAGAGCACATTATGGGGCCTCTAAAGCAGAAAATCCTAGAGCACATAATGAAGCGATAATGAAAGTGGATGACAGCAAACAAAGGAGAGAAGGACGAGTGACAGAGAGATGGAAAACATGCCGACAGAGATACGGCGTAGCCCCAATGACCTCAAACCCAGCATAGATTTCTCTTTTGTGTCTCCTCCTCTTCTTTCCCAAAGTCTACGTACATTTTCTAAATTTAAGTTTGCCAGTTTATTTGAAGCAGAAAAGGAAAAATAACCAGAACATGTATGACAAAATAATTGTAGTTGGGTGGGTGGGTGGGGGGAATAAAACCACTCCGGAGAAAAAAAAGGTGTCAGATGTCCAGTCAAGTCTAAATTCATTCATGAGGAGGTTTTCACTATCTGTCTTTTCAGGACATGGTTGATATCATGATTTCTGCCAGTTGCAAACTTCTTCTACCCTTTTTTAAATTTTTGCTCCAGTCGTCGGTGTGAATCGAATCCTCCCAATCCGGGAAAGCAAGTTCACAGATGACTTTTTCCTTTATCGTGAAATTGGGTTGTCTCCTTTTGTACCTGCTACGTATTCTAGGATACTTTCAAGCCAGTAGATCACGACCTGTGAAGCTGCCGAGGTAGAACGGAGGCAGCCATTCAGATGAAAAGTGGGCTATTTTATAACCATCAGGTGGATTGATTTAAACTCCAGCGGGGAGGATTTAGACTCTTACAGTACTGCAAAGTGATATAATATGCTTGCACTCTTTGCTCTGCAGTTCATCTTAGTGCTTCTAGTTCACCTGCACCATTCACCTCTGATCGTGCTATGCTAACACTGCGTACTGTCTTTTATAGAAATTGGCATGCAACTGTTTTTAGCGCACTGCCTGCTTTTCCAAATTTCAGCTCAAAACCACAGGGACACAATATAGGGAAACAAATAAAATAAAAGGAACACTGATACTACTCATTTATTAAGGGTGAATGTAAATTATTCATCCCTTCTATTTATACCTTCGTGGCTGGTTTCCAATTCGATCTCTCCCCCGTAGCTCCCGTAGCCCCCATCGGTTCGAGCCCTAACCCTGAACACATAGGTGGTCCCTGGCTTCAGCCCGTCCACTGTCATCATGTTGGAGCGAGTCTTCAACACTGTGTAGTTCTGCTCCCGCTGGTTCTGAAGTGGAGGAAAGGGCAAGAGGAGATCATTTAATACTAAATCCAGTGGATAATATTAAGATTCTGAGAATAATGTCACTGTGGAATGGCTGAAATTATAGACATACTCTGAAGGGATTGTGTAAAGAGCAATGGACTGTGGTATCTAGAGAGGCAGAAAAAAAAAAGCCCAGGAAAGTCTGAAAATAATAGAAACCTCAAATTGTTTAATTTAAATGTCGACAGGGGCCACGCACACCTCACTAAGTTTTCATTTCTTCATCAATGGACCATTTGGTTGCATTTGTACACGAGCATCTGTCAAGTCCCAAATCTTTTCCTCTGTACACTTGGGGGCAATACGTGGTTACTCAAGTCCCGCTTCGCTTTGTTCCTCGACTAACCTGTAGCTGTGTGTGTGTGTGTGTGTGTGTGTGTGTGTGTGTGTGTGCACTTGCAATGTCTGTGTGGGAGGATGAATAAAGTGTGTCTGTTAGTAAGCTGATTCCCTGCAGAGAGGCTGATACTCTACCTAATGGGAGACACTACAACAAGGATTAACACTATTTTACTGCTAATGCCTGCCAACACGCACGCACACACACGCAGACAAGCGCACGCACACACACACACACACACACACACACACACACACACACACACACAGAGAGAGGCTTAATTTCATCACCTTGGCCGTGTTTTACGAGGTTTGTTCGACAGATGTGTGGTTAATTGGCTTGGTGTGAGCAGTAGGGGAGACGTGAGGGATAGAGAGATAGAGAGATATGTTTGGGATGCTCAAGCCATTACAGACGTGCCCTTAGGCTAAGCCCATATCCTACGTGCCTAGACGCCATGTAGATGAAGAGAACAAGAGAAGGGGAAAGAAACATGTTGCCCAAAACCCCTTAAGGGGATTGTTTCAGAAATGCGAATTTCAGATGGGCTGTCAGAAGACTGACAGCCCATCTGTATTCCGTTTCATACTGTATCTGCACGTTAACTATGAAGCTACAGCCGGCAGACGTGTGTGCGTCTCGCTCACCTTCTCATAGTAGATGACCTCATACTCCACGATGGCTCCGTTGGGTCTCACTGGACCCTGCCAGGCCAACGTCACACTGTCCTTGCTCCGCCTCTCCTTCAACACTACGCTCACTGTAGAAACCAGAGAACAAGAGGGGAACGCATGAGCAACAAAGAGAGAGTAAGGTTCAATGAGATGAGGGAAAAAAAGCATTTAAAGAGGCAGGGAGAGAGAGAGAGAGAGAGAAAGCAGGCTGTGCGGTAGAGGACAGAGATTTCAGATGGATACCTACTGTGCTCTAACGAGAAGAAGACCCGTATTTGAAGTGTAATTTTGCTAATGAGAGAGACTTTACAAGGTGTTTTTACACATGCGTAATCAGCAGTCTACGAGGTGCGTATGTGTGGCATGCGTGTATATGGGGTGCGATCTGCTCGTGTTATCAATGTAATAAAACCACAAACCCTGTGACTTTCTCACACAGCCTTCCGACATTGGAACACATGTCGTGTGGGTTGAAACGTGTTAATTTTTAAATTTTATTTTATAAATGTGTGTCTGGCATACTGTCGTCGAGAGTAGCACGGGGTGATGCGGGGTCCTTAATGAGGTTAACAACCTCCTACATCCCCTTTCACCTCTCCCCCTCCTGTTATTGCACACACACACATCCATAGTAGCAGGCCTATTAGTCATCACCACCCTGTCATACGCACTTCTCTTGCACCAGTGTCCCAAAGTCCTGTACTGTGAAAGATGCACGCAGGATTATATATGTGGAGGCAGAGTTGCAGAGGCGCCACTCTGATTTGACGGTTGTTACGTACAGTAAAACGCCCAATACACAGCAATCAGGAGACAATTTAGAAAAATGATCTCCGAACCATCGTACAAATTCCTCATTTGGGCTGATGAAAATGTTCTTTCCCAGATGATTTTATTTTCTTGTCGTTCTTTAAAAACGGATGTCAGTGAAGTCACGCCGTTTTTTTAAATCTGAAAACACGCTGCCTCACGTACAAATTACACTGTCAGAGAGCCGTCTCTGTCAACAAATACTGGTGTTTTGACATTTATAGTAAGATTTACATGTAAAATACCCCCATTACGCAGACTGATCTCATGAAGTGAGCCAATTTGTGTGCTGTTATTGGCGGGTTATGAAGATGCACAGTCGGTTTTCAGCGTGTTTATCGACACCGTTTGGCCTCCATTGACTTACATTGCCGTGCGTGTGAATTGACGCCGTAGCGAGTAGTATGAAAGGGCGAAAATCCGTGTAGGGAGGTTGGTCGGGGTGGTGGATGGGTCAAATTACCTAATCCCAGCCGTTTTTTCTTTTCCCCCCGTGTGTGACGTTAAAACCAACCGTAGCATCGCGATAACACGTAGCCTCGCGATAACACGCCACGTGGCTTTAGAAAGCGGCATGTATGTTTACACAGTCTGCTGTATACAGCGTAGATATACACGCGGATAGCTCAAAATGCGTACAGATAACGAAAAGTGAAAGTGGCGTGTATGTTTACGCAAAGTCACGATGTCACGTTGCATTATGGGTGTATGTTCTCACCTGTCTGCGAAGTAGTGACATTGATGACTACCGTTCCTCTGGGCGTGGGACTTAAGTCCGACACTCCGTTCTGGCTCTCGACAGTGAAGCTGTAGTTGGAGTCCGGCTGCAGGTCGGTAACCAGTACGGTGGCTGACGAGAGACCAAACTGTCTGGGAACAAAATGGACGCTGCTACCACACGGCGTGCACTTCCGGCCGTCCCCGGAGCACTTTCTGCAGTGGAGGCTGTAGGTGATGTCTCCCCGGCCTCCCGTGTCTCTGGGGGGCGACCACTCCAAGGTGACGCAGGTCTCGTTCACTGTGGAGATGGTGTTCTCTGGAGCCGACGGAGGACCTGAGGGAAGACGAAGGCACAGATTTGTTTCTGTCAACTTGTAAAATGAAGTTTCCTCTTGAAACTGTGATTATAAAGCCTTTTTGTCGAGAGAGGAGAGTCTTATCCCACCTACTGGGAAAGGAGTTTAAAGGTGCCCTGTGGAGGTTATGTTTGGGGCGCGCTGGTGGCTCACCTGGTTGAGTGTGCATCCCATGTACTAAGGCTCAGTTCCAGCCTGGGTTCGATTCTATCCTGTGGCCCTTTGATGCATGTCATTCCCCCTCTCCCTAAAGTTTAGATTCTCTGCCCGAGCCCGAACTTGGCCCGGCCCGAGGTTCGGGTGGGGCCGATATTTCCCGCCACTATCCTGGGGCCGATCAAACATTTGTGTTTTTTTAATCATTACTTTATTAGCCTAATTGGGTATAATGGCTAATTCCATAATCATGCGCCGCGTCTCCTCCACTCGCACGCGTCACAGCGGGCCTGCTGTGCTGTACGGTGGAGCTCAAGTGCAACATGGAGCTTGAAGATGTAAAGGAAAAAAAGAAAAACAGGAGAATTAACTTTGAGCAAGTTTGGAGGAAAGTCGGAGGTATGGAACCATTTTAAACAAGTCGTGGGCAGTGACAACACACTGTATGTGTCGGCTTTGTCGACACATACATGTCGCATTAAGCGCGGCACGCTGCTCGCCTATGACGGCAAAAAAAAACGGGGACTTTGACGATGAACAGACACGTGAAGCAGGCTCGTCGCCATGGCAGAAAAGATGATAGTCGGCCTTCAATGTCCTTTTTTGTTACTTCTCCAAGCATACCCCTTCTAAACAGATTTCTGCGCGTATTAAAAAAATTTCGGGTTTAAATCGGGCTCGGGCTCATAATTACAGTTAAAGTGTCGGGCTGGGCCGGGCCTACCCCCTTTCTGTCTTCATCTGTCCAATCAAATAAAGGCCAAAAATGCCCCCAAAAAATATTTAAAAGTATATATATCCCAGCATGCATTGGGTGAGCGGCATGGAACAAGCCGAAAAAGTCCCAGTCTGTCCACTGCTGAGCTACCCCGTATCAGTGCCAGCTCGTGAAACTGACTGAATAATATTATTTTTCCCAGACGTACATTCTCTAAACGTGCATTGTCTTCATGTTCATTACCGAGCATATTGCGGTTTCTAGTGAGAACAGAATTCACATTGATTAAAGGAACACGCCGACTTATTGGGAATTTAGCTTATTCACCGTAACCCCCAGAGTTAGACAAGTCGATACATACCCTTCTCATCTCCGTGCGTGCTGTAACGCTGCCTGACGGTTCCAGCATTAGCTTAGCCTAGCACAGATCCTGCAGGTAACTGGTTCCAACTAGCCTACTGCTCCGAATTGTGACAAAAGTGACAAAATAACGCCAACATGTTCCTATTTACATGTTGTGATTTGTAGAGTCACAGCGTGTACAAAAAACAACGTAACATGAGACACAGCCATCTTCTAACAGCAAACAAACTGGGAACTATATTCTCAGACAGGCTTGCTGCGAGCATATCACTCCGTCCAAGTACTATATTCTTCCGCCTGAGAATATGGTTCCCGGTTTGTTTACAGTTAGAAGACGGCTGTGTCTCATGTTACGTTGTTTTTTGTACATGCTGTGACTCTACAAATCACAACATGTAAATAGGAACATGTTGGCGTTATTTTGTCACTTATTCGGAGCAGTAGGATTGCTGGAACCATTACCTGCTCTGGAACCTGCATGTTCTGTGCTGGCCTGATGCCGCTGGACCCGTCAGACAGCGTTACAGCACGCACGGAGATGAGAAGGGTATGTATTGCCTTGTCTAACTCTGGGGGTTATGGTGAATAAGCTAAATTCCCAATAAGTCGGCGTGTTCCTTTAAAAATGAATTAACCATCGTCAGCCAGAGGGTGGACACTCAGTGCTCGATTAATGAATAGCTATGGAATGGACAGTGAAGAAAAGAGCTCGGCTGATTGTAAATGGGACCGTATGAGAATATATTACTCTTCCAAAGTTTAAATCCATCTTTAAAGAGAATTGACATGATGTTAAATAGTTGGTGCTGGACTGCAGGGAGGTTTTTACCATGTGAAGTTAACTGATACTCTTTAGGGGCTGCACTGCAGACAATGAATAGTGAGTGGACAATGATCTATACAAAGTGCCAGGAGTAATTTTCTCACGAGTCAGGTACATTTTATGATTTAAAGCGGCTAATATTACTCTGAACTTCAGCTGAAATGATAAGTGTATCACAGAGTCGGAGTCCAAAGTGTGTCCGTATTCTCAAAGAAGCAGAGACACAGCGACACACACACGTTGTCTTTATTATACCTTTAGATGAAGTGTGTTCATGTCGACACATCAGTTAAAATGTACTACTACTACTACTAATACTGAGGTTTGAACGTACGTAAATCAAATTCTCCTAGATGTGACTGCATGTGTTATTTTATTGTGCGTGATCACAATGAAAGAGGCCAGACAAAATTAAATTTGACACTCTCTGTTCACTAGTATGTGTGTGTGTGTGTGTACATGGATCAAAGCAGCATCAAGGAGCAGAGACGAGCTGGGCATAACAGAACGAAAAAGCAGCTTAGGGGCATAAAAATGTGGGCATTATAACAAATTTGAGTTTAAATTCAAATACGTTCCTTTTAGGGTCACAGAAACGTTAGTGTTGGACAGGGGATACCGAATTTGGTTGGCGCACATACACCCCTTGCTTTCCCGCTGGTTTGGTATAACAATGCACAGTAAAAGTCAGTTAGAAGCACTTTTCCGGTGATGGCTGAGCGTTACCGCCCAGCCTCAAACTGAGCTTGACGACGTAGATGTGACGTGAGCAACCTGTCTGAAAGTTGGAAGTCTTCTGGTAGCTGTGCCAAGAGAAATCGCAATCATTCCCAATCTTTTTTTTCTTCCATTGCCTGTATAATTTCCCCATCCCCCGTGAATATAGGTTTACCTCGTTACCCCTACTTCATTATTTAACAACATTTGGTTTTCTTCAAATATCCTAGTTGTTCGTGGATAAATGTTATTTCATATGAATTCTCTTGC
The DNA here is from genome assembly GCF_004354835.1 of Perca flavescens. NCBI lineage: Eukaryota > Metazoa > Chordata > Actinopteri > Perciformes > Percidae > Perca > Perca flavescens. Next base: position 6,411,766 of record NC_041342.1, on the reverse strand, counting down.
CACATTCCGAAGTATTTCCAATCCGTCAAAACGTTGCTGAAATATTTTGATCCGATGCTTTCATGGTCTCTCTATGGGCTTCTCCCTTGACTGTATGCCTCCACGTCCCCCGATTGCCTGCGAGCTTCTCCTGACTATACGGTAATTTCTCTACTGCGCAACAGAAAGTTGGGTGGTCATGACACAATCGTCCTATTTTTACAAAAACGTCTGCTACGAGGCCATAACGTGAGATACAAGGTAATGGAGCCTTTTATACATTGTGGTGTTTCTTTAGAAATAAACAATGGACAAATAGAGTCTTTAAACGCTTCAGATGTAAAGTTATTGGCTGTCAAAGTGACGCCAAAATGAATGGGAGTCAATGGAGGTGATGGCTTGTTAGCCTCAGAATCTCCCCATAGGAGGTACATTTTCCGGATGCTCGCTTACCCCCTTGGGTCTAACGTACTCTATCCATGGCGTCACCCCTTTTAAATGTACGAGAGGGCTGCATTTTTTCACGCATTGATACTGTGGAGGAAGTGCCGGCTTTGTCACCAAAGTTAGCAACCAACTTGTAACTCTTGTAACTGACTTTTTTTCTTTGCTTTCTCATTGGCAGATCAGTTTCAAATATTGTCAGCAAAGGACAGCTTGAGTGAACCATAAAACCTCCAACTCATCATCAAGGTAAGCCTTTACCGTACAGTAGCATTCACTTCGTACGGAAACCACTGGTTGGGATTGCTCTCAGCACAGCACGGTGCAGGTATCTCAACCGTATAGAAATGTGGCACCAGCTTCCCATTCAGCCTGACATCTCATCAGGTCCCGGCCCGAGCAGTGAGCCACTGGGGGCCATCGGCAGAGCCTGGGACTTTTCCTGATTAGCCTACCCAGTGGCAAGCCCCTCTGAAGCGCAGGAGGGATAGGGGGAAAGCTGGCCGTGGGGGATGGAGGCCATGCTGTGGATAATTGAGGCTGTCTGTCATAAATCCCACCACTTTCCTAGGCCACACTTAAAACTGTCCATCATCTCTTCTACTGATCAGCCTTGTATGACATTTAAATTATATGCCTGTGTGGGTGTGTGCCCATACATGTTTGAACGAACCGCTCATTTCCAGCTGATAACACCAACCGTTACACATCTCACCTGCTACAACGATTAATGAGTGTAATCTACCATAACCTGATAATGGGTTTGTGTGTGTTTTGTGTGTGTGTGTGTGTGTGTGTGTGTGTGTGTTCTCCTCCATATGTCTTTAGATCAGCCCCACCACGCCACTGTCCTTTCCCGCCCCACTTCCCTCCGTCCAGCCTAATCCATCTCTTTCTGTCCCTCTCTTTCACTCAATCTTTCCTCCTCATCCTCTCTATTCTCCTCCGTCCCTGTTCTTGAGGATGTGGTCCGGTCCCCCCCCCTGGCTCTGTGCGTGTGTGTGCGTAAAAACGGAAACAAAGAATAAGAAACATCATCTGATTTCATTTCAATTATATGCCTCTGATAGTCCACTATTTTCCCCGCTGTTCTATTCCTCGCCTGTGTCTAAAGTCTTATTCTGTAGCAGCATATGTGTGCGCGTGTGCCCATACATATTTGAACTACCCGCTCACTCATTTCCAGCTGATAACACCAACCATTACACATCTCACCTGCTACAACGATTAATGAGTGTAATCTACCATAACCTGATAATGGGTTTGTGTGTGTTTGTGTGTGTGTGTGTGTGTGTGTGTGTGTTCTCCTCCATATGTCTTTAGATCAGCCCCACCACGCCACTGTCCTTTCCCGCCCCACTTCCCTCCGTCCAGCTTAATCCATCTCTTTCTGTCCCTCTCTTTCACTCAATCTTCCATCCTCATTCTCTCTATTCTCCTCCGTCCCTGTTCTTGAGGATGTGCACCGATCCCCCCTGGCTCTGTGCGTGTGTGTGTGTGTGTGTGTGTGTGTGCGTAAAAGGGAAACAAAGAATAAGAAACATCATCAGATTTCTATCGGAGTATCACCCATACCAATATTTTCATCCTAGCTATCTTTGGACCGTAACCACACAGCTAGCAAGCGTGCGTGCGTGCGTTTGTGCGTGTGTGTGTGTGTCTGCGTGCGTGCGTGCGTGTGCGTGCGTGCGTGTGTGTTTGTTATGTATGCATCTCTAGTGTTGTGTAAACCAATAGCAGCCGAGGAGGAGGAAAATGCACGGAGGGATTATGAATAGAAATGGAAAGCAGCCATGTAAATTCTTACAGGAATACATTGCAAACTAATTCAATTAAATGTAATCCAATCATTGTTACAGAATGCCATTTTCTAACATAAAAAATGTACAGAGCCAAATGCAAATATTTGACTACAGTGAAAGCCCTGAATACACAACATGGTATGAAGTTAGCATCTGCTGTATGGCTGTGTCAATGTCATGTGCGTGTCTTTGAGTTTTTTTTTTGCCAGTGTTTGTATCACTCACGTGTGCAGGCCATGGAGCGCGGGTCGGTCTCAGCGCGGTAGAAACCTCTCTCGCAAACGCACTCGACCGCTTGTTCCTGCGGGGACGAGCTGTGAGGAGGACATTTGGTGCAGTAGGCATCTGTGGCTGAGGCTTTGTAGGTACCATGTCTGCACGCTGGGGTGAGGAGACAGATAAACGCAGGGGTTAGAAACCTTTTCCCCTTTTCGTGCATCGTCAAAGTCCGTGAAATTTTTTTTACCAGAAGTCCTTCTTCTCCTGAAATGTGTTATAGGACATTCCCAATTCATTACAACTTGGGTCTTATTTTTGTGGATGGATTCTGTCACTCATTACGTTACACTCGCCAAAGTAATTGCTGAGCTCTGGGAACACAGCAACGTTGCTAAAAAAAAAGTAATCATGAGACAATTATGTGCTGTCGGTTTTCAAACAAACTTGGAAGAAGGTGAATGGTAAAATGAATTTCCCAAACTGCCAGTTTTACACATCCAACCCATTTTACAGACCGACTTCCTTGTGTCAAACCAACTTTTTTAGACCTTTTAAGGTGTATTCATTTTTAGTTCACCTCTAAATAAAGTGTTTTTTAAATAATCTATCTGAATCTATAAATTGCCTGCTTGACTTTGTTGCAGCAAACTCGGCGAGTATGGTATCACAAGTGATGGAAATGATGCCGAAACTGCACGAATGAAACCAAAGTTGTACTGTAGTCAAGTAGAAAATGTGCATAAACACAAAACGACACGAGTATAGGTCAAACGATGTACCATGCGGCACCCCTGGCAAAGAACATGACAAAAAAAAACAAAGTTTGATTTAATACATTGTGACATTAGGTCTCCGTGCGATCCATTTACATGAGGCTGCAGGCCTGTGTGACCACGGGGTCGTACGGTACAATAACCCAGTGCAACGGCGGATCAACTGTCATTCCTGTTATATAAGCTTTAGATCGTCTGGCAACCGGGGGAACAAAAATACACCGCCGCAGTCACAGCAGTAGTCACATTTACACAATATGACTATTGCTACGGCTGTTACAGCGGCTGCATATTAGTCATTATGTGGAGTCGTAAAACTGGGGAGGGAAAACCGTGCTTCCGCTCAACAGGAACCGTCCGCTGCTGAAATAGACTGGGGACTTGAATGATTTCCCCTTTTGCATCCTAGGCAGTAAAATGAAATTCCTGACTTTCCCTTTGGTAATCTGAATATAGATTAAGCATGTATTTATTTATACATTCATAGGCATGGTATTCCCATCCTCGCACGCCTTTTCTGCAACGGAGGTAAACAGTATTACAGTGTACAGAACCCCATGTAAGGAAAATGAGGGATTCTCGAATGGCAATTCGATAGATGCCCTGTGTGTACGTGTGTACTGTGCGTGTGTGAATAGGTTGGATCAATGATGCAACAGAATCCGCCAGGTGCTGATTGCATGTTCGTGTGCTAAGCGCCTGTGTGCAAGAAGGTGTTAAGTATGCGGCGAGTGTGTGTCTGTGTGTGATCGTGTGTGTTCGCCTGCTGATTGCTTGTGCTCGTGGTGAAGGTCACGGATTTAATCAAGCTACACGTCACTCGTCCGCAAAAGGCTGTAAATTATCTCACACACACACACACACACACACGTTTACAGGCACACGGGTATGTTCGAGGGCGTGGTTAAGCTGCTGAATAGAGCAATGGAAAAGTGTCCTAAAAGTAGTGTGTTTTCTCACTGTGGAGGTATAAGTTCTTCCACCTGGACACTGTGCTCGCTCACATGCAGACAGTATTTTTAGGCAAATCATTCATCATAGGGGAGCAAAGTCCACTAGCACAATCCCCAAAAGACCTGAGAGAACACTGGAAAGTGTGTGTGTGTGTGTGTGTGTGTGTGCGTGTGTGTGTGTTGGTGTTAAAGAAGAGAAAGAAAGAGAGAATGAAGGAAAGAAAGAAAGGAAAGGGAGTGATAATTCTCAAAGGGTTTCCGCTCTCTTTCCTCCTTCCTGTCAGCTTCTAAGGTAATGGGTGCCTATGTGCTGTGCTGTGCTAGTGACTGTGTGTGTGTGTGTGTGTGTGTGTGTGTGTGTGTGTGTGTGTGTGTGTGTGTGTGCGTGCGTTTCTGTTGGCTGGGCTGTAGGAGCAGGGTGGAAAAGCAGCTTTTCTCCGGGGACGTTTCATCCGGAGAGTCCTGGCTCCGGGCGCTGGCCAGTCACAGAGGCACAAAAGAACCCCGGCGCTATAGGACAGACAGGGCGCCCCATGCCAGCCCTGGCGTCCAAACAACTGCCTGATCAAAAACTTTCGGCAAAAATGGCGGCTTGGCTGCTGTTTTTTTTTCTTCCTTCTCTCTCACAGTCCCCCGCCTTTTCCCTCTCTCCCACTTGTCTTGCCTCTTCTTTTTTTTCTCAAGCTACTCCCTGTGTGTGCCCCATGGGAAATGTGTTACTGACTTGGTTCCCTTATGATTAATGATTTACCATAGATATGAAAAAGGGACAAGAAGGCTGAAGTAGTGAGACAGTGTGCTCACATAAACATGCACTCACACAGAGGGCAGACACAAAACAACAAAAGTTTAGTCACAAAAACGATGTTATAGAACTATGAGCTATAGCTACAAATGTGTCATCATCTTTAAAGTAACAGTTGACAATGCTGAACAGTATATAGTGTGTGTGTGTGTGTGTGTGTGTGTGTGTGTGTGTGTGTGTGTGTGTGTGTGTGTGTGTGTGTGTGTGTGTTTGTGTCTTCTAAAGACAAAGAGTGGCCTCAGATCCAGTGTCTTATTAAATATTCATCTGGTCACCAGAGAGACTTAGTGTATTTATGCCAATCGATAGCTCTTAGATATGATATAGTACTGCTACTCAAGACACACCCTCAGTCGCCACGCACTGATTGAGAAGGGAACAGCTCAACTCTTTCCTTTGGGAAAACACTCTACAGTATGAGCTGATTGAATTCTCTTCTATTCTACTCTACTCTTTTTGACTCTTTTTAGGGCTGCAAATACTGATTGTTTTCTTTAATCAATTACAAAATGTCAGAAATAAGTGTAAGCCTATTCCAGTTTCCCAAACCACAGGGATAGGTCTTTAAACAGCTGCACTCGTCAATGTATTTAGAATTACAATGAGTCAAATGACTCGGTGTTTGATATGAATGGTGTCATCCGTAGTGGTGAACCAGCAGGGAACTTTCTCTTGTGTTCCCCCTCAGCTCTACAGAGCTTTTTAATGTCTCTTAACTCGTTGTTTTGGTGTATAGGCTCTGACACACCAACCCGACGGCCGACCTTGGTCCGAGTTGGTCCAAAAAGTGCCTCGGAACACACCGACGCGACATCGACCTGAGCGTACGTTCTGCGTGTGCCCGCCTTCCCATTCAACATGTCAAATCGGCCCAAATGAAGGCCGACGGCTCCTCCGACTGACGACGGCACAGAACACACCGAACGGACTCGAGTCACCGACCTCGCCAGACTGTCCAACGGCCGATAATCGGGTTGGTGTGTCAGCGCCTTATGGCTCACGACGTTACAGTTCTGGTTCACTTTCCCCCCGCAGCACCAGCTGCAGCAGGAAGCTGTTCAAAACTTTAAAAGTTATGATAAAAGCGACTGTATGCTACCTGCCCAGCACCAAATTTAGAATCAGAATCAGTTTTAATGGTTAATTAAGTGAACACATACAGTACATGGAATTTGACTTTAGCTTTTTGGTGCCGTCAAAGTACTTACACAGAAATAGACATATGGCTAAAAACAAGGACAACAAAGCTGAACAACGTAAACATAAACTTTTTGAGTATTATGTGCAGATATAAGTTGCATAAGCATACACATACTAGGGCTGTGCTCGATTAAAGAAATTCTTAGTCGACTAACACTCATTCAATTGTATCGACTAATCGATTAGTTGATTTTATCGACAGATCTGGAAATCTGAGATTCTCCGCAAAGAGTCATGCAAAAGCAACACTTTAATTCTATTGTTTACCAGAGAGGTGTTTGTACGTTTCTTGGAAATAAGTCATTCAGCATGAAAAAAGTATAAAACATGACTAATCAACTAAAGAAATCTAAGTTGACTAAGACCAAAACGACCGATTAGTCGACTAATCGACTAAGAGGGAACAGCCCTAACACATACATACACACACACATTTAAACAAACAGCTCTATGAGGACTGTGAACAGTAAGACAATAGGGCAATGTAAATATTCAAATGGTGCTGGAATAAATTAAGAATTATTAATAAAACAGGTTGCTTATAAACAGCAGACAGACACAGTTAGCGGCTAGCTGCTAAACACAATGGAGCATTTAGCAGCTAAATAGACAAATATTTGCCTCAGGGGTCAGTGGAGAGCAAACCAGAGGTCAAATGAAAGTAAATATTTGACAGAATCCCCAGCTGCCCATAAGTGAAAAGAAAAAGAAAAATCGGTCAATACTGCGTTTTATTTGAGAAATAAAAATTCGTGCAAAAGCTGAGCAGCAAATTTTCACATTTCAGAAGCTGAAACGGTGGAACCTGTGAATGTTTGATCTTTTTACTTGATAAATTTAAATAATTTATAATAAAAAAAAAAAAAAAAATGTAAACAAATTCATGTGCACTTGTGTTCTCACTCACTTGTCACTTTCCCCTCATTTCTCACAGTCCAAATGTTAGCCTATAGCATGAAATTAATGTGATCTACATATTAGAATAATCCCTCACAGAGAAGAAAGCCAAAATGAACCGCACTGGGACACACACTCACACACACACACACACACACACACACACACACACACACACACACACACACACACACACACACACACACACACACTTGATTTAAATGATACTGTTACAGCGAGGGGTCATGTATAAGTAACGCTTTATGGAGCTGAGTGTTTAAACACTGGCATTAAAGATAGAAAGTACCATACTGACCAAAATGTTATGCTCTAGTTACTGTGATGCTGTGACGATGATGGCATCAGAGTGAATGGTTACATCAAGCAAAAAAAAAAAACAACAACAAAAAAAAGTTGCGGCGTTGCTTGTGTGAATGACAGAAGCATGCTGACTGTACCGTAAACACAAACCCAATATGGGATGTGGTAAAAGCCATTGCGTTGTGATCCCATTCAACCAGGCCACTGTGTGCGTCTGTCAGCTGCACCTTTCTGAAACAAACACTTCCTCTGCCTTTCCTCCACTTCCCCCTTAAATGTACTGGGGTTAAGTCAAACATTGGCTCCCCACCGACTTTACCATAAAGGGCAGACAGAGGAGAAACCTGGGGGGGGTGGGAGGTCAAGAGAATGGGTGCATGTGTGTGTTCTTCCGAGAGGGATTCATGGTCGGCGGCTCATCTCCCGTGGGCCAGTGTAAAGCTTGCTGGCCCACAGGAGATGAGAACCATAATGGTCACCATGGCAACAGGCTTTCAAGATGGAACTCTTCTATACCCCTCGAGTGCCACAGCTCCTGGAGCACAGAGCAGCCTCTGTGTGTGCGTGTGTGTGTGTGTGTGTGTGTGTGTGTGTGTGTGTGTGTAGGCTACCCAGGCGTTAGTTGAGGCCGGCTACTTAAAAATTGATACATCAAGCATCAGCGAGGAAATCTGACGAGATTGAAACTGACGTCCTTTATGGCCACCGGGGTCGCATCTGTACGTGTTTGTGTGTGTTTTGTGCTCATCTGTACATTCCCGTGTAATTGAAATTGACATGTTTCCATGCTGAACAAACTTTAACAAAAGTAAGAAAACCACGACTTTGTATCGTTGCGTAGCACATACATTCAGTATGTATGTGAAAAAAAACATACATTTCGGAGGCAAAGAATCCACACACACCTAATGGGACTTTCTTTTAAAAGCTGCTGAATAAGACGACACGCGATTTCAGCAACTGAGAGTGTGTTTGTGCAGTCAGCGCTTTCCCTCGCCGATAAGTGGAAGTAATATGTGTGTGTCTGTTTGTGAAATAGAGAGCAGAGCAAACTACAGCGCAGTTGTAGTAATGATGTGTGTGCACAATAGCGATGGCAGCATCAGAGTTCATTCCCTTGCTGTGAACCTCTAAGCCCTCATCGGGAGTTCATGACATCATTTAACACTATAATATTCACCATAACTACTAATCCATTGACACACACAACGCGATTCCTGAGCAAGCCGGTTTGCCTGTTTTGACATTACATCAGCTCTCTTGGTGTTTCTTTCTTTCTTTCCAATCTGAAGAAGAAGCATCATCATCATAACTACTTATTAATCTTTAATTACCTCATATCGTTTACTCTGCATAAACAATAATACTCAGCTGCATTACAACATTTCAATGCCCTTTACAGTGTTTTTTTTTTTTTTTTTCATTGTTCTAAAAGACAAGTAAGAACTTTTTACAAAAGCTTGATGAAAATGTGTTGCCATTTTTCAGACAGTTATTTTGAACAACTACAGTATAAAATACTGTACGGGCATGATAACGCTAACGTGTGTGGGTTAGCCCAGTGCTGTTTAACGTTAACTTTACCTTGATCAAAACAATTATACGTAATTGAGTGAACGTGTTGAACGATGTTGTAACATTATAACGTTAATTTTCCCCACCGAGCATTAGCATGAGCTAACGCTAAAGTTACCTGTCAACGTAGTACATTCAGCTGGATCAATCGATATTTAAAAGTATCAATAAATAAGATCTCTGCTGTATTAGTGTGTTGTAAGTGGCATGTAATCAATGACAAAATGATGCTTTGTGGCAGAAAGCAAGCAGTATTACGGTTACTGAGTATTTTCTTTTTCTGTGACATTGTATGATTTACGATAACTCTCGAACGTATCATCTGGGTGCTCGTGTTATGACAGAAGTTAGAGTAACTAGAGGGGTCAAAGGTTATATGACGCCACTGACAGGGGACTAAAAGAAACGTCCCGTGTCATTAACCCTTCTGTTGTCTTCCCGTCGACCATTCAACTTTTAGTTTTTTTCTGGGTAAAATTTTTTAATTAAAACTTCTTTTTTTTCGACAATTTTTTAAAATGATTTCGGCGATTTTTTTTTTCTTGCTGCATTTTAATAGCATTTTCTGACATTTTTCTCACTTTTTTTAACTTTCTTGGTCATTTTTTTTTAAATGCTATAAAATTGAATCAAACACCCAAATTCAATAAAAGTAGGCTAATGAACTGATTTATTTCACTTGTGAAGAACGGATCCATCCACGTTATTATAGGACAACAGGAGGGTTAAAATAAAATAACAGATTTCTCTGGGTGTGAACATTGTTGGAAACATTTAGGATAGTGTAAGTACACAACTCAATAAAATATATAACATAGGTATAGTCATTTTTAGACATTTTAATGCAGGAATGTTACATATTGTACCTAAACTGTGTCACTGACAGGAAGGGCAAGGCTCTAAAAGGCATGTATATCAGGTAAGAAAGCTATGGCTCATACTGGTGCCTGAAGAACAGAGAGGCATTCGCTGGCATTTAACTGCACGAATACAGTAAATGACGTCATTAAAATGTGTAATTTAAGTATTTTGTTTGTCCTGAAGGAAAATCCATTGGGCAATAGAACAGGCATTAAAATAGCCTTTCAGACTAATTATTAGTGAATACATTTATTTACAAATGTATTGGTATGTGTGGACTTAGATGCTTTTTGAATTGGCTAAAAGAAAATTGTCCCACAAATTATATATCTAATCAAAAGAATTTCAATAACTGTGCTTTAATAGTAACTTTAAATAAGTATATTATGTATATAGTGTGTGTGTGTGTGTGTGTGTGTGTGTGTGTGTGTGTGTGTGTGTGTGTGTGTGTGTGTGTGTGTCTGGAAATGGTCTGGTAGAGTACGAGTAGGACTATAGAGAGTCTTCACAACGAGCGCCATCACATGAGATGTCCTGGAAACTATGATGTATTCCTCAAGCAAATCCAGTACGGTGCAGCAGCAATTACTTTTGCCTGCAAGACTTGTTGTTATGGAAAGACGAGACAGAGCGGACATGAGATATGAGCCGTGTCCAGACAGAAGACATAGACCTCCATGATTGACACCTCAGGACAGACCCTTCCTGTGTTTATAGCCTCTTACAGCCTCTTGCCCCCCCCCCCCCCCTCCCCACACACACACACACACAGACACACAAAATGGTTTGTGATGTCCAGTACATGAAGCACATGAGTACACTCAGGCTTCTTTCTGATCTACTCTCTGTCCTCTGGATACCAGCCAATTACTGAGAGCGGCCAAGAGGAACTATGGGATGAAGCTCTCCCTCTTCCTCCTTCTAGTCCGTCACTGTTTTTTATCAATTTCTCTCTCTGTTTTTCTCTCCCTCCATCTTTCTCCTTGTTTGCCCTCCTGTCTGTCTATTTCTATTTTTCTGTCTCTGTCTTCTCGTTCCCTTTCTGTCCATCTCTACTTTATTCTGTGTGTGTGTGTGTGTGTGTGTGTGTGTGTGTGTGTGTGTGTGTGTGTGTGTGTGTGATTCTGCCTTTTGTATGTGTGTCTTATTTCCCAGTGGGCTGTCTGTCATACCTTGACCCTGACCTTCTCCAGAGCTCCTGCGCAAATATTTACTCTCTCGCTGACAGGCACACACACACACACACACACACACACACACACACACACACACACACACACACACACACACACACACAGATATACCCCATTCAAAAGTAAAGTCTGAGGGAAAGAGAATGAGCTCTATTTCAGTGCAATTAAAGCAAACACACACACACACATACTCTCTCTTTTCTAGTGGTAACCCAAGCTGATGGCTCACTAATTTTGAGCCGGGCTGATTATCCTGCAGTGTAAAAACAGATTAAATAGATACCAGGTGCATGTGTGTTTCTGTGTGAATGGGGTCATGGGCGAGGGACAGAGAGAGGAGAAGAAGAAGAGAGGGAGAGCATGACAGGTCTATAGAAGGAGCCTGTTGGGAGTTTGGTTCACAGTCTGAATAACTTATTCTTCTGTCTGTCAGTTTTGCTATCAAGATAAAAAAAAAAGAAAAATCACATTTCCCTTTTAAACATAGCCAGGCAGACCAGTAAACACAGATACACACACACACACACACACACAAAGCTGAGTCTCCATACACAGATTTAAACCTTTACTATAACCACACACATCCTCTCTCCCCAGGCACACGTAGCTTAAACATCTTCCATAAAAATCCAACCTACAGAGCTTTAACACGCTACAAACACACACAAACACACATCTTATCTCCCCAGATACACTCACACACACACACACACACACACACACACACACACACCACGGCAGTAAACGTGCCCGTATAGGCCGGCCCCGTGACCGGCTGAGTGTGTGTAGGAGGAGCTGTGCAACTCCTTTCCTCACCCACGTTATTTTCAGTTCATCACTCTCAATAATTCATTCTCTCAGGCGGAGGAGGAAAAGGAGAGCCCTGTGCCTTTCTTGTTGTTTCAGTCAGACACACACACGCACACACGCGCGCACACGCACACACACACACACACACACACACACACACACACACACACACACACAGATGTACCTGTCAAGTGGGAGGCCAGGCCATATTCTGTCTATCTTGAATGTGTGGGAGGGCACTGGTTGGCTGCATCAGCCAAACTCACAGCAAGTTGACGATAGCAGGAAAATCTGCACTCGTATGTTTTATTACCATTCCCCCGAGAAGATCACAGAGACTTCATAGTCGGTGGTTTATAAAAAGACAAGGTACAAACACAAAATAACACAAAAGCACAGGAAATGCCCAGAAAGAGAACACTTTAGACTGCTGCCTCGTGGTTTGTGAGTGTGTATATATTTCTGAGCATACATCTCTGATAAATGAATGTATACACAGTACAGTATGTATGCGTGTCCCCAAGTGCCATCTTCTACCTTGTTACTAATGAAGTAGTCCATGAATAAAAAAGAAAGAACGTCAAGGGTGTCACATACAAAAGAGTCCCCCTCTCGGGGAAACTGCTCCAGCTTGTCAGTTTTGTGCTCTCCCTAATAAAACCTGCACAGTTCAGGACTGCAGGAGCTTCTTATCTGACAAATATCGACCAAACAATTAGGTCACAATAGGCAGATCTGGTTTATGAAGCAGCCTTGAAAAATACTGACACTCACAGACCCCGGTAATTCCCTTTCAACGCAGCGCCGGCTGAAGCAGTTGGAGAGAGAGGAAAACTTAATAGTGTAACTTTATGATTTATGCTACTCATTTATTTTCAGCTCAATTTTAAAAATGATCAAAACTGAGGCTATATGTTTGCATGAGGGGTGTTAAATGTGACTTAATTTCCTTTTTCTTTCTGCACCATTTTGTAAATTCTTATTTAGAAGAAGCTATCCTAGTGTTCTCCACTAATAAAGCATTATAACCTCATCACAAATCCATGGGTAGAATTTGTAAACAAGTAATGTTTTGGAGCAGGAGTTTTTTTTTAAAGTCTGCCACAGTGCCCCTCCTCCCCCCCCCCCCTCCCCCCCCTCCCCCTTTCAGACAATCGGGACAACTGCATGACATAGGCAAATTGGCACCATTGAAAGTAGGCCTAATTAGCTATTAACAGTCCCTGTTTACAAATCATTACCAGTAAACATATCTAGCATGCAGGTGTATTTATACAAGGTGTCAGTTCAAGCCTGCAGCACACTGCAGCAGCTGGTCTAAATGGCCATATTTAAAAATGAAACACAATCTGTCACATCCCTCATCGGGTCCTGTGTATCCGCTCTTTGTTCTGGCTGACACTGGAGCTAAAAAAGTCTATTGAAATGTTCTGAATGGTTCCTCTTGGCTGTAGAACAATAACGCAGCTGTACTGCATACGAAAGCAGCAACAAATTGGACTCTGACCGCGGCTACATCTGTACGCCGAGTTTGGAGCTGAGCAAGAACGCCTGTGCCGCGCCGGCCCAATCAGCCCGACAGGCCCGATCGTACATCTGGAAGCCATCCATGAACTAGAAAGAGAGAGGAGGGAGGGGATAAGGGGAAGGGGGGTCAATGGCTGTCTTCCTGTTCCTGTGTTTCCTGTTCAGCAGACCCGCTGGCTGCCTGCACGCCTCCTCTGCTTAAGGGAGCACACACACACACATGCACCTTTCCCGAAACCTTTAGATCTCAAGTGGAGCAAACTCAAACACTGATTCAACGCTATAGAAATGTGAAAGTTATGAACTTTCCCACGAGCGTGCACATGTTTATCCCTAACTGGAACTCAACAGCTTATGGAATACGTCCAATTAATGGCAACTGGACCCAAAGGAGACATCCTACACCACCTCTCTCTCTCTCTCTCTCTCTCTCTCTCTCTCTCTGCCTCCGTCTTTAGGGAATAGTGCTATATAAGGACGCGAGGAGTTGAAACATGCGTTAACAGTTTCTCAGTCCTTGGCCTGCTTTTTCTCCTTTTCTCTAAGGGTTTGTTCACACAGCTCAACCCACTGCACCAGACTCAGCTGAGCTTTACGAGGTCATGTCTCCCAAAAGCCACCTTGATTGTCCTCGGGGTTTCGTTGTGGCTAACGCTAAAGCGGCGCAAACGCCGTCTTGGTGCAAAGGTGGCTTTTGGCAACTGCCGAGTGATCCGCCATGGCGAAAGAGGAGCTGTGCTGGGGGGAGGGGGGCCTGTGTGAAGAGGCATTATCTGGGTCAGTGCTGTGTGGGTATGTAGACGGGGACTATGGTGTGTAGAGGATATAGCGAGCGCCTAAGCCTTTGTGATTTTGTGTGTCATTTATTCAAACACAAAAGCGAGGAGATGGGAAAGAGGGAGAGGGGCAAAGGGATGGGGTTTAGGAGGGACGAGATAAAGGCGTAATGAAGTAAAAGGTGGCTGTCATTATCAAAAGAAAGGAAAAGTTCAATCAGACGGAGGGACGAGCAGCGGAAAGACACACACTCCCACAGACGGGTAGAAGAACTAATAAATGGCCTTTATTAGATCCATATATCTGTTTGTCCTTATAATAACAGTAATAACACCCTGCTGCCTGACACGTCAACAGCTTAATGCCCTCATGCCTGCAGCAGTGTACATACACACACACACACACACACACACACACACACACACACACACACAAACATACACACATGCACTATGTGGATCGTATACATACAAAAATCTCTTGACTTGCTGTCTAAATCCTTCTGTTAGCTGCCCACTCCCTTCCTACCCACAGATTCTTGCTCTCAAGCTCCCTGAGCTGCCACCACGAGAAGAGCAAAGAAATGTGTGTGTGTGTGTGTGTGTGTGTGTGTGTGTGTGTGTGTGTGTGTGTGTGTGTGTGTGTGTGTGTGTGTGTGTGTGTGTGTGTGTGTGTGTGTGTGTGAACATACTACATGCAGGAGGGAGCGCTTGACCTTCCAAAGTCTGTATGTGATCTACATAAAAATGCTCACTTTCCAGCTTGTACTGTCCACATGACACAGACACACACACACACACACACACACACACACACACATACAGTATATTCTAACGCACACACACTTCTGCTGTAAGGATAGAGGCAGAGATCAAGCTCTGTGTTCGAGAGGCAATAAAGCCAGGTTCCCTACTGAGCTTTCAACACACACCTACACACACACACACACACACACACACACACACACACACACACACACACACAGGCCTCTGTAAGTGAGCTAAATCGCTTTCACAGGTGCAAAGATTAGCCTTTTCCTACATCTGCTCCCTGCTTAAACCTTTCATTATGAACAGAGGCTGCAATCCTCTTATGAGATATAAAATGTAAACGTCTATTGTGTTTATGTGTGTGTGTGTGTGTGTGTGTGTGTGTGTGTGTGTGTGTGTGTGTGTGTGTGTGTGTGTGTGCGCGTGGTCATAGTCTTTCTTTCATTATATGCATTTGAGTGCATATTACAACATGTATCATATAACTTTCACTTATGTGTACAGAATGTCAAGTTGTCTCGCAGAAAACAAACAAGCAAAGGCTTTAACTGGAAGTCCTTTCCCGCTGCGCTGTGGTCGGAGGCAGGTCTGATCGACTCAGCGGCTGAGCAGCACGCCTTTGATCGTCACTGGGCAGACAGAAAGTCCTATTCTCCCCCCACAGGTTGAGCAAAGTTTTTCCAAAAATATTTTTCTCCTCTTGAAAATGACATAGAACAGGACTTATATCCCTCCCAAGCGTTATGATGTCATGGCTGTGGTCAAATGGGGTTTGGAGTGTGTATGAGCTAAAGCAGTGTGAGGTTTTCCTGGCTTTAAGGTTTTCTAGCTCTCTCTATAGGGGGAAGCAGCGTTCAGTTTCTGTGCACCACGTATCTGGAACAAACTTCCGGTAAACTATAGATCGGCACCTACGCTCTGTTCTTTTAAATCAAGGATGAAGACCTTTCTTTTCGATACTGCTTTTGTTTAATTCTCTAATTACTTATGTAAAGGATCTGAAAACTTCTTCCACCACTGGTTAGAGTTTAATGCCATTTTTCCATTACATGGTACCTGCTCGATTCACCTCGACTCGACTCGCCTTTTTTGGTTTTCCATTATGATATTAAGTCCCTGGTACCTGCCAACAGGTCATTTTTATTTCTATCGAGGTTCCAAGCGAACTGAGGCGATACCAAAAGGTGACGTGAAAACCTGCCGACCACTGATTGGTCAGAGAGAATCGTCACTAATCACTGCGTCATCATTGCTAGCGACAGACGGGGGCGTCCTGAACAAACCCGCCATTTTTAAATAGTTTAGCCAGCGGTGTTTTTTTTTTTTTTTTTGCTGCCTCCAGCTTCTTTTTTAACAACATTTGTCTTCTGGCTGTGGCAAACAGCCACATGCCGAGAATCCAAAACGACACACCTTCGACGTTCTGTGTGTGTGTCGCCTTAGGTCACGGCAGTTTCCTGCGGCGTTGCTATGACAACCAGCCACGCTCGCCTCACGCATGAGGCGGTACTAAATCTGCAATGGAAAATGGAGGACGGGGCACCGCAGTTGAGTAGAGTAGAGTAGAGCTGGTACTAGCAGTGGGTAAGACATTCTGCACACATTTTACAGTACATGCTCGCTAAAGCAAACTAACTCTGTCCCACCCTGTCTTCTATTTTATAGCAGGTGTTCATTATCATCTATTTAATGGATGATAATCATAATGGGTACAAATAAAATAGTTTAGAATATAGTATAGAATTGTCATTGATTCTTGAGTCAAAAGGTCAAATTGACACTGTAAATAATGCGGAAAATTGTAAAAAGGTACTTTGCAAAATGTTGAACTATTCCTTTAACACATAGACATAAGATTCATATTGATCTTCTGTTCTCAGAAAGAGTGAAAAAGTGCATTGCACTTCTTTAACATATTATTCATGTAGCAGTCCAGTAACCCATTGTGTCTGCACCCACATCGTTCCAAATGAATGTTGGCAAGACCATTCACACTGGTTCGGTCACACATTGGACTTGTTCCTCATTGATTTTCCACTTTGGTTTCAGTCCAATTTGAGAAGTGAGAAGAACAGCCGGAGGAGCTAAGTGGAATCAGTATGACGAGTTTGGTGTGACTTTGAAAAGTTCCTCTTGTAAACTACGAGTTGAAACTGCATCAAACAGACAAACGAAATAGGAAGAAATGGGGAGAAGGAGACCATTAGACAGGTAGCCGACGGACAGACGGACAGACATGTCTTGCTGACCTATATTACTTTTGCCCGCTGAGAAAGAGAGAGAGAGAGAGAGAGGCGATGAGAGCAAGAGAACTTGTGTCGAGGTGACAGGTGTCTGTCCTTCTCCACTCCGTCTCCTCCATCTCTCAGGCATCTGAGGCAGTAATTGGTGCTGTCAGACACACAGAGAAGGACAGGACACACACACACACACACACAAACACAGCTGCACACCCATACACACTCCTGCCCTTCAGCATGAACCTCTAGAGCTTAAAGTAGGAGAGGATAATTCACTACATTCCCTACCAGCTGTGAGACAGCAGGGGAGGGCAAGGGAGTACAAGGTGGAAATGGAAGAGGAGTAGAGGAAACAGCGGCAGACGGAAACAGGGAGGGAGAAGCGAAACAGAATGCACAAGAGACAAAGATACAGAGAGCAAAGAAAAGCAAGAGAGCGAAGGAGGCGGGGAGGGGGGACTTGCGCTGCACTGACAGAGGCCTCGGCATGGGGTAGAGAGAGATGGAGGAGAGCTGACGAGGGGGAGCAAATGTATGAGGCAGGGAGAGAGAGAGAGAGAGAGGGTATGTGTTTGAATAAGAGCGAGAGAGAGAGAGAGATTGTGTAACTCCAGTGGTGAGGGAGCCGATGAGCATGATTTCATGTGATTGAGCAGCAGAGCCCAGCAGAGCAGCAGTGTGTTTAGTGCAGACCACCGTGCTTAGAAACCCAAAGAGGTGAATGAATGACGCAGCACCAAAAGCGCAAAGGAAACACAAATATGTATTTAAGTTGCGATGTTAAACGTAAAAGGACAGGGCTGCTGATATTCCATATTTTTCTTTCCGTCAACAAAACCCATAAAGACCAACACCAAAAATTTATAGATCCTACTAACTAAGTATTGTCTGCGTACCAAACGTCTGATTATGCGAATTGCTCTTGTGTTATAGAGCTCCGTTGTTTTTCATCAGAAACACATTAGTGAGTCCCACCCCTGCACCGGTGGCCATTTTGCCCCCATTACAATAAACATGGGCCCAGTTTTGAGTCGCTCACACATACAGTACAAAGTCCTGCTGCTCACAGGAGCACTAAATGTGTATTGATCCGCTGCTAAAAATAGTCCCACACAAATGCTCTCCTGTTTGCTAAAAACTATAGTGTTAACTTTTATTTTATTTTTCTTGAAACAAATTGGTATGTAATGACATGTCCAAGGAAGGTACCTTTGAAAAGACTGTAATTTGGTACATATATATTATATTTTATATATATATATATATATACATGACATTCATTTACAATTTGTTAGTTCCAATTGCTTCCCATCATCTTCAAGTCTTTGCACAGCAGGTGAGCTGAATATGCATGAGTGTGGAATGTGTCTTTCTGTTTGGCTGTCAATTACAGGCAAGCATACAAATAAATCCAGACAATAACGTGTCAACGATTAGTATTCACTTGGGTTTACATTTTTCGAGCCATTGCGATTCAAGCAGTTATTTTTGTTTCCTCAAAACACATTTAAAGGACTTGTTACTATGTCTACTGAGTCGGAACATTGTCTCTATTTCCCCTTTTATTAGTATTAAATTACAGTTTCTTTAGGTAAGGTAGAAACTGCAAAATAAAACCTCACCTCATTACTACACCTTTAAAAAAAACTGAAGCTACATTTGTGACCTTTTTTCAAGATTAACCCCTTTATTTAGAGCAGTGGTTCTCAACCTTTTTTGTGCCAGCGCCCCCCTATCCATTATCCAGGTCCCTAACGCCCCCCCCCCCATCAAATATTATGTATGTTAATTGCCCCGAATATTAATGATTGATGCCCTAATATAGGCCTATTATTGTTGTTACTATTGTTATCAAAAATAATCAAAAAATCAAATTGAATGACAAAACAACACATGTATTAGTTTCCCAGGTATCAAAAAAGCCATGTGAATAGAAATTATATATTTACAGGTTTTTAAAAGAAATGCAACCATTTGACATTCAAATTAAATAACAGCAGCCAAGGGTTAAAGAATACAACAGGACGTCGCGGCGATTGCTTTTTTTCTTTTCTTATCCGAACGCAGCTTCACTAGGAGCTACAGAGCTCATTTAAGATGATGCTCTTACGTACCGTTTCCATGAAGGCAGCACGGAGCTGCGCCAAACAAAGCTGACAGAAGCACAGAAAAGTTAGGATACCCGTCTCGTCCAGTCGCAGTGCTATAAACTGGCAGGTTTTAATGTTGCAGACCACTTACTGTTTTAGTAGTTTAAGTGTAAACATGTATTATTGTGAATCTTTGGTTTAAACTAGCTTTCAAACAAACGCCCCCCCAAGGGCACCTCAACGCCCCCCTTTACAAAATATTGCTTCCAACGCCCCCCATCATCTTCTGAACGCCCCCTGGGGGGCGGTACCGCCCCCGTTGAGAAACACAGATTTAGAGTGAACTGGATTGAGTGCATCAGCAATCAAAAAGTATTGAGCAATGAACTAACGCTTCATTACTTTTGGTCTTTTAATGAGATCAACAACAAAATATGAATATATAATAATTATGAAATTACTATAACTTGGTATGAAATCACTGTCAACATGTGTAGTTGCTTCTACAGCTGCAAAGATGAATCGATTAATCAACTATTTTTTTCAATTCTCTGATTCCAGCTTCCTAAATGTGACTCATTTCTAGTTTCTTTACTCCTCTGTGACGGTTAACTGAATATCTTTGAGTTGTGGGCAAAACAAGACATTTTTTTTTGAGGACGTCATCTTGGGCTTTGGGAAACACTGACATTTTTCACAGTTTTCTGACATTTTATAGACCAAACAACTGAACGATTAATCGAGAAAATATCGACAGATTCATTGAAAATGAAAATAATGGTTAGTTGCAGCCCTAGTAGCTTCCATCACTTGTGGTGTTTGTGTTTAGACCTACCCTGGAAATCCAGAGTTCTCGCGAGAGCACAATTTGAATTTGCTCAGCGAGTCACTCTGGCATTGAGTAATGATGCTCATTAACTATGCCCTTGTAGCCGAGCTGCACCAATCACATCGGTGGATCTGATATAGGCGGGCCAGAGGCGAGCTAAACAGATGACGACAGTTATCTCCCAGTTAGCTCCGCTGGTAGCTGAGCGTATGGGGCTCTGGATACATCACCCCGTGTATTGTTGTAGTGTTATCCAACTGTGTGCAGTGAGATTTTCAAATGCATGCTTGGTGCCGCCCATCGAGTTGGGCCATTTTCATTACTCATTGCCAGACCCTTAATCTTTCGGATTTGGGTCTGGATTTCCACGCTAGTTTAGACCAACATTTAGACCAAATTTCCCATGAATCATATGCTCTTCTCTTTCATAGTCAGTTACTACTTTCTGTGTTAGCAGCATCCTTTTTTTGTCATAAAAACAAACCACACACACACACACACACACACACACACACACACATTTAAACACACTTTGTGCCTCACTTTATGGAATAAGAAGCAAGCATGGGGTGGGAAAATAGAAAAAGTGAAAGATGAACCCATGATCTATGAATGTTTAACGAGTGCAGACAGAGGAGATGAGGGCTGCGATGAGAAGGAGGGAGGGAGACAGAAAGAAAAATAGTGAGGTGAAAAAGGAAGAGAGGATGGGTGAGGAGCAAGGGGGGGGGGCTCGTTGGGGGAGAGAGGCGGAGAACAGTCCCATTATAGAAGCAGACACCAGAGCAAGGTTAGAAAATAGCAGAGAGGAAAGGAGAGAGCCAGAGATTGAGGAAAAAAAGGCTGTAATTGGAGGTGTCTGGTGTTTGTCTAACACACAGAGGCTAGTAATGATTCCATTAGCGCCTTACATTGAGAGAGAGAGAGAGAGAGAGAGGGAGAGACAGGAATACAGAGAGAGAGAGGAAGAGAGAGAAAGAGAAATAATGGGAGCCAGAGGGAGAGAGGAGTGTGACACAGGGACGAGAAGGGGAGGCTAGAGAGGCCAGAGAAGAGTCACACGGAACATTTGAACAAGAAAACAATGAGCATCAGAGCAGCTAAATGGTAACAAAGACGAAAACGACAAAAAGAACAAGAGAAAGGGAATTCGAGGCGTCCGTTAAAAGGCTTGTTCATCTGCAGCGATGCCCCTCCAGTCCTTTCCCCAGCTCTCTCCCTCACCTCAGCCCTTCCTCTCTTTGTGTGACGGCAAACGAGAGAGGGGGGGGATTTAAATGCATTAGTCGAGTGTTTTCCCTATGTGAGACCTACAGACTGGGTCAGGCCCGGAACCTTTTGTTTGGAGCTGACGGCGAGCGCTGAGAGGTATCTTTTAAAAGCCCGGTTGCACTAGGTTGTTGTGCTTTTTCTGTGTGCTCCCATGTCTTTGTTAAAAGCACGCTGATTACACATGCAGCTACATTAGGTGGCTAAGTGAAATTTCCGCAAAGGAAGGGAACAATAACGGATTAGAGGCACGTGCGGGCGAAATAGCACCGGCGCCAACGTCATTTTCATAAAAGAAAGCTGGTTTCCAGGGTGTTCATTTGACATTATCTCACAGGCTGCAAACAAATATGAGATATGTTGGACTGACATGCGTGGGACAGCAAATTCTCCTGCTGTATGAGGAGGAAATTTCATTGCTATGCAAATCCTTCCCAAGATACCACAAAAATGCTTTTCCTAACACTGAGTAGGTGGCGCAGACAACCCTGCGGCGGAGAGGTTTCAATTCACCACTAAAGAATTAAAATCTATTAGGAAATGCTATTTGATTGTTTCCAGAAGAATCCCTTCGCCACAAAATATGCCTCGAAATGAAGTGAAACAAAAAACCTGGCTTCCCCTCCTGTGTTGCACACACTGGACACCTGTTTTTGCCTACATGCACGCACAAACACACACACACACACACGCACACAAATGCACGCATGCACACAAATGCACGCACACAAACACATACGCATGCACACACACACAAATACACACACACAAACACACACACACACACACACACACACACACACGCATCCACATCTGTATTGACCATAACTTAATAGACGAGGCGAGGGACACATATATTTCCTGACCTCTGACCTCAGACTGTCTAAAGGACTCGTTACATCAACACACAACTACAGCACACGTGCACTAACACACACACACACACACGCGCTGTTATTGAGTTAAAGCTGTCTTGTTAATCGTGCTTACCTTGCTCTATTTATTCTCTCCGGAGTGATAAGACTCAGGGAGCAGACTGATGAGGTCATGAAGATCACTGAGGTCAGCCGCTTTGCTGCGTCAGACTGACTTTAAATAAAGTTTCAATACACGATCACCTGTCAAATAACCACAGCGCGTCATCTTCACAAGACAGCGATTCAGCTTCAACAGTCGGCGTTTGGATGATTGAGATGCAGCCAGAGTTCTGCCACAATCTGTGCACATTACCAGCGTGCAAGCTGAGTATAAAAGTTGTACTCTGCTGAGCAGAGTACAACTTCTGTTCCTTTTCACTTGTCTCAAGGCCCAACTGCCAAGTTTTCTAGGCGTCTTGGCTGCTGCTTCTCCAAAACAACTGAAATTGCATTATGTGCACCGATTCCCAAGTATGCAGTGATGAATATCTATGATTCCATTTTCTTTTCGGGGAAGAAGCAAGCCCGTGGGGACAGGTGACGGTGTGAGTCTAATACAGCTTGCGCTCTCCAATGCACGCACGCACACACAGTATGTACAACACACACACACACACACACACACACACACACACAAAAACGCACAAATACTGCATGCGCCATCTGTGGAGTTTTACGATTCAATAATCTGCTTCCTAAGGCATACCTTTTCCTCTCCTACAACACAAACACACATCAATAAGCACTTTCTCCCACACACTCGTACCACTCTCCATTACTCAGTGGGGAAAATGAGATATTCAGCTTTGACAAACACACACACTCCAAAAAAAGAAAAAGAAAAAGTGAGATGCCTCAAAGCAACTCTTACCGTTTTCTCTGCCTGCAATAACTGTGTTCACAGACACACACATCAGTAAATAAACAGTCATTGTAATTCCATCCTTAGGTTCATAGCGGAATTCACATTGCTGTGCTGAAATGCACCTGCGCACGCTACACGCACACCTGCGCACACACGCACGCACACGCACACACACAGGCATTGTTGGTATAACATGTAACGGGATAACATAATTTAGTTAAGTAAAGGTAACTGTTATCTGTTAACACACACACATATTTACACATCACATATTCAAGCCGAATCCTTAGGATTAACTGGATCTGTGGATTGCCTCAGTGACCACCTAGGCCAGTAAGCAGTGGGGATTTATATTTGCTAATAATATGTTGGATTCATGTTAAGACTTTTTCATTTCTGAAAAAACTTTCCAAAATTAACAGTAATTTGGAGGCACCCCTGCATTGACTCTGAGGACCTAGGGGTCCCGGACCCCCTGTTGAAGATCCCTGTAAACTTACGGAATCTTAACATGTCATTCTTTGACACTCAGGGTTTCTTTCATTTCAGAAGGTCAACCTTTATGAGACCTGTGCAAGGAGACCTAAACACTAACAGGGACTCGGGTGTAAAATGTGCAATAACGTAAAAGAATTAAAGCAAATACATAACAGCACTAGGGCTGGGTATCTTTCAAGAAATGTCAATACTGGTACCAATAACAATACCGTGACTTCTATAGCGGTTCCGAAACAATTTTTTTTTTCGATTCCAATTTTATATGACAAAAATAAATTAAAACCTTACACATTACAGCACAAATCTTTATCCATCACACACACACACACACATATTCTATTGAGAAAATCTCTCCAGAATGTGTCCTTACCACCGCAGAAGTGAAGTGACCAGAAGTGGGACAATCCTTTATTTTATACACATTCCCATACACACAAACTTACAAATACATCCCCCCCATCCAGACCCTGACTCACGTTGGCAGACGTCCTTGTTCTCCTCGAAGCCCGGTTTGCACACACACCTCCCGATGGGAACCAGCCAGCCTCCGTCTGCACTGCAGTACATCTTCGGAGCCTCAAACTCCTCAGAGGCGTTCACACACACACCGTGGACCTCCACCAGTGCCGTGTCTCCGCCCGTTATCGTGTCAGGGAACTGGGCCAAGTTAAGCACAGTGAGGGGACACTTCTTGTAGAAGACCCTGACTGAGACCAGAGCGATGCAGGCACCGAGGTCCTGGAAGGCCAGGTAGAAGCCCTTTTTACTCAGGTTGCTGATGTCGCGCACCTCCGTGTTCAGCTTCATCACGCGGTCCCCAACGTCCACCTGCAGACGAAGCACATTTCACAGTGTTAGGCGGTAACTTTACTGGGAGTAATCAGAGCATTTTTTATTTATTTCTTTTTTTTTGTCCAAAAACTTTCTATTTTGGTACAATGTTGCTGCCTGAAACTCAGCGACTGAAAGGCAGAAATAATGATGTCCTCAAAATCCTGACAATTTGGCAAGCAAACGGGATAAGATAACTTAGTTTAAATATAACCCACATTCAAACCCAGAGGTATTTTCTATGAGTCGGTGGCAAAATGGTGAATATCTAATTTCGGAATTCTGCTAGAGAATCAGATGGCCACATGCACACAGACAGAGCTTTAAGCTAAAATAAGTACAGGAGGAGATAGCCAGAATCCAGCCGCAATGGGAAAGACTTTGGTTCATTTTATCACTTTTTTTCCTTTTTAAAGAAGGAGGACGAAGAGTAAAAATCCTCATTGAAGACAAACAAAACATTGGGCAGATGTCAGTACTGGCCATATTCACTTTAGTGATAGTTACAAGGTAATTTGGAAACCGTAATTTGTTGCATTGTGTGTTTTGTCATACCCTATTTTATGTGTGTGTATATGAGTTTTAAACAATGTATGTTTACATGAGTGTGTTTGTGTGTACGTGTGGGTGTGTATCTTTGTGTCCATACCTGTGTAAAACTCTCATCTGCAGCAATAGTATCGATCTTGACATACTGGCTTTCCTTGATGAACCACAGGTTGGCATTGTTGGACTCATAGTAGTACATGTTGAATGTCTGCAAGACAAACATCCATCACCTTTCAGATTCTAGAAATTGAACTTCTCAGACAAAACAGAATAACACACAGTACAACTAGAGAGATGCAAGTGAGAAGGTCCATCCAATGTGAAGTTTTAATAAGGTCCCCATAGCGCTCTAGCTATTCTGCTGCTACTTTTCAAATCTCAGTCCATCTGTCTCGATGGCCAGTCAGCAAGCCTGTCTGCAATTTCATCAAGTGCAGCTCTGCACTGTCTCGTATTATCTCCACTTCTCATTCTGGAGATGTAATGAGAGTGGAAAGGGTGCAGAGGGCAGACAAAGTAGAGAGAAATGAATACAGAGGAGCAGTGATATCGGGCTGATATGATAGGACCGGGGACAATAGAAAAAATTTATTAGAAGTTAAAATATACGAGGAGCCACAAAAGAAGCCTCTTGAGCGTTTTCTGTTTCATTCTCTGTTCGCTATTCTCTCATGTCATTCTTTTCCTGCATTTTGTCTATTTATCTATTCATCATCGGCCATCACAGTGAACTTCCATCTGTGTGTTTGTGTTGAGTGAGTATTGAATGGAAAAGACTGTAAAATAAAATTATGAAAAGTGTTCAAAAGGCCATTTTTGCAGCTCTGCAGTTACATGTAGTACAATGTGCAGAATAAGCATTGCTTTTTATAACAAGTAATTATAGTAAACACAAAAACTACCACTTTTTGACTGGCCTTACATTAATATATATGTTAAGAATATGAAACCACGCTGCGATGCTGAAATCATCCAATATTCAGTGAAATGTGGGGACACAAATCCTTCCCTAACACTGATTTAATGTTTATTTCATAAGTATTATGTAAACTGGCTTCATGCTTGCTTCTCATACTTTAATGTCTTTTTGCTGTCTGGAGATTTTCTGCTGCAGTAAGAGGAAGCAGCAGAGGCAACCGTAATTGTATCAGATAAAGTATGAAGAGCAGGCAGGTTTAATTGTAAATGCTGAGAAGTGTTATTGAAGTTAATTTGCTGATTTAGTTGATTAGCCCAGCCCGCTAAACAACGTGTTGATTGCGTGCGCTCTTGGGTGAATTTGTTCCAATTTGTAATTAAACCATTTTCATGACAAATACAGTATGTTTCTGCTACGCTCGTTATGCATTTGAGAAGAAGGGAAGGGTATAAGAAATGCTGATTACATTAACGTTGAACTCAATTTGATCCAAAAGACTAAAAGCACTGCTCAGGGAATATTTTGGAGCCCTGCAGAAGTGATTTGTTACTTCTGAGGCAACCCCCACACTGCAAACAATTTCTGCCTCCACCGTGGCAGAAATCAAACTCACTCCTGTGCTATTGATCTCCAAAGCAGAAATGCGTCTTTCGTTATTTCTTTTTTTTTTTAC
The DNA here is from genome assembly GCF_004354835.1 of Perca flavescens. NCBI lineage: Eukaryota > Metazoa > Chordata > Actinopteri > Perciformes > Percidae > Perca > Perca flavescens. Next base: position 6,385,180 of record NC_041342.1, on the reverse strand, counting down.
TTGCTTCCCTCCAAAAGAAGTTTAGAGTGAACACAGCTACACACCATAACCCATGGAGCTCATCAAAATTCAAAGTCTTGCTCACCAAGAGTGAACAAATAAGCAGCACAAATGCAAGACAGGAGGGCTTATACACACACACACACACACACACACACACACACACACGATACAAGGACATTTACTAACTGCCACCATACTGCCTGTGTGTTTAAATGCGTGAATGTGTATTATCCTGTGTGCAAGGTTATTTTGGAAATGTAATAGGTTACTGATTACAAGTTACCGTATTTAAAATGTCATAGCAGTGTTACTATTACTGTTCCAGAGTAATGTGACTTATTAAATTTAATAACTTTGTGATTCCTTTTCTAAATTTGTGTTGACAGCTCGGGAGGTCATTTAATTGTCAGACGGGTGGCGCTGCAAATTCAAACAGGAGAACCAATCGAAAGCATCACAATAGCATTGAACTTTACTAAACGTCTGTGGCTGGAAATGGCAAAAGAAGACATTGCACACATGGAAAAACATGGAAAGCAACCAAATATATAATATTATTTAACATACAGCTTAGCTTTTTACAAAATATTCAGATGTATCCCCCAATGTAATCATGAACAATTTAATAGGTAACTTTAATTTAACTATACATCTTCCCAGTAACGGTAACAGATAACAGTTACCTTTACTTTGTAACTACGTTATCCTGTTACATGTAACTCGTTACTCCACCAACAACGCCTGTGTGTGTGTGTGTGTGTGTGTGTGTGTGTGTGTGTGTGTGTGTGTGTGTGTGTGTGTGTGCGTGTGTGAAAGGATGCAGACCTCCTTGCAGGTACCGGGGACCCCGGGCAGGCTGTTGCAGTCCCTCAGGGTGAATTTGATCTCAATGTGGACGCGCTGCGCTCCTTCTCGGCTGATGTGACGCGTCCTCAGCCAGTTGTTTTGATTGGCCTCCATGACGTTACACACCTGGTAGGTCCTCATCGGGGTGTTCCTCTCATCCATCACACTGATCTCCTCCCACTGAGGACGAGAGAGAGGAGTTTTTAGAGACGAAGGAGAAGTAGAAAAGCAAAGTGGGTCTAACTAGATGAAAGTGAGAGTTGTTTATTTGACATGAGATTTCTGATTGGACTTCCACATTTATTGACACTTTTTCTTAGATCAGGGGTCTTCAACGTTTTTTAAGCCAAGGACCCCTTAACTGAAAGAGAGATGGAGCAGGGACCCCCTGCTACATACACTGTATAAAATTAGGTTGCATGATAAACTGGGTCTACAATAACGTGTAGGGCAGCCTAAAGCCTTTATACATACTTTTTTTGCATAGAATACTAAGATATTAAAATAGCCTAATAATGGTTTTTAAAATGATGTTTTAATGTTAAAAAACAAACAAACATGTGGCCCAGAAAATCCTTAGGATTAACTGGATCTGTGGATTGCCTCAGTGACCACCTAGGCCAGTAAGCAGTGGGGATTTATATTTGCTAATAATATGTTGGATTCGTGTTAAGACTTTTTCATATCTGAAAAAAACTTTCCAAAATTAACAGTAATTTGGAGGCCCCCCTGCATTGACTCTGAGGACCTAGGGGTCCCGGACCCCCTTGTTGAAGATCCCTGTTTTAGATGGAGAGCAAAAGAAATAAATGGGATAAAGAAATAGAAAAGAAAATGGCAGGAAGAGGAGAGGGAGAAAGGAAAGGAGGGTGTAAAAGAGAAGAGGTGATTGGGGAGTGTTTGTGTTGACGGGGAAATCCCTTCGACTTAAACATACATTCCAAAATCAAAGAGCAAGTGGCAGAGTGACGTTCAGCAGCGGAGGGCCGGCTCGACAACAGCAACGCTCAGCTGTGAGATCGTCTCATTTCATCGGCAATCAATGGACAAAGGAGATCTCAGTCCAAAGATTGCTTATGGGAAACTGGGCCCAAGTTCAATGAGCTGTGGTTTTGGTGCAAACCAACGCTAAGCCTGCATGTTCTGTTTTCATGTCTGGGTGAATGTGAGTGATGATCTGTGTCAAGATGACTGAAGGACTGTCTTTGTCCATAGAGTGAGCCTGTTTTTCTAAAGTGAATGCGTGATTTAGCGCTGAAGAGGTAGGAGTGTGTGTATAGAGTGAGTGAGACGCGGAGAGAAAGAGGGAGCGAGAAGGAGTAGGTAGGACAGAGCTACTTTGTCTCCCGTCATCTGCTACCATCTGTTTCCACTTCTGACTAAGGCAGTAATTGAGAACACTTCTCGCATGAGCAGGAAAACATTTCGATCTACACACATGCACACACATAGACAGCCACGCACGCGAACGCACCCACACACACACACACACACACACACTGGATGAGTCCTAGTTTGTGGTGAGGGATGAGAGGACCACCATCTTTGTTCTGAGCTCCTGTCATCATCTTGAAAACTGAAGCTGTACACTCCAGAGTGATGAGCACATATCACCTTACAGTAGTCCAACCATGTAAACACAGACCCTGTGCAGGCATGACACACACACACACACACACACACACACACTCACATGTGCACACACACCTGCCCACGCCAAGACCCACGGGGCTATCTACCTGTCAACCCTAACGTGTTAATTAACATTCAAATGAAAGTCAAATGGTAGATGAACTATGAGGCGAAGAGAAAGAAATAAAGAAAAGAGAGAAGGAGCTCTAGCTAATAAAAAAAGCAAATAAAGCAGTATAATAAAAGAGGAACTTTCAGACAAGCAGAGTGCAAGCTAAGCTTGGATTCCTGAGGTTAATCTGATGTGACGGCCCAACAACCCGGCAAAAGCTTGACGCATTTCACCTCCGAGTCCTGAGCGCTAAAACAGACCCACGTAAAAAAAAAAACACACACACATTCTCACATAGACTCACACACTCTCTCCAACTCTCTCTCGCACACTCAGATACTTTTAATCCCCCACAGCCTCCGCTGAAACATCTACTGTGTAGGATTTGGAGCTCGAAAAAAAAGAAAGGGACCTCTCTTGTTCATGACCCAACATAGCTTCAGAACGGCAGAAACGGAGAGAAGGAAGAAAAGGGAGTAGAAGAAGACGAGGCAGAAGACTGTTTAAGCTGCTGCAGCCAGCTGAGACAAATATCCCTGACAGCCAGTTCAGAGTTTAAAGATTACACATATTTAAAGGGAAGTATCACTGGAGTCTTGCTCAACATTATGTGCTCACAACAACTGAGAGCTCTCGATTTAATTAAAAGAACAAAACGCAAGACAGAGGGAAAAAGAGAGAGAGAGAGGAGAGAGAGGAATGAATGTTGTTAAATTACAGGCGCGCCTGGCAGCTAAATAGAACCATCTGTGTAGAGCTGAGACCAGTCGGACATCACAGGACGGTCGCACACACCCACCCACGCACACACACACACACACACACACACACACACACACAGAAAGCTGAGTCCCCAGGGAGTGGTGATTAAAGCATTTATGGGAATAGTCATTGAGGGATAAAGAGGGCTTTATGATGTCTTTGTTTATTTCTTTGTAGGCAGAGTTTGGAGTGGCTGGATTACTGCCACTTCCTGGTGCGCGACTTATTTCCCTAGTTGGCGAGTCTGTTCATTGTCACATTTGCTTGCATGGTGTAATGCACAGGTGGGTTTGTGAACGTGAAAACAACCTGCTTCCCCCCCCCCCGACCAAAAACACAACTAGGAAAATGTTTGGATAGGCTGAAGAGTTTAAGCTCCCTTTGTCTCTTACTCTAGAGTCCAAACGCACGCACGCACGCACGCCCACACAGTGTTCAGTCTGAGCACTAATTAACATTAATGGACCTCCTTCCTGAACCCTCAATCACCTCGGCCAATCAGCCCGCTTGATTGCTTTGAAGTGAAGCAGAGACGTCGGCTCAGGCTTTAAGTTCCACCATTCACCAGCTTAACATAATATCCCTTCTTCTGCAATCAGCTGACGGTTACACCTACGGGGACTTAATTGGCCCCCAAACTCTGGAACAAACTCGGTCTTGGTGAAGAGGGGGGGGGGGGGGGCTAGAGGAGGCGAGGGAAGGGAAAAACAGAGACGGAAGATGAAGAAGCAGGAGTGGGTGGGTGGGGGAGAAAAGATGGCTGAGTGGGAATAGAGATGCCGTGGGGCCCCCTCCATTTTCAGACATCATTAAGACGTGTCTGTTTTGTGTCCCTCACGAGGAACCCCCCCCTGCCTGGTGACAGAAGTGGGTCGCTCCACGCGGTCTCAGACACATCCGGCCCCGCACGGCTTGGATTAAGCCTGACCTGCAGGGGTCAAGTGTGGTTTTGGGCTAATTCAGGTAGACAGTGGTCTCAGATTGGTGGGAATCGCCTCTCGTTGAGACCAACCCCCCCCCCCAGGTTTAAAGTTCAAAGGTCAACTAGATAATCCTCCTGTTATGAAACACAAGCCCCCTTCTCACAGCACTGGCACCTTCTCTTCTCTCAGTCTGTCACTCTCCTATCACACTCTGTCCCTTCTCTTTTCCTTTACATCGGATCCTTTTCTGTTAATAAATCATTGCCATATTTACTTTGAGACATATGTATAATTCTATTAAACAAACAGGAGTGTTGCCAACAGGATTGGCAGCCTCTACTTGTCTCTATACTGCTCTATACCAAAATTCAAGCTGTGTTGGCACAGTGGTTTAACTCAGGAAAGCCTTGCAAGGTAAAATAAGTTTTTTTTTATTATGTGTTGTAGATGTGTTTCCTCAAACCGCAGTAAGAGCTTGTCATCGCCAGCTTTTCATCTACCAGCTCACTGTTTCTGCTTATTTGCAATGATTTATTCCTCCACACGTAAAATACAACTAGCACTGCAGTTACCAAATGTAAAGTTACTTTGTGAGTCGAAATTTGCGCGTTAGTGTGGCGGAATAAATCCTTGCAATACAATCCTTGAGCGCGTCACAGTGTGTTTATGCATCTCTCAGTGTTTAGTCCCTCGCGGCAGCACTATGTTGGACATCTTACAGCCGCAACATTGGTCAACAGAAAGTGTTTGCTCCCAGGCTCACCAGGTGATCAGGTGAAGCAAACAAATATGTTATAACTTCCGCTCAAACCGCGATGAAAACGCCCACCACCTACAATACAAGTGCACAACACAATAATCAATAAATAATATAAATGAGACCATAAACAACATACACTATGTGGCTCCTACACTGTCGATGAGGATAACTAAACAACGATTGTTGCTTTCGTAATATTTAATATCACACGACATGTGTTCTCCTGTAACCTTCGGCAGCAAAAAGTAAAAAAAAAAAAAAAAAAAAAAAATGCGGTGATGGCGGTAGTGATGTCATCACCGCGGTAGTGGCACGTCACCAATTTAAATTGAATTGAATTGAAAAATTGAAAATTGATTCTAGAAGTATTGCGATTCGATAGTATTGAGCATTGGGATTTTCTTTGCCTCCTTTAACAAAAACAAAAGTTGAATAATACACTTCTAGAGACAATATAGCCTGAGACATTTCAAAGAACTAATTGTTTTCCAGAAAAGAATGCACATCACATGTCAGTCTGACATTGATTTCATTTGTAAGGAAGAACATAACGTGCATTTTCTGCATTTCCTGCTTTCGTTATGCTGGAAACGGATATGATGTAGCCGCCGCCGGCAATACAGTGTAAACAGGAAATATTTAGGTGAATCGTTGGTAAAAAGAAATAGATAAATAAAGCATATTGAAGGGGAAAGAATTGATTTTAAAAATCGTCGTGATATACATAAGATTTTGTTTCACACCCTAACAAATACTGTACATGGCATTTCCTTAGGTTCTTCACAATCATAGCACACGACTGTCCTCTGCGTATAGACAAATGTAAACGCGGAATACAAATCCATTTAGTGGACTACAAATCCATTTAGTGGACTACAAATCCATTTAGGAGTGATTTGACTTATTCTGAAACTCCTTTCACTTTTTTTTTTAACGCCGCTTCAGATGCACCCGCATTGTATGGCTTTACTCCGGTTTGCCTTCCAGCTCAGATTATTTTTATTTTATGGCAAAGTCATAGCTAACTGAAAGAAAAGGTGTGCCTATTTTAAGCAGAAGCCGCTATATTTCATCCAATTTAGCCTTTTGCGTATGTCTTTTTAACTGTCAATGACGAGACTTAAAAGAAAAAAAGAGTGAGGAGGATCATGTTCACCTAGGAATAAGATAACATCGCCTTCATGTATCCACGAGGCGAAATAAGAACCATCACAGCGAAGACTTAAGCTTAAACAGCTATAAGTCATTTAATAATGTCTTTGGTCAGATAAAGCAGCTGATAGAGCTTGTGCCTGACCCCAAGGTAAAGAAACTCAAAGAAAACGCTTTTGTTTTTACAATGATAGTGTGATCAAGGATCTATTTGTCACATTTATTTTGACAGGGTTGTGTGGATGCCCATAGAGCCAGTTTCCTCAGTTTCTGTACACATTCAGGGAGGAGAAGCTAGATCCCCACTATGTTGACAGCTCATATATATATATATATATATATACACACACGCAAATAACACAAACATGTACACAACATCTCCTCTTACATAAGAAATATATATATATATATATATATATATATATAGCTTACTTTCAAGCCAACACATTTCTTTGAGGGTAAACTAACAACACATGTGCCTTTCCGGGGCCATGATTAAGCCAGCCCAAACTGAACCATATTTTCAATAAAAGTAACTTGTGTACTCTTTGGTTTTCAAAATTAGATTGAACCTTTTGGCTTAGCCACAGATGGAACACATTTAGTTCTTCTATAAGTACCTCGATGGAAAAAAAAAAAAGAGAGTCCACAAACATCCACGATATGGCCACACAATCGGAGCATTTAAATAAAGTGAACTTGAAACCCTTGATTGCTTGAGAAAACATCCTCGCTTAGCTCGGCTCACTTCAGCTGCCGCTCCGCTGCGCCCAACCATGAAACATCGTGTGGCATCCTGCGATTTAACACACTGACGCTGAATAGAAGTGTGAATCGAGGGGAAATAGAATTAATTCAGCGCCATTCATCAGCTCCTGCGCTAGAGTGACATACGGAAACCCAATCTTATTTCTTTATTCAATGCACTTTGTCGTTCTTCCTCTCGACGCTCTCGCCCTCTTCCTCTCCTCTCACTTCTATGATGTCATTTTCTGATGCACGGTGGCTGCACTCCAGACTCCCCTGGTCCCTATACAGTACCTGCAAAAGGCTAGTTACATAACCCCCCCCACACACACACACAAACACACACACAGGCACACACACACAAATAACACAAACATGTACACAACATCTCCTCTTACATAAGAATATTTATCCGTCTACTCCGTCCTTTAACTCCATCCCAAAAAATCGCAACCCGTAAGAAATGGAGGCTCCAGTGCCACAGCGTTTTCAGCACAGCGGAAATAATTTCTAAATTCCCCCTGCAGACTCCCGATTTAGCAAGGAGCGCTCAAGAACCCAGTGCTCTCTATAACACACACTCCAGTGCTGCCACTTCTACTAGTCCCCGCTCCTTCCCTGAAAATAAAACATGTCAACACAACCCCGCTAGTTGTGATCAAATTTAGGCTTTTGGTGCCAGCTCCGGCATAAAGAGAGGATGCTTTTTGTCTGCTGTGTATTGTGCCGCGTATACTCACCCCCTCATTAGGGTAAGCCTCCCAGCCCAGGTCGGCCAAGGCTGACATGGAGTCCAGCAACGTAACTGCAAGAACACAGAGGAGAGAGAGACAGAGAGAGACGGAGAGAGAACAAAAAGCATAAACACACACATACTTTAGAAAGTTGCGTTTATTTCTCAATCCCCATTTCCTTAAAACAACGTTAATGTTTCCCACATACGGTGCAGAGATCTTGCGGTCTTGAAAGCATTACATGACCATCAAAACCTTCCATATAATAAAACCCAAGATGTTTTCATGTTTTATACAAGGGTGTCTTTTGTTGTGTTGGAGTACAACAGGAGTGGAATCACAAGCAGTGATAAACATATCATTTTCAACTTTAAGATGACTGTGGTTGTGCTGCAGCTGGACACAAAGCCAGTCAGTGAAACAGAGTACGAGGCACCAAGAGTGTATTTTACAGTTACATTCTAGACATTGAAGGGATATCAACCACTCGCCCTGTAGGCTTGAGTTTCATTTTGCCAATTCATGGCTAAATACATTGCTTTTGTCTTAAAGGTACAATATGTAACATTTCTGCTTTAAAATGTCTAAAACTGACCATACCTATGTTATATATTTTTATGAGTTGTGTTCTTACACTATCCCAAATGTTTCCACCAAATGTCAAACTCAGAGAAATCTGTTATTTTATTTTCAGACACGGCACGTTTCCTTTAGTCGCCCGTCAGTGGCGTCATATAACCTTTCACCCTCCAGTTACTCTAACTTCCATCAGAACACTGGCACCAAGATGATACGTTCAGGAGTAATTGTAAATCATACAATTTCACAGAAAAAAAAAAATACTTGTAACGCTTTATCAAAGCTAAATCGTTGGCTATACAAAGCGGGAGAGATTTGATTTAACATGTCACTTTTGAAAGATTGAAAGAATGCTTTGAGTCTAACCTCAATCCCCGTTTTCCTTTAAAAAGTCATTTTCTCACTTAACCTGTGCATGCAGACGTTTTAAGGTACACATCTCTAAGATTTCTGTCCTCCCCAAATACAATAGAGGTGAATGTTATTCTATTTGTGCTACTCAAAGAGTGAAAACTTGTCCTGGTTACTCTGGAGAATCCACAGACCTTTCTGTGAACACTTCTCATACGACTCTATCGAAGAAATAGTGCCCATAAAAACGATCGTCTGCTCTGTGGATCTTCCAGACATTGTTTCTGGAGATGGATATCTCAAAACCTCGGCACATAAAACTGAAGCTATCTCCATGGCTGGATGACGCTATACTGTTAAGTGAGAAAATCTGTGTTTTTGTCACGTGTGTGAACCAGCCCTTTCAACAGCTTTCGAGCCTCCATTTAATATCACTGTCATCACGGCAACGTGACATCATGACTTTGCGTAAACATACACGCCCACTTTCTTAAGCCAAGTGGCGTGTTATCTGTACGTATTTTGAGCTATCCGCGTGTATGTCTACGATGTATACAGCGGGCGTAAACATACACGCCACATGGCATGTTATTGCCACATGGCATGTTATCGCCACGTGGCGATTAGGGGTGGGAATCACCAGAGGCCTCACGATACGATATCATCACGATACCTATGTCACGATACGATAGTATTGCGATTTTAAACATATTGCAATATTCTGCGATATATTGCAATGTATTACCTTTTTTCCAACTTCCCATCTTTCCCAATTTCAAATGATGTCCCCGAAGGAAAATTTTTGTCAACATCTGTTATATCTAAAAATATAAATAATAGTTTGTTCATCTCACTTCAATTTTATTGCTGCAAAATGGGGATTGTCAAGCTGACAGACTGACCAACACATGTATCACAAAAGATCGATACTTGGCATCTGTGTATTGATACAGTATTGCCACGAAACATATCGCGATACTATGCTGTATAGATTTTTTCCCCCACCCCTAGTGGCGATAACATGCCACGAATTGGCGTGTCATACATACGCCATTTCTTGAGATCAGTCTGGTCACGGACGGACATAAGTGCAACAGTAGGATGAATGTAGAGTTGCACATGGTGCTTCCTGTGTGTGTGCTCACGTTGTGACAGGAGGAAGTGGAGGGAGGATGCAGGAAGGTGAGAATGAAAAAGTGAAGAGAGGAAGGTGGCAGGTTGACCAGTGGGAGGCATAATGAGATTCTGAAGTGACGTTCTCCACCTGTGTGTGTCACTTGTCAGTGTGTGTGTTTGAGTGTGTGTGTGTGTGTGTGTGTGTGTGCGCGCGGTTGTTAAGGCCTGGCTCAGTCAGGTCCTAATCAAGCCTTCAACACCGCTGACCATCAATATTTAATCAGTATCCATCTGCAGAGACTGCTGCTTCTCTCGTTCTTCTCACCGTCGCTCTTTCAGGTTACCCTACGCCTGTCGACATTTCTTCTTTCAACCTATGCATTCAATCCACAGATCCCAGATCAGACGGGCGAGTCGTTGACCCGACACAATTTGAACCGACTGCCTCACATTAAAACAGCACACGTTCATATTCCCCTCCAATTTTTATAAGCAGTGACCTGGAAAAATATATTCCCGAGTAAAAAAGAAAACAGAGTTTGCCCTCCTCAATGCAAATGAAGCTAATCACTCAATTGAAGAGGACTGAAAGTGCCTGTTTACAAACCCCTCTGTGTATTCATACTGCCTGTAGGTATAACAAAAGGGACTGTAAAATTGCTCCAACCTCCTATTTTCCTATCTTTTCCCCCTTTTTTTCTCTTCTTTTCGCACCCATGCTGTTCATCAGCCCTTAGTGAACCCCGGCCGTTCTCCTCAGCTCAGCACACCGTGACAGCAGGGAGGCATGTCATGCTGTATTAGTGGGTGTACATGTGAGCGTGCACGTGTAAGGGCGCACACACAGCAGCGCCTGGGTGAGAAAACGGCGACAAAGAAAAGAGTGCACATGGTATATTTAAAGCAAAGAGAGAGAGAGAGAGAGAGAGAGGCTGCACAGCGGAGCCCGGGTGAGAGAGGGAGAGTGAGATAGATTCAATGAGAGGGATGAGACAGAAACAGTGGAGAGGTGCTGAGCAGCAAAAAGGTCAGAGGCAGCCTCCAGCCCATGTGTGTATTCTCAGAGACTAAAGACCATTTAGACGGCTTTCCTCAGGTTTTTTTGGGGGGAGTTTTTCCTTATCCAAATTAAGTGTCGGAAAGGACAGAGTGTGTCTCCCCCTGAGGCAAATTTGTGATTTTTGATGTTGGGCTTTAAAAATAAAATAAACTGCTTTGGCATTTGAGTGGCGTACAGACAATAATATGTGATTTCAAGACCCAACGGAGAGGCACACACATTGTCGCGCAGACACACTCGGAGATTAAAGCTACCCATCAAGAAACTTCATGGAATTGAGCAAAATTGTCTGTTTCACGTAGTCAGAGTCGGAGTTATGCCAATGATATTCAGCGTGACACACTTACTGCAATGCCTTTCCTCGTGTTTCACGGAGAATATAACTGAGTGCAACCCCTCAAGTTACAAAACACATTTTCTCACTTCCCTGAGTGGTATCTTTAGTGCTTAAAACAATGATTAAATTCCATTTATATGCAGTTTCAGTTGGAGAAATAATGTCCTGGTTATAAACACATTGGAACTACTTTCTTCCCTTTTAAAATGGTTGTTCTGCGGAATATCCTGTGGAGTAAAGATGTGAATTTTAACCTCTTTATTTGTGCTATATATGTTTTGATTCAATCCAAACTACCAATTTACGGACTGTACAGAAGTAAGCTGTAACTAGCTAGCAACGTCTGCACTGACTGTGTAGAAACTTTATCATTATTCGCCACATACGGCCACGGATGGCAAGTATGTGTGTGTCTGTGTACGTTCTGATCTCAAAACTCAGCAAAACTCAAGTTCTGTCTGTCATTTTCCTTCAGTTTATCTCCCTTTTACCTTATTTCTCTGAACAGTTTGTTTATGAAGTGTATATAATAAATCATTGGAATAAGTGCACATTTTTAGCGCAAACTCCCACGCCTCAGTTTGTGTTCTGAAAGACATTTGCTGCTGAAGTTTTCAAAGGAATAGGCACAGCATGCAGACTGGAAGCAGGGGTAAACTAGTCTCAAAAAGCTGCTATCCAGCACCTCTAAAGCTCACTAACTAACACAGCTGGTTTGTTAAGTCTACAGAAATGTTCACACTCCACAATCTATCTTCTCACCTAACGCAGAGAGACAGCGTTTATACACTAAAGCTAAAACTTTTCTTTTAGCTGTAACTTTCCAAAATTGTGAGCACCATGACATTCCATCACTGTTATTATGGAGGCTGAAATCTTTGAGATATATCTAATAAAAACCAACTATCCGCAACTTCTAGTGGTAAGCAAGACAAAAATTTGATTCTAAAGTCTTATTAGCTGATGTGTAACAGAAGCCATATCATCTAAGGCCATTTTGCAGCCCACTGGGAAAAAACACAGACACACACACACACACACAGACACGCACACACACACACACATAAACCTACACATCAACACTTTTTCTCATCCCCTCACACCTATTGTCAATACCACTTATCACTAGTAATCAATGACTGGACTCATCAATTATGTATGAGCTATAGCTTCCTGTCTGCTGACATAGCCAGTATGCATATACCCTATGTACGTGTGTGTGTGTGTGTGTGTGTGTGTGTGTGTGTGTGTATACCTGTCTGTGTTTGTGTGTGTCAAAGACGAGAATGGAAAATAAAGAAATTATGAAAATGCATTGATTTCCCCAAACAGAAACAAAGCCACACCTCTAAAAGCTCTCTCTCTTCTCTTTCTCCAGGGATCTGGCTAAATTGTGTGTGTGTGTGTGTGTGTGTGTGTGTGTGTGTGTGTGTGTGTGTGTGTGTGTGTGTGTGTGTGTGTGAAATCTAAGCAGGCCTGCATGCTGCCATGTTCGATCTGATGACCAGTGTCTCCACACACACACACACACACACACACACACACACACACACACACACACACACACACACACACACACACACAATATGCAGGTTGTTGAGCTGCTAAACATGACATATCATACCCACAGTGGAGCACCTCCCAAATGTCAAGGTTCGACATTCGTGTATTGACATTATTCTTCACACTCAGTGAGAACACAAAAACAAAAATCGATCTACTGTGACGTCTTTCCCCGGCCTTTCTACCGAAAAACACCACTTCCACTCAGGGACAACTACAGATCACATTTTTCCCAAGCGTTCAT